>NC_053393.1:216632761-216938514 GCF_905171765.1 Bufo bufo
TGGGTTCATTGAGAACATGGTTGTTCAATAATAAAATTAATCCTCAAAAATATAACTTGCCTAATAATTCTGCACTCCCTGTATAAAGAAAAACAGACGTTTATAACGTTTCCAACTTTAAGGTACATTAAATATGGAAAGGACAATGTGAGGCCGAAAGAAGAAAAAAAAATACTCACCTGTTTCCTACCACTCCATTCCTGCACCAATGCCTGTAAACTTTGACAAGGGTTCATATGCACTGCTTCAGCCATCCCTTAGCTTCAGTGGTGACGTGTTCTCAAGCGACACATCATTCTTGGGTCACGTGTCACTTGGGGATGTGATCTTTGCATCATACGAACATAAAAAATGTACAATACATGTATGTAATGCCCACTGCCAGTGTCTTATGTATCCTGCATTATCCCTCCTTGTTTATAGAGTTGTGGGATGAAATCTTGTTCACATTCACACCACTTGATGGTCAGTCAGTACCCACCATGGTCACATGCATGGTAATAACAATTATTTATCAACCACCTGATTTCTTCTAACTGTACAGCATCATTTGGTGGGACATCAGAGCTCTAAACAAAATGATCTCCAGGTAGATAATGATTACAATTATTCCTCCCCTGTTTCTTGTGTATTATAAATTCTGTCCTGCTTTTACATATTTGCTGTACTCGAATAGCTATAATGAAAGATGTGTATAAGCAGCCATTATAACTCACTCACTGTCATATGTCCCAAGTCATTTTACAAAACTGCTCTAGGGGAGGGTACTCTACCTCACAGGTGCACCATATGATAGCACATGTGGTGCCTAGGGGCCATGTGCTGAGTGCTTTGTTCCAGCTATGTTTGGTCACTATTTCCGGTAGGTAACTCAGTATAAAAAAAATAATACAGGCATATACTGTATGCTAACCATGAGCACCCATGAGTGTTGATACCTTTTTATATTGTAGGCTGCTACGACATTCTGAGCCACAAAGTATAAAGTGGTTGTCCCTACCTCTTCTTGAACTCACGGCTGCACTATGAGAGAATTTTAGACTGAGAATAAAGTACAGTGAAACCTCTCCAAGAGAACACCTCTTTGAGAAGACCGCCCCCTTTCAGAACCACATGCCCAAAGCCCTTGGGCTGGATGGAAAACCTGGAGAACTATATAAAATATATCGGAAAACCCTTCAGCCTTCATTGCTGAATGTTCTAAACACCTCCCGTCAGAGAGAGAGCCTGAATGTATGAAAATAACTTTAATAGTGTTTCTATTGTAGTACCAGCCAATATCCTGGATGGTAGGTTGGCCAAGGTGGTTACAAGTATAATACTGAGGATATTACTATCCTGAGGATATCACCAGTAGAACTGAGCAGCTTCCAGGCGCAAGAACAGTAACTTAGAGACTCAGAGATTCAGATGAATTGATTTATTTTATTGAAGCAGAACAACAAACAGACCTGATTATAGGCAATCAATAGTGAACTCCTAGCTTAATTATTAAACCTTTCCTTTGCATGACTTGATCTGATCGACGCATTGGTGGGCTTTCTATATAAGGCACTGAATTTACGATTGCAACTTATTTTGATGATCTACAATTTGGTCTCCTTTGTCTGGTAATCTCCTTATCTAATTTAATAAAGGAAATTCCAATATTTTGTCTAATTTTAAAATAAAGGGGAGGTTACAATGACTCCCCAAAAATGGTGGTAAAATAAAAAAAAGTCTTACTTGCATGTTTCATCCCCTGTAATTCCAGAACCACCACTCTATGGCTCCTGGCGGTCTATGTGTCTAGCACTGCAGCGATGAGCTGCCCGAAAGCTCCAGCCAATCTCTGGTCTCAGCGAACCCGACTTTTGCATTGTAAGGCACCAACTTTCTGTAAAATCATGTCTTCTAGAAATTCTCTTGGGGTCCAAATTTATTCTAGATGTCTGTTAAGAAATAATTAAAGACATATTCACCTAGTGAACTAAAATTGGAAAACTGACCCAAAATTGGGAACAGCACAAGGTATTTACAGTCAGCCTCTAATATTGAAACCTGAGGTGACAACAGAGACAATAGCTCAGTGTAGTTTCGGAAGTGTAGACCGTCAGTAAAGGGGGATACATCCAAATAATATTAATTATATATATATATATATATATATATATATACACACAGTATATATATATATATATATATATATATATATATATATATATATATGGAAAACAGAAGAAGAAAGAACCCGCGCTGACCTTGTTCCTACCTATGAGTATACTACTAATGTCACACTGGATATGGTAGATATTGCCCTATAATTTCTAGTGGCTATTTGAGTACCTCTATTCTCGTCATTCAAAACATTTGAAACCCTAGTCATCAGGGACCTAAGGAAAATTAAGTCAAAGAAAAACAATAAACTACGTAAGCATAATCTCAGCAAACAGGAACAAATTAGCATCAAGACACTACAGACAAATAATGACATCATTATTCGACCTGCCGACAAAGGAGGGGGTATAGTGATACTAAATCATGCAGATTACCTAAAAGAATCTAATAAAATACTCAAGGATGGAAAAACATACAGAATAATCAAGAATGACCCCACAGAACAATATAAGCTGAGACTCAACAAACTGACACTAAAGGGAAGGAGACTACGTATTTTAAACAAAGAAGAAGCTGATTTTATAAATATAAGACATCCCCGCATATCTTGTTTTGCTTATCTGCCAAAGATCCATAAATCAGAGTCACAACCACCCGGGCGCCCAATAATTAGCGGCATAGGCAGTCTTACTAGCAACCTGTCTAAATATGTGGATACTATTCTTCAAAAACATGTCCAAGAATTGCCAGCCTATCTAAAAGATACACAAAATATCCTACAAATTTTGGAAACAGTAAAATGGGAACCAGACTACATCTTGGGGACACTCGACGTCACCTCCCTATACACGGTAATAGAAAACAATAAAGGGAAGGAAGCAGCTCAACACTTCCTGGACAAAAAGGCATACATTCCACCAGAACAAATAGACTTCCTTGGGGAATTTTATTCATCTTGAATCATAATTATTTTAAATTTGAGGACAATTTTTTCCTCCAGACGTGGGGGACCGCCATGGGGACCAGATTCGCGCCGAGCTTCGCTAATCTATATATGGGAAGGTGGGAGGAGCTTACCATCTTTCCCAATGGCGAGCTCCGCGCGAACCTGGTCCTCTGGCGGAGATTTATAGATGACATTGTTTTTATATGGTGTAACGGACCGTTTCCGCAGACAAAGGGTTAAAATCCGTTTAGGCGATATGCCCCTTTCTGAGAGACACAATCTCACCAGCGCCACTCTCACCAGCGGTACTTCCGCATTACACTGCCACAGAGCGCCAATTTCTTCTCACCATCACCAGCGGCATTAGTCTGAAGAAGGCCAATAGGCCGAAACGTTACGCTGAAGCCGCAATTCCAATAAAAGTAACACTACTTGCAAATCACGCTGGAGTTTTGTTTATTAATCCTTTCTGAGAGACAGGCACAGCTACTGTAGGACACCAACCTCCCGAACTGGATACAAAGTAGCACTCCAAACTGGAACCTCACGAATAGCTGCTAGCAGACGAACAGGAATCAGCTTACACTTCTGGCAATCGGTCTTCTAACAGCATACAGTGAATCCCCCCAATAACGAGACAAGGCTCTGTGTTGAGGGTCAAGCAGTGGTCTGACTGTACTTCACGTACAGCCTCTTTTATTCATAAACCACAAACATAGTACTGCCCACAGGGGTTTGAAATGCAACCAATCAGTAATTTACAACACATACAATGTAAGTACAGCCCATCTGGTGTACACGCCCCTAGGGGACCAGAATGAAGACTGTGACATAGGACAGATAAACAGCACTTAGGACACACAGACACAACACATCCCCACAATGCATCATGGTTTCCTCCTCTCTGCCCTCGAGACACCCGAGGCGTAATCCAATTATCTCTCAAGACAAAGAGAAGTCACCAATACACATGTGCAGACAACAGAACAGACATCACCATTTTAAACACACAATGGGACAATGGCACAATAGAAACACACCCGCATATTCCTCCCAAGCTGACAAGTTACACTTATTATAAATTGTTACAACTTTGTGAGTTTACATTGGCCATACATATAACTTACATTAATTCAAACAGTATAACGTGGGGACAAACCTATCCAAAATTCACTTGAATAGGTTCAGGGGTTTAAAAGTTAGTATATGGCCCATAATCCTGGGGCAAGAGGCCAGCAGCCAGTCCTCTCCAAAACCCAGTGGCGAGGTTGGTTTCGCCACACATCTCCCCCCCCCAGGGAAGACTAACCAGATACCTGACCTCACGCTGGTCGGTACCTGAGTTAGTCTGGCAGCCCACCCACAACCCAATACTGGACCTGTTGCCTTTGGTAGCCTGTCTCTGTCCAGTGAGTTTACCAAGGTTATGTTGGAAGCTGGTACTCCCGGTCTCTGTGTTGCTCCCTGGCTTGGAGTGGAGGTTGCTTTGTGGGCAGGGATCAACGGTACTCTGCCCTGGTGCCAGCGCTACCACGGAAGAAGCCTGGTTGGAGCCTGGTTGTTGGAGGGGGAGACCGACTGTCTCTACCCCCTGTGCTGTAAGTGCAGAGACCACGGTCCCATCTGCACTGTTGTGGGGCTTACTGTCTCCCCCTGGTGCGTTAAGCTGCCGCTGGGGAGAGGGGGTAACAAGCTCCTCTCCTATACATACTTCCAGCCGCTGGGGAGGGCGACCGACCGTCTCCGCTCCCAATACAGTGTCCTGCTGCTGGGGAAAGGAGACTGGGCTCTCTATTCCCTGCTGGACACTCTGCCGCTGGGGAATGGAGACTGGGCTCCCAATTCCCAAAAAATCACTCTGCTGCTGGGGGGCAGGAACAACTACCTCTGCCCCCTGTAACTCAGCCTGCCGCTGGGGAGGGAGGACGCTGCTCTCCTCTCCCTGCATTTCACACTGCCTTCCCGGGATATCACTCTGCTGCTGGGGGGCAGGAACAACTACCTCTGCCCCCTGTAACTCAGCCTGCCGCTGGGGAGGGAGGACACTGCTCTCCTCTCCCTGCACTTCACACTGCTTTCCCGGCATATCACTCTGCTGCTGGGGGGCAGGAACAATGACCTCTGCCCCCTGTAACTCAGCCTGCCGCTGGGGAGGGAGGACGCTGCTCTCCTCTCCCTGCACTTCACACTGCCGCTGGGGAATGGAGACTGGGCTCCCAATTCCCTGCAGGACCGGTGGAGAGACCTCGGTCCCATCTCTACCGACCACCCGGGGTCCTTCCCAGTAACACTCTACAATATCTGCCCAGCTGAATGGGTCTGGATCTGGGTCTGTCACCTTACCGTCCTGCTGAGCCTTCTCAATGGAGTGGAAGAGATCTCGGTAGTCCTGCTCCAGTTCCCACTCCAGGGTTGCTAGGTGAGCCAGGTCTTGCTCTACCTCATGGGGGTCATCCCACTCATGCCTAGCCTCCCTCTCATAGAAAATGTCCTGAAGTCTGGACTGTGCAGGGCTCCCGAAGTCAGGCTCTGCAAAGGACTCCCATAACAAGCCAGGACCATCAAACGCCTCTCCCTCTGGCTTATCATGTTCGGCTGTCCAGGGTATATACTGTGCCATATACCACCAAAGCGCCTGGTAGGCATCCTCCAGCCATAGCTCCTGCCATACCCGGTGCTCTAGATCCTTCACCCATTCCTCCAGGGGCTGCTCTCCCAGGAAGGGCATCCGCAGGGCCACTTGCTTCTGCAACCGCTGCTCTTCACTGGGGAGACTCTCACCCCGCTGGTATTGTACACTATCCAGGGCCTGGTACCAGATGCCTTTCCTTAATGTATCCCGGCCATCCAGGTCCTCCTCCTCGTATAACACTGCTGGTTCCATCCTGTTGCTTTTAGGGTCGCTGTACTGGGACATGCGTTGCCTTTAAATTGTAGAATCCAAAGAAATGGTGTCTCCTGTAGCTGTCCTTCTGGCTGTAGGAACGATCCCGCTGCTTGCCACCAATGTAACGGACCGTTTCCGCAGACAAAGGGTTAAAATCCGTTTAGGCGATATGCCCCTTTCTGAGAGACAGGCACAGCTACTGTAGGACACCAACCTCCCGAACTGGATACAAAGTAGCACTCCAAACTGGAACCTCACGAATAGCTGCTAGCAGACGAACAGGAATCAGCTTACACTTCTGGCAATCGGTCTTCTAACAGCATACAGTGAATCCCCCCAATAACGAGACAAGGCTCCGTGTTGAGGGTCAAGCAGTGGTCTGACTATACTTCACGTACAGCCTCTTTTATTCATAAACCACAAACATAGTACTGCCCACAGGGGTTTGAAATGCGGGGGGATGCCGTCCTTACAATTTTTTTTTAATGAAATAAATAAAAATGATTTTTATTTACAATTCACGTCCACCTATAATACCCAGGAAATCAATTTCCTGGATTTAACCATTAAAATTCAGAATAACAAAATACTAACCCAAACGTACACAAAACCTACAGACAGCAATGGCTTCATCGCTCTAGATAGTTGCCACCTCCCAGTTTGGCTTACCAATATTCCACGTAGCCAATACATCCGCTTACGGAGGAATTGTACCCTGAATGAACGGTTCGAATACGAGGCAATTAATTTACAGCAAAAATTCCTGGAAAAGGGGTATAATGCCACCAAACTAGAAGAAATTAAAAATGAAGTTATGAAAATAGAGTGGCAATCACTGATTCAGAAACACCAAAAAAAAGAAAAAAAGAAAGATACAATCTCTGATAGCGAAAAAAACACACCGGAAGAAAATAGCGATTTTGATATACCCATAATAACCCAATATCATGAAAAAGAATACCAGTTCAGACAAATAATAAAAAAACATTGGGACATCCTTAAGCACGATAAAATCATTGGGGAGAAATTACCAAAGGCTCCTAAATTTATTTTTAGAAAATCAAAAAACTTGGGAAATTTAATAGCCCCATCAATTAGAACCACAACCAAATGGAAAAACAAAAAGGCAACTATACCAGACGATAAAAAAGGTTTTTTTCCCTGCAGAACATGTAAGGCCTGCCTAGCGTCCAAACAAAAAGACATTATTAAGGAAATTATTAGTGAAAATAATTCATACAAAATAAAAAACCACCTGTCCTGCTTTTCAAAGGGGGTCATTTACTATATCAAGTGCCCGTGCGGGAAGGTGTTCGTAGGGAGAACGAAACGCGAGCTAAAGGTCCGAATATGGGAACATGTAAAAAACATAAGTAAAAAATTTGTGGGTCATCCACTATCACGTCACTTCTCGGAAAAACATAAGGGTAAATTCGAAGGCTCATCCTTCGGAGGTATAGAGCAAGTGAGGCATGATCCCAGAGGAGGTGACTATATAAAAGCAATGTCCCGCAAAGAAAGTGAGTGGATCTACAACCTAAATACCCTGGCCCCTACAGGCCCGAACCAAGAAATCAAATTGTTCGCATTTCTATAATTTCTTTATATATTAAGTAACAAGACACTATTATGTAAGGAAAATAATAATAATAAAAAGACTATTCAAATATTCAGGCCCTTTCCCCATACTAATTAATATATACCCCAACCACATTATGGAGTCTGATAATTTGGGGAGTAATAGTTCAAAAGAACCAAAAGGACTCAAACTAACACTATATAGATCATAAAACAACTGTATATGCCCTTTTTTCCTATGTCTCCTCATACTCCTTGAAGTTTTTGTATTGCTTCTCTATTGTCCTGTAAACAAAAAAGCGTCTCCATGGAAACCTGCAAGCTTAAAGATCGGCTGAACAGGCTCTACAGTTATCCCTGAGGAAGGAATACGTCTATTCCGAAACGCGTCGGAGAATTGTGGACCCTAGAGGCTTCCGTAGCTTCGGGTGTGACGTCACACTGCAGGTCTCCAGGACAACGAACCTAACAACGGCTGCTCTGTGCGCGCGCAAGCTACCGGCCGGAGCTGCGCACGCAACACAAAGCAAGCTGAAGATAGAACGGGACAAGAGAAGAGGATTATCAGTATCTTTATCAAAAACAGCGGATTTTTCAGGAACGGACTGAGCGGGGCACATAACAGTAAGTGCAAACTACTGCCACAGCAGACCGTAATAGTATTACACCATTGTGCAATATTCACTGCATGTACTTTGAACAGGACAAATGCTCTAATTGATTAAGAACTAACGAGAATAGAGGTACTCAAATAGCCACTAGAAATTATAGGGCAAAATCTACCATATCCAGTGTGACATTAGTAGTATACTCATAGGTAGGAACAAGGTCAGCGCGGGTTCTTTCTTCTTCTGTTTTCCATTACTAGGTCTTCTCCTATTCTGTGGGCTGTTTTTTAGCAATTAACCCCACAGCAGAACCCAGCAGCGACGGGGCGCACACATAGTCCGTTTGTGTGGATTTCTGCACAAATTGGTCATAAAATGTGATCTGATCTTCATCTAAGTCACAACAATAGACAATCACAGTCTGCTTAAACTAATAACACACAAAGAATTAAATGTTACAATGTTTTTATTGAACACAGCATGTAAACATTCACAGTGCAGGTGGAAAAAGTATGTGAACCCTTGGATTTAATAACTGGTTGAACCTCCTTTGGAAGCAATTACTTCAACCAAATGTTTTCTGTAGTTGCAGATCAGATGTGCATAACGGTCAGGATTCTTGACCATTCCTCTTTACAGAACTGTTTCAGTTCAGCAATATTCTTGGGATGTCTGGTGTGAATCGTTTTCTTGAGGTCATGCCACAGCATCTCAATCGGGTTGAGGTCAGGACTCTGACTGGGCCACTTTAGAAGGCGTATTTTCTTCTGTTTAAGCCATTCTGTTGTTGATTTATTTCTGTGCTTTGGGTCGTTGTCCTGTTGCAACACCCATCTTCTGTTGAGCTTCAGCTGGTAGACAGATGGCCTTAAGTTCTCCTGCAAAATGTCTTAATAAACTTGGGAATTCATTTTTCCTTCGATGATAGCATTCCGTTCAGGCCCTGACGCAGAAAAGCAGCCCCAAACCATGATGCCCCCACCACCATACTTCACAGTTGGGATGAGGTTTTGATGTTGGTGTGCTGTGCCTCTTTTTCTCCACACATAGTGTTGTGTGTTTCTTCCAAACAACTCAACTTTGGTTTCATCTGTCCACAGAATATTTTGCCAGTACTGCTGTGGAACATCCAGGTGCTCTTGTGCAAACTGTAAACGTGCAGCAATGTTTTTTTTGAACAGCAGTGGAGTCCTCTGTGGTATCCTCCCATGAAATCCATTCTTGTTTAGTGTTTTATGTATCGTAGATTCGCTAACAGGTATGTTAGCATATGCCAGAGACTTTTGTAAGTCTTTAGCTGACACTCTAGGATTCTTCTTCACCTCATTGAGCAGTCTGCGCTGTGCTCTTGCAGTCATCTTTACAGGAAGTCCACTCCTAGGGAGAGTAGCAGCAGTGCTGAACTTTCTCTATTTATAAACAATTTGTCTTACTGTGGACTGATGAACAGCAAGGCTTTTGGAGATACTTTTATAACCCTTTACAGCTTTATGCAAGACAAAAATTCTTAATCGTAGGTCTTCTGAGAGCTCTTTTTGTGCGAGGCATCATTCACATCAGGCAATTCTTCTTGTGAAAAGCAAACCCAGAACTGGTGTGTGTTTTTTATAGGGAAGCTGTAACCAACACCTCCAATGTCATCTCATTGATTGGACTCCAGTTGGCTGACACCTCACTCCAATTAGCTCTTGGAGATGTCATTAGTCTAGGGGTTCACATACTTTTTCCACCTGCACTGTGAATGTTTACATGGTGTGTTCAATAAAAACATGGTAACATTTAATTCTTTGTGTGTTATTAGTTTAAGCAGACTGTGATTGTCTATTGTTGTGACTTAGATGAAGATCAGATCACATTTTATGACCAATTTGTGCAGAAATCCATATCATTCCAAAGGGTTCACATACTTTTTCTTGCAACTGTATATACATAACATATACAAACATGAATAAATCTACAGCTCACAAAATGGCTAGCAATATAAATACAACACTTCCAAATACACAAGGGCTTCAGTTGGAAAATGTATAGTTCAGCATGTCCACAAGAAGACTGCCACAGCTGTGACCATAGTTTGGGGCACCTTTGGGTGGGGGAATATATATTTTTTAACTATTCTGATCCTTTTCTTTAACAAAAATTTTCCAGGACAGTGAAGGGGATAGTTCCAATATGCGTTGTGGTCTTGGTCAGTGAAAATTTCTTGCAAAGTGATAAAGGATCTATGTCATATCTAAGAACCTCTTTGCATATATACATTTTATGGAAAGAGTACAATTCTACGGTGTAGCATTTGTGAGTTAGAGATGGTCTATGGATTTTCCTGACCATGTCCAAATCCAACAAGTGCATCACTAGCAATGCCTGTGTTCCCCTTTCATCCAGGACTTGTGAAGCAAGAGATGTTCAGCCTCAGCAGCCACTTGCTATTCTTGCACATGTGACTGCTGAGGCCATTGATTGGTTGCAGCAGTCTTGTGACCAAGAGCAGGTCCATCACTTCCTGTCCAGCAGGAACAGGAGTATTTGGAAAGGGGA
Organism: Bufo bufo; assembly: GCF_905171765.1. Taxonomy (NCBI): domain Eukaryota; kingdom Metazoa; phylum Chordata; class Amphibia; order Anura; family Bufonidae; genus Bufo; species Bufo bufo. Next base: position 216,643,416 of record NC_053393.1, read on the forward strand.
GTGAGGGTAACATATGCATAGTTTATAAGGCTGAAAAAAGACATCTGTCCATCCAGTTAAGCCTGGTATCCTGCAAGTTTATCCAGAGGAAGGCAAAAAAAAACTGAGGTAGAAGCCAATTTGCCACATTCTAGGGCAAAAAAATAAATAAATCACTCCAATCAGGCAATTAGAATATCTCCCTGGATCAACTACCCTTCTGGTGCCCATTGACTGACAATGGTTTAGTGCTGGATCCATCTTGTTAATTTTGGAGATACAACCAGATCTGTTCAGAACGGATGCAGTTAGTTGTATTATTGACTGGATGTGTTTTTGATGATCCCTGAAGGATCCAGCAAAAAGGCAGATGTGAAAGAAGCCTTACTTGTGTTGAAGAAATGCCAAATCATTCTGATATGCAATTCTGTTTGCACCGTAACTGATATCATTTTGCTGTACAGTATTTTAGTATCAGTCTGATCACCTTGATTTGTTTAAATAGCAACTGAGGTAAATCATTAAACAAAGCAAAAAACTAGGTTTGTTTAAACCTTTTGTGCACTTTGATGTGCATGTGTCACGCTTCGGTGTGGGAGGGAAACACCACGCCGAGCATAGGAGGGAAGGGGGGGAACAGGGAATCAGGCCTGAGAACTAGGGAAGGAAAATGGACACCTCCTAGTGAAAACCCTAACCAAAATCCTGACTGACTACCAGTATGAACAGAACCCAAAGGTAAGTGAGTTCATACGCAGAAATACCTAGAGTCCTATCAAGCCCTATAGGACCCTGGTACTAATGGCAGGGACGAGACTACCTGTTCCTCCAAATGGTAGGATGAACAGGAGTCTCCTTCAGGCCTAATACAAACCATAGGGAAATGCAACACACAGAACCCCTACAAAATACAAAAGGGAAAGGAAAGACTTAACTTCAACGGAGCAATGGAAGCACCAGGAACTCAGCCGAGATCCAACCACAATCTATCCAAAGGTCCAAACAGAAGCTATAAACCGCACAGCATTGTGGGAGAAGCAACTATAAATAGAGAAGGTTAAATGACCCTAATAGCCACACCTGGGGATAGAAGGTGTGGCAAGCACCAGAAACAACACAGACGTCATTTGATCCAAATGGAAAACATGTCAGATCAAACCACGTGTACAGTATTGAAACAAACTTTTATGCAACTCAACTTCTGATGTTTCATCCGAAGTCGATTCGCTCATCCATAGCAGTGATCATATGTTCCTGATGTGACATCACAGCCACAGCAGGGTAAATAGAGCCCAGCAGGAAGAACGGAGCCGAGTAGCATATTTCAGGTAAGTATTTAACATTTCTTTATTGTAGGGTTGTCTGGTTTCCTGAAACTGGGCAACCTCTTTATCCCTTTATAGGGATATTTAAGGATTTTAATATTAATGGCATATTCTCAGTATAGGCCATGGTGGGGGTCCAACACCATTCCCCCTGCTGATCAGCTGTTCTGCAGCAGCTCTAGAAGTTGGCACCGGACCTACACCGCTCTTTCCGCTGTGTAGCAGACAGAACTGGTAGCTGCAGTGCTGCTCCAATTCACTGCAGAGCTACTGCAGAACAGCTCATCAGCAGTAGCTGTTCTGATCCGACCCTGCCTAGCAGATATTGATGGCCTATATTGAGGATAGGCCATCAATAATGAAATCCTCGAAAAATGCTGGTTAATGATTTCTTCAATGCAGCAACATAAAAACTATGGGAAACATTTATCATTTGCAGTATTTTTTGTGTTAGTTTTAATGGGGTTCTCCAGGCTTTTAATATTAATGACCTATCCTCAGGATAAGTCATCAATATCAGACCGGTGGGGGTCTGACACCCGGCAACCCTGCCGATAAGCTATATAAAGTGAAGGCGCTCACATTGTGCATGTACCGTCTCCGTTCTCTCTTTCTGCTTGCTGCTGCTATGCTGCAGCAAGTAGGAAGAGAGAAGGGAGACGGCACACTGCGCGTGCCGTCTCCTCATACAGTTGATCGGCGGAGTTGCCAGGACCCCTGCCGATCTGATATTGATGACTTATCTTGAGGTTAGGTTATCAATTTTAAAAGCCCAGAGAACCACTTTAAGTCTGCCTTTGCTTTGTGTGTCTGCACCAAATTTATGAAGAGGTGCTACCTTAAAGGGGTTATCCAAAGTCTAACACATGCCCCTCATATAGATTATACTTACCTCACTCACTGGCACCCGCATCATTCCTGATCCCGCACGACCACCGCTGAAACTCCCCGTGGGTGACACTAGGGAGGCTCATCCCCTTTGCAGCCTGCTATTGGCTGCCCCCCATTGCTGGATGTTTTGAACCGTGCAACAGGGAAATGCAATGGCGGCGGTGCAGGGATCAGGAGAGACATGGGTGCTGGGGAGGGAGGTAAGTATAATCTATAATGCATTGGGTGACATGTGTTAGACTTTGGATAACCCCTTTAATAATATATTTGGCATGAGTGTAATGTGGTTTACATCTATATGTGTAAAAGTACATTAGTAGGTTGCCTGGTGTAGTCGCACGTAGTAGATGTGCCATAATACAGGTCCAATCTCACTTTTAGCTCTTAACCCCTTCCCGATACTAGTACGGCGCTGGCCGGGTCTTTAAAGATGGCGCCCACGCCATAGCCGCGGGGTGCCTGCTGTTTCTTATAGCAGACACTGGCGGCTAATGTCCGCAACCGGCGGTAATGCCGATCACGGACATTTTACACTTCAGATGCCATGGTCAATCCTGACCACGGCATCTGAGTGTGCAGAACACCGGAAGCAAGCGCTTCCGGTGATGCTCCGGCTCCCCCGTGCAGCGATCGGAGGAGCCGGAGCTTGTGTGCAGCATCCCCTGTCTTTGTGAATAACAGGAGGCTGCTGCATGGTATTTCCTATAGAGCCCTTGTCTGTAATAGGGATCCATAGGAAACTAGCACTTTTCTCATAGACTCCAATGCTAATTCATTGGGGTCTATGAGAATAGCAATCTAATGAGTGCATGTTATAGTTCCCTATGGGAACTATAAAAAAGTGTAAAAAAAAAAAAAAAGTGTAAAGAATTTTTAATTCAAAATTACCCCCTTTTCCCTAAATAAAAATAAAAGATCTAAAAAAACAAAAAAAAAAACACATCACTGGTATCGCCATATGCGAAAACGTCCATAGTATGAAAATAAATAAAATATATAAAATAAATAAAATAAAAATATCTTCCCATAAGGCAAATAGCGAAACGAAAAAAATCGGCAAAATGGCCAATTCGCAGTTTTTATAAAATTTAATAAAAAGTGATCAAAAAGTCAGACACACCCTAGAATGTATCTAATTCAATTTATCCATAAGACATGCTATTATTGTACAAATATAGTGAAACATCAATGAAAACTATACATGTTTGTTATCAACGTAATCATTACCAACCTATCCAATAAAAGTAACTGTGCTGCACACTGAACGACACAAAGTGTAAAATGTAATATCAATGACAGGTTTTTTTTTTCATTCCCCCAGAAAGAGTTTATAAAAGTTAATCAATCAGTTATATGAAATGAAACATACAACTGACTCTGCGAGAAAAACAAACCCTCTTATTTGGCTGTAAGTTACCTGTACAGTATGGTTGTAAAACTGTGTCTTAAAGTCTTAAAGAGGACCTTTCACCTGGAAAAACATTGTGAACGAAGTATGCTGACATGGAGAGCGGTGCCCGGGGATCTCACTGCACTTACTATTATCCCTGGGCGCTGCTCCGTTCTCCCGTTATGCCCTCCGGTATCTTCTCTCACTAAGTTATAGAAGGCGGGGTGTCTGCCCTTGTCCTGTGGGCGTCTCCTTCTCCTAGGCTGCAGCGCTGGCCAATCGCAGCGCACAGCTCACAGCCTGGGAGAAAAAAACCTCCCAGGCTGTGAGCTGTGCGCTGCGATTGGCCAGCGCTGCAGCCTAGGAGAAGGAAACGCCCACAGGACAAGGGCAGACTCCGCCTACTATAACTTAGTGAGAGAAGATACCAGAGGGCATAACGGGAGAACGGAGCGGCGCCCAGGGATAATAGTAAGTGCAGTGAGATCCCCGGGCACCGCTCTCCATGTCAGCATACTTCGTTCACAATGTTTTTCCAGGTGAAAGGTCCTCTTTAAAGAGGTATTCCATCTTAGACATTGATGGTATATCGCTAGAATATTCTATCAATGTCAGATAGCTGTGAGTCCCACTTCTCGGAGCCACTCTTATCTCCAGAATGGGCCCCCTGAAGTGAAGAGAGAGCAGCTGTGCATGCACAGCCACCCCCAGTTCACCACTATGAGAGTTCCGGCTATTTCCAGCAGTCCCATAGCCTTAAATGGAGGGCAAGTTGCGTATGTGTGGTATGCTCTCCTTCACTTCGGGTGTCTAGTTCTTGAGATAGGAGCAGGTCACAGATGTGGCACGCATACCTATTTGACATTGATATCATATCCTAGCGATATGCAATCAATGTCTGAGATGGGAATACCACTTGGCATCGAGGCCTATTTTCATTTTTGCATTTTGGATTTTTCCTCCAAGTTCCAATAACCATAACTTTTTAATTTTTCTGTTCACATAACCATATGAGGGCTTATTTTTTGGGGGACAAGATTACGTTTCTAACACCACCATTTAATTTACCATATCTTGTATTGGAAAAGTGGAACAAAATTATTTGTGTGGCAAAATAAATAAAAAAATAATGAATTTTACCAAGGTTTTTGGGGTTTTGACATCACAGCGTTCACTGTGCACTAAAAATGACCAGACATCCTGATTCTGGGGCTCAATACGAATGTGGCCATACCAAAATTGAATTTGAGTTGCCATATTCTGACAGCTATAACTTTTTATATTTCGGTCTACAGAGCTGTACGAGGACTTGTTTTTTGCGTAACAAACTGTAGTTTTATTGGTACCATTTTTGTGGTATGTATGTATTTCTGATCAATGTTATTAAAAAAAATTTGGGGGGGGGGACAAGATGACAAAAAAAGAGGAATCTTGAGCTTTCTTAAGGTTTTTTTTCTGTTACAGCATTAACAGTACAGGAATTTTTGGGGGGATTTTACTAGTTCAGACATTTTTGGACGCGGCGATACCCAATATGTTTATTTTTTATTGTTAATATACAGTACAGACCAAAAGTTTGGACACACCTTCGCATTCAAAGAGTTTTCTTTATTTTCATGACTATGAAAATTGTAGATTCACACTGAAGGCATCAAAACTATGAATTAACACATGTGGAATTATATACATAACAAACAAGTGTGAAACAACTGAAAATATGTCATATTCTAGGTTCTTCAAAGTAGCCACCTTTTGCTTTGATTACTGCTTTGCACACTCTTGGCATTCTCTTGATGAGCTTCAAGAGGTAGTCCCCTGAAATGGTTTTCACTTCACAGGTGTGCCCTGTCAGGTTTAATAAGTGGGATTTCTTGCATTATAAATGGGGTTGGGACCATCAGTTGCGATGAGGAGAAGTCAGGTGGATACACAGCTGATAGTCCTACTGAATAGACTGTTAGAATTTGTATTATGGCAAGAAAAAAGCAGCTAAGTAAAGAAAAACGAGTGGCCATCATTACTTTAAGAAATGAAGGTCAGTCGGTCAGCCGAAAAATTGGGAAAACTTTGAAAGTAAGGGCTATTTGACCATGAAGGAGAGTGATGGGGTGCTGCGCCAGATGACCTGGCCTCCGCAGTCACCGGACCTGAACCCAATCGAGATGGTTTGGGGTGAGCTGGACCGCAGAGGGAAGGCAAAAGGGCCAACAAGAGCTATCTCTGGGAACTCCTTCAAGACTGTTGGAAGACCATTTCAGGGGACTACCTCTTGAAGCTCATCAAGAGAATGCCAAGAGTGTGCAAAGCAGTAATCAAAGCAAAAGGTGGCTACTTTGAAGAACCTAGAATATGACATATTTTCAGTTGTTTCACACTTGTTTGTTATGTATATAATTCCACATGTGTTAATTCATAGTTTTGATGCCTTCATAGTCATGAAAATAAAGAAAACTCTTTGAATGAGAAGGTGTGTCCAAACTTTTGGTCTGTACTGTATATTTAGATGTAAAATTGGGAAAGGGGGTGATTTCTACTTTTACGATATTGGTGTTTTTTGTTTTTTACTTTTTTTCACTTTTTTTTAAACTATTAGATCCCTTAGGGTCCTAGTACATGGGATTTTTTAATCCCCTCTCCTATTCAGCCTAATAGATCTCTATTAGGGTGAATAGGAATTTTACAATCTCCCTTCTGAGCTATGCCTGGTACAGGGACATGGGGAGTGTGAAAATGGGAGCTGCTTGGGAGATAAGCTTTAAGAGATTGTCTCACTTCAGCAACTGGCATTTATCATGTAGAGAAAGTAAATACAAGGCACTTACTAATGTATTGTTATTGTCCATATTGCCTCCTTTGCTGACTAGATTCATTTTTCCATCACATTATACACTCCCCATTTCCAGGGGTTGCGACCACCATGCAATCCATGCAATCGGAAAAAGCACCAGCTTCTCTGGTGCATGAGACCATGGAAGCTCACATAGGAACTCATGCACAGCAGCTCCTGTCCCGACCACCTCATATCTGCACTGCAGCGGTGGCTGTAACCCCTGGAGCAGTTTATAAAGCGATGGAAAAATGAATCAAGCCATCAAAGGAGGCAATATGGGCATAATACATTAGTATGTGCCTTGTATTAACTTTGTATTACATTTGTTGAGACAACCCCTTTAACGTCTTCTGCTTTTTTACATCCTCTGAGCCTTAGAAAATGATCAGCCGTACAATGATCAGCCGTACAAACCCTTTGAAATTATTTTTAGATTTAAAAAAGTTGCTCTTCGTTGGACAAATAATTTTAGTGAGCACAAGTTTATTTAATTAGCATAGGTTCACAGAACCGCGCTTGGTGCGGTGAACACAGATGATGTGAGTACAGTACAATAGACCCTCAAACAGATAGGAACTGACTGTATCAAAAATCTGGGGAGCCGTGGTCGGTCCGGGAGATGTGGCCAACACATGGCCTAGGTTTCCTGGAACGCGGTTATGTGAATCAGCCCTTATAGGAATTTTACCGCATGTAGATGAGCTGCTGAGACATAGGATATTACTTGAAAAACTGCCAAGTCACTCTGACATACATTTTTCTTTTCTGTTTGCATTCCAAGTGATGTCATTTTTTAAATCCATACATAGCTTTATTTAAGTAGCTCCTATTTAAACAGAGAGTGATCATTCCATATAGTAAGAAGCCAGGTAGGTTTCTTTAAAAGAAGAGTCTATAGATCCAGCTAAAGAGGTAAGATATATTCTGGATTTCTCTTCTTTATATTTTTTTTTACTTTTATATTTTCTTAGAAGTACAGTATTACATTTTGTATTTAAGAAAGAAAGCTTTTAGAAAAGTATTGGCAACTCAATTATTGTACATAAAACATATTTGATAATTTGTACCGTAATCAGTTGTATAACTCTAAGATACTAAGATTGACTATATACTGGCCTTGAAAAAGTATGCATACTCCTTGAACTTTTCCAAATGTTTTCACGTTACACCCACAAATAAATGTACAGATGTAGTCGAGTTAACACTCATGCTTAATAAGACGTGTTAACTAAACTAGTTGTGTTAAGCTGACACCTTAGTAACATAGTAACATAGTAACATAGTACATAAGGCCGAAAAAAGACATTTGTCCATCCAGTTCGGCCTGTTATCCTGCAAGTTGATCCAGAGGAAGGCAAAAAAACCCTGTGAGGTAAAAGCCAATTTTCCTCACTTTAGGGGAATAAAAAATTCCTTCCCAACTCCAATCAGGCAATCGGAATAACTCCCTGGATCAACGACCCCTCTGTAGTAGCTATAGCCTGTAATATTATTACACTCCAGAAATACATCCAGGCCCCTCTTGAATTCCTTTATTGTACTCACCATCACCACCTCCTCAGGCAGAGAATTCCACAGTCTCACTGCTCTTACCGTAAAGAATCCTCTTCTATGTTTGTGTACAAACCTTCTTTCCTCCAGACGCAGAGGATGTCCCCTCGTCACAGTTCTAGGGATAAATAGATGATGGGATAGATCTCTGTACTGACCCCTGATATATTTATACATAGTAATTAGATCTCCCCTCATTGCTTTTCAATGGCTTTTGTTTCGGGATATCATGAGGAGTTAAGAAATTTGAGTTAAGAGTTTGTGTGTTAACTCTGCTCAGCACAAAATACCAACCCAGCAGCAAGAAATGAATACTACATTGCTGCACAAAACACTGCCCCAACAGTAGCAAATAAATACCACAGTACAGCACAAAGTACCTCCCAGGAGCAAGAAACAAATACCAAAGTGCTTAACGGGGTTGGGTTATGTCAGCAAATATTATTTATTATGTAGAGGAAGTCAATACAAGCCACTTACTAATGTATTGTGATTGTCCATATTGCTTCCATATTGCTTCATTTTCCGTCTGGATTCATTTTTCCATCACATTATACACTGCTCGTTTCCATGGTTACCACCACCCTGCAATCCAGCAGTAGTGGCCGTGCTTTAACACTATAGGTAAAAGGACCAGTGTATAAGCCCATGGTCCTGGCCACCAGAGAGGCCAGCGCTATTTCCTATAGTGTGCAAACACAACCACCCCAGATGGATTGCAGGATGGTCATAACCATGGACACGAGAAGTGTATAATGTGATGTAAAAATGAATCAATCCAGCAAAGGAAGCTATATGGATAATAACCAATACATTAGTTAGTGGCTTGTATTAACTTTCTCTACATGATAAATGATATTTGCTGAAGTGACACAACCCTTTTAACAAAATACCTCCCCAATAGTGGCAAATGGATACTACAGTGCAGCACAAAATACCATACCTGCAGGTGTTATTAGAGTTTTTTAAGTATTTGTCGTAACGCCAGTTGCATTTCAGCAACGAGGGATTAGATCCCCCTATGTAAAAGGTGATGGTGGACCCCAGGTGTAGGATTTGGTAGAAGAAATGGAGTCCAGACTTTTATTAACGTAGAACACAGCTTTACTTGGCATAAACTTTAATCAGGAAACAATCTTCCAACTTTATCTTGGTTATCAGCAGTTTTAGGCCTAACTTCTGGCAGGCAAACACAATCCGCTCTGCTATGTCTGTACTTTTCAGCTCGGCTATGCTGGCTGGATTAAATAGGAGCTTTTCTCTTTCTGCTGAACTTAGCTTTCTGTAGTCTGACTCGGTCTTTATCTTGATCTGTCTCTTTCTCTTATTTTTGTCTTTAGCTCTGTCTCTCTTTATCTTTATCCAGGGAACCTTTTTTCCTGTCTTAAGAGGTGCTCAGCTTAGGCCTCTGGGCCCAGCAGAGCAGATAGTGCTCTGCTGGCTGGAACACAATCTTCCCTTTGCAGGGGGTAAACTCAACTCTTGCAGGCTCGTCCAGGAGGGACGAGGGCCTGCTGCTTCCCCAAACAGGGGCTACTCTGAACTCCCTCACAACCTGTCTCCAAGGAGGGGAAGGCTAGACTCGACCTCTGCCTTAGGAGGGTAGATTAGACTGCCCTTCACTAACTAAACTCCTCCCTCTCTACAGAGGGCTGGAATGGAACTAGAAGGTTCCTCTCCAGGAAAACTAGCTCTGCCAAGATTGCCGCCATCTGCTGGTGAACCAGGCACATTACACTTAAACAGTTATTTGCAAGGAAAAATATATACACATTATGCAGGAAATGGCATTAAGTATGCAAGATGATACAGGATCAAACTATAGGAGATAGTGACGGTACAAAAAGAGTGGTAATGCCCCTCTGGGGTATTGCACACTCAGCGCCAAACGAATAGCTGCACAAAATACCTCCCCAGCAGTGCCACACAAATACCACATTAGAAGCAGCTTTGGCTCTTTTCTCACCCCTTCCTCTCTGGAAACAGCATTTTTCCCCTTCTCACCCCCATGCTCCGCTATTTTGTCCACCATTTTTGATGGAATCTGCAGCGAAGACGCCTAAGGCCTCTTTCACACTTGCGTTGTCCGGATCCGGCGTGTACTCCACTTGCCGGAATTACACTCCGGATCCGGAAAAACGCAAGTGTACTGAAAGCATTTGAAGACGGAACCGTCTTCCAAATGCTTTCAGTGTTACTATGGCACCCAGGACGCTATTAAAGTCCTGGTTGCCATAGTAGGAGCGGGGAGCGGGGGAGCGGTATACTTACAGTCCGTGCGGCTCCCCGGGCGCTCCAGAATGACGTCAGAGCGCCCCATGCGCATGGATGACGTGATCCATGCGATCACGTGATCCATGCGCTTGGGGCGCCCTGACGTCACTCTGGAGCGCCCGGGGAGCCGCACGGACGGTAAGTACACTGCTCCCCCGCTCCCCGCTACACTTACCATGGCTGTCAGGACTTTAGCGTCCCGGCAGCCATGGTAACCACTCTGAAAAAGCTAAATGTCGGCTCCGGCAATGCGCCGAAACGACGTTTAGCTTAAGGCCGGATCCGGATCAATGCCTTCCAATGGGCATTAATTCCGGATCCGGCCTTGCGGCAAGTGTTCCGGATTTTTGGCCGGAGCAAAAAGCGCAGCATGCTGCGGTATTTTCTCCGGCCAACAAACGTTCCGTACCGGAACTGAAGACATCCTGATGCATCCTGAACGGATTACTCTCCATTCAGAATGCATTAGGATAATCCTGATCAGGATTCTTCCGGCATAGAGCCCCGACGACGGAACTCTATGCCGGAAGACAATAACGCAGGTGTGAAAGAGCCCTTACAGAACCTCTGGCACAGATGTGAACATGAGCTACCATTTATTTATTTATTTATTTTTATGGCGCAAATTGTACAGCTCTTTACATAGAGTGCACTTAATCATATCAGTCTCACCTGATTATCAAGGTGCAATATCACACTTCATGGATAGAGTTTATTAAATGTTTTATGACAGTTTTCTGCTATTAAAAAGTCACATATTTTTGTGCATTGCATATTTGTGCTAAAGCTTGCAATGTGTTTTCTTCCTTTGCCTCTTCTAAGAAGTAATGAGAAAAATGAACAGGGATAGACGGGATAGAGTAGAGCCACAGTCAGTCTGACAGATTTAATATAAATCAATCCAGAACGTTGGCATAAATGTTAGCAGAAATCTATGCCTACTCATAGAAGCAGTAAATTGCAGTTTCTGGGGAACAGACGGGAAAAGTTACACCAAATTTAAAGGGGTTCTGCAGTTTGTTTAAACTGATGATCTATTCTCTGGATAGATCATCAGCATCTGATCGGCGGGGGTCCGACACCCGGGACCCCCGCCGATCAGCTGTTTGAGAAGGCAGCGGTGGTCCAGGAGCGCCGCGGCCTTCTCTCTGTTTATCGCAGGCCCAGTGACGTCACGACTAGTATCAACTGGCCTGGGCGCAGCTAAGCTCCATTCAAGTGAACAGAGCTTAGCCGCGTCCAGGCCAGTTGATACTAGTCGTGACGTCACTGGCCTGCGGTAAACAGTGGAAGGCCGCGGCGCTACTGCCAGCGCCGCTGCCTTCTCAAACAGCTGATCGGCAGGGGTCCCGGGTGTCGGACCCCCGCCGATCAGATGCTGATGATCTATCCAGAGGATAGATCATCAGTTTAAACAAACTGCAGAACCCCTTTAAGGCCTCTTTCACACTTGCGTTGTCCGGATCCGTCGTGCACTCCATTTGCCGGAGGTGCCCGCCGGATCCGTAACAACTCAAGTGAACTGAAAGCATTTGAAGACGGATCCGTCTTCAAAATGCGTTCAGTGTTACTATGGCGCCCAGGACGCTATTAAAGTCCTGGCTGCCATAGTAGTAGTGGGGAGCGGGGGAGCAGTATACTTACAGTCCGTGCGGCTCCCGGGGCGCTCCAGAATGACGTCAGAGAGCCTCATGCGCATGGATGACGTGATCCATGCGATCACGTCATCCATGCGCGTGGGGCGCCCTGACGTCACTCTGAAGCGCTCCGGGAGCCGCACGGACAGTAAGTATACTGCTCCCCACTACACTTTACCATGGCAAACAGGACTTTAGCGTCCTGGAAGCCATGGTAACCATTCAGAAAAAGCTAAACGTTGGATCCGGTAATGCACCGAAACAACGTTTAGCTTAAGGCCGGATCCGGATTATTGCCTTTCAATGGGCATTAATTCCGGATCCGGCCTTGCGGCAAGTGTTCAGGATTTTTGGCCGGAGCAAAAAGCGCAGCATGCTGCGGTATTTTCTCCGGCCAAAAACGTTCCGTTCCGGAACTGAAGGCATCCTGATGCATCCTGAACGGATTTCTCTCCATTCAGAATGCATGGGGATAATCCTGATCAGGATTTTTCCGGCATAGAGCCCCGACGACGGAACTCTATGCTGGAACACAACAACGCAAGTGTGAAAGAGCCCTAAGATTTTATTACATTTGGTGCATATTACTTCCATGTTCAGGTACTTGTGGGCCAAATGTGCTGACTAGAGATGAGCGAATTGAATCCCACGAAGTGGAATTCGATCCGAATTTCAGAATAAATTTGATTCGCCTCGAAGCCAAATTTTCTCGTGCTTCGTGTTAGCGAATCGATTTAACCTGAAATAGTGTAAAAAACAAAAAAAATCTTACTTACTTCCTCCATTTGCTTGCGACGGGCCGCCAGCTGCCATCTTGATTGAAGATCTCGGCCAAAATCCCGTGGGTGGTGACGTATGCGCGGCGCGTGAATTATTTTTTTTATGTTAATTTTACACCGTTTTTACACACAGATGCCACGATCATGTATTGCAGCTATCGCAGCTCCCTGTCATTTTACCCACTACTAAAATGCGCTTTGTGACTAAGTAATTCGTGAAGAAGCAAATTTTATTTGTAAAATTCGCCGAATCAGCAGAATCGAACTTTTCATAAATTCGCTCATCTCTAGTGCTTACCAATAAATTTATGTGTATGGGGCACTCCTAATAGATAATGTCGAGGGAGAGAAGGATCGGACAAGTGAATATTTTTGCCCTATCTTTTTCTTCTCCTGGGAAATAAGCTACTGCTAGAAGTGTCTGGCAGCAGCTTTCCCCCTCTCCCCATTAAATACACATACATGTTACAGTCATTAGAGAACGATCATTCAGACGAGAGCTATTTAATTTGTATGGCCGCCTTTAGCCAATATCCCCTACAACATACAGTCCCATGTAGAAAACATCACCCCCGTCTTTTCAATACTTTCCAACATACAGTCCATTATAAAACATTGGTCCCCTTTATAAAACCCTCCCCATCATCATAAATGGAAAAAGACAGAATTTAAATTACTAAAACGGGAAGGTAGCAACAAAGCACCGAAAACTATAAGAAAAAAATAATAATAAATCTGTAAAAGATAGATAAAGGCAGACAGGCTCATTACTAAAGAAAGTAAAGCTAACCTGAAAATGCTCTTCAATTACAGTGTATAAATGGTATAAATGTTAAACCTGAAAGTGTTGGCCCTTTAAAGAGTGATGAGGGAGAAATTGTAGAGGGAGAAAGCTAATTTATGAAAAAAAATAAAAATTCTCCAACTAATTCACTGAAGAAAATGATAAAATCTGATAAAATGAAGAGTGTCAAAATAAACTCTCCATTAAATGTGGCCTGTCTGACCCAGGAAAAAGTGCAGCAGCATCTTAAAAAGATTAAAATAAACAAATCACCTGGTCCAGATGGCATACATTCCCGGATGCTAAGAGAATTAAGTAATGTAATAGACCCTTATTTCTGATATTAAAAGGATTGTGTAAGAAAGTGGGAAGGGTTGAACCCCACACAGTGGCGTGCCCAAGGTGTTTGGCACCCGGGGTGGGTCATTTCTCTGGTACCCCCATTCCCCAATACTTGACCACATACCTCTTACATCCAGGGACATCTCCTGTCATGTAGACCTTCTCTTTCCTCTTCTCCTCCGTTAGACCGCCATGAGAAATTCTTTCAGCCGCATCTTGTCTCTACAGAGTTTGTAACACAGACACATTAGATTTCTTAATTTTTCCATCAACCTGTCCATCCTGGTGTCCCCACAGTGTCATCCTGCTGCCACCCCCAATACCTGTGCCCGTTGTGCCCCCCAATGCCCCAGGTACTATACTGCTGAAAAAATAGTGACCCTAATAGACATAATTGGAGTCCTTTATCAAACTGGTGTAAAGTAGAACTGGATTTCCAAAACAGCTGTTAAAAATGAAAGGTGGAATCTGATTGGTTGCTATGGGCAACTAAGCCAGTTCTACTTTACACCAGTTTGATAAATGACCCCAAATGTTCCTATAGTGTCTACAGCAGCTATAACGTCCTAGAATGCCCCCAGTAATAATAATAACACCCTATATTGTGCTCCAGGTAATAATCCCTCTATAGTGTCCCTAGAAATAATAGACTGGCCTCTACAGTGCCTCCCCAATAGCAAGGCCCCCATGCTGCCCCCCACACAGTAGTGTCCCCCACACAGTAATTTCCCCCACACTACCCCCACACAGTAGTCCCCCCACACAGTAGTGTCCCCCACGCTTCCCCCCACACAGTAGTGTCCCCTACACAGTAGTGTCCCCCACGCTGCCCCCCACACAGTAGTGTCCCCCACACTGCCCCCACACAGTAGTCCCCCCACACAGTAGTGTCCCCCACACTGCCCCCATACAGTAGTGTCCCCCACACAGTAATCCCCCCACACAGTACTGTCCCCCACGCTGCCCCCCACACTGTAGTGTCCCCCACGCTGACCTCCACACAGTAGTGTCCCCCACGCTGCCCCCCACACAGTAGTGTCCCCCACGCTGCCCCCCACACAGTAGTGTCCCCCACACAGTAATTTCCCCCACACTGTCCCCCACGCTGCCCCCCACACAGTAGTGTCCCCTACACAGTAGTGTCCCCCACGATGCCCCCCACACAGTAGTGTCCCCCACACTGCCCCCACACAGTAGTCCCCCCACACAGTAGTGTCCCCCACACTGCCCCCATACAGTATTGTCCCCCACACAGTAGTCCCCCCACACAGTACTGTCCCCCACGCTGCCCCCCACACTGTAGTGTCCCCCACACTGACCTCCACACAGTAGTGTCCCCCACGCTGCCCCCCACACAGTAGTGTCCCCCACGCTGTCCCCCACGCTGCCCCCCACACAGTAGTGTCCCCCACACAGTAATTTCCCCCACACTGTCCCCCACGCTGCCCCCCACACAGTAGTGTCCCCCACACAGTAGTGTCCCCCACGCTGCCCCCACACAGTAATTTCCCCCACACTGCCCCCCACACAGTAGTGTCCCCCATGCTGCCCCCCACACAGTAGTGTCCCCCACACTGCCCCCACACAGTAATTTCTCCCACACTTCCCCCACACAGTAGTGTCCCCCACGCTGCCCCCCACACAGTAGTGTCCCCCACACAGTAGTGTCTCCCACGCTGCCCCCCACACAGTAATTTCCCCCACACTGCCCCCCACGCTGCCCCCACACAGTAATTTCCCCCACACTGCCCCCACACAGTAGTGTCCCCCACACTGCCCCATACAGTAGTGTCCCCCACGCTGCCCCCCACACAGTAGTGTCCCCCACGCTGCCCCCACACAGTAGTGTTCCCCACACTGCCCCCATACAGTAGTGTCCCCCACACAGTAGTGTCCCCCATGCTGCCCCCCACACAGTAGTGTCCCCCACGCTGCCCCCCACACAGTAGTGTCCCCCATGCTGCCCCCACACAGTAGTGTTCCCCACACTGCCCCCATACAGTAGTGTCCCCACACAGTAGTGTCCCCCACGCTGCCCCCCACACAGTAGTGTCCCCCACGCTGCCCCCCCACACAGTAGTGTCCCACCATATTCCCCCAACGTCCTCCTGTGTGCACCCCCCTCATGTCCCCCAAAGTTGCCACATTATAAAATAAAATAAAAGTTTGCCCCCACACGTCCTCTGTCCACCCCGGCCCCCTTATGTCCCCCCAAAGTTGGCACATAAAAGAAAAAAAAGAAATAATGAAGGAAACCCTAAAAGCTAAATACTTACCTGCGCTTGCTTGCAGAGTCCCGGTACTGTGCTGCTGAGTCTAGGCACAGGCGCGCGCGATGATGTCATCACACGCGCCTGCGCCGGGATTTCACTACCGCATAGGCTTCAGGCCTCCTAGGCCTGAAGCCTATGGCAGTGATCGGCGGCGGGGCAGGGAACTATGCGCTCCCTGCCCTGCCGCAGTATGTGGGACTGGGTCACGGGTGTCAGCGCTTCAGCAATGAGCGCTTCCATCTGTATTGATGGAAGCGCTCATTGCTTCTGGGCCTGCTGGCACCCCCGTCAGAGCCGACACCCGGGGTGCACCGCCTCCCCCCTCCGCTCCTCCTGGGCACGCCACTGACCCCACATCCCCCCACCACTTGGAACAGCCTGTAATGGGAAGCTAACTTACCTGTTTACCGATGCTGGCTCCCTGCTCCTTATCTTCCCTGTCTGCGATGCTCCACTGGACTCCCTTGCTATCACACGACGCAAGGGGATCCAGTCTTTGCTATGGACAGTTATTGGATGCAGCAATGTTGACAGTGAGGGAGCCCAGTGGTGGCTGGCATAAGAAGGAGCAGGGAGAAAGTGCCAGGAATCAGGTAAGTTAGCCTCCCTTTTACAAGTCTTGCCAAGTCATCATCAGTCATTATTATTGTGCTACAATTATCTCGCTAGGACTAGTTTGTGACCTATATCCCTACTGACCTGCATTTAATGGTTTCATCACCTTGTGATCATGGTTCCCTGATGAACCACAGTATGGGAAACACATTTAAACTTGGTGATGGACACATTTCTTTATTTTTTATTCGTTTGTTCTAAGTTTACAACATCCTTCAGTGTATCCACTATTTATCCTATGATATGTGACAGTATAGTATATCTTGTTTTTGGCCCTCTAGTTTAATTATATCATTTACATCCTTATTAAAGGGGTTTCCAGGACCCAGCAACACAACTGTTTGCACCTACAGTGCCTTGCAAAAGTATTCACCCCCCTTGACTTTTTTCATGTTTTCTTACATTACAGCCTTAAATTCAATGTTTTGTTAATCTGAATTTTATGTGATGGATCAGAACACAATAGTTTAAGTTGGTGAAGTGAAATATATATAAATAAAGCTATTGTTTAGAAATAGAAAACAGAAAATTGGCATGTGCGTATGTATTCACCTCCATTGTTAGGAAGCCACTAAAAAGCTCTGGTGCACCCAATTACCTTCAAAAGTCACATAATTAGTGAAATGATGTCCACCTGTGTGCAGTCTAAGTGTCACATGATATGTCATTACATATACACACCTTTTTTGAAAGGCCCTAAAGGTGGCAACACCTAAGCAAGAGGCATCACTAACAAAACACTGCCATGAAGACCAAGGAACTCTCCAAATGTATAAGGGACAACGTTGCTGAGAAGTATAAGTCAGGGTTAGGTTTTAAAAAAAATATCCAAATCTTTGATGATCCCCAGAAGCACCATCAAATCTATCATAACCAAATGGAAAGAACATGGCACAACAGCAAACCTGCCAAGAGACGGCTGCCCACCAAAACTCACGGACCGGGCAAGGAGGGCATTAATCAGAGAGACAGCACAGAGACCTAAGGTAACCCTGGAGGAGCTGCAGAGTTCCACAGCAGAGACTGGAATATCTGTACATAGGATGACAATAAGCCGTACACTCCATAGAGTTGGGCTTTATGGCAGAGTGGCCAGAAGAAAGACATTACTTTCAGCAAAAAATAAAAAGGGACATTGTGAGTTTGCGAAAAGGCATGTGGGAGACTCCCAAAATGTATAGAGGAAGGTGCTCTGGTCTATTGAGACTAAAATTTAACTTTTTGTCCATCATAGAAAACGCTATGTCTGGCGCAAACCCAACACATCACATCACCCAAAGAACACCGTCCCCACAGTGAAACATGGTGGTGGCAGCATCATGCTGTAGGGATGTTTTCCAGCAGCCGGGACTGGGAAACTGGTCAGAGTTGAGGGAAAGATGGATGGTGCTAAATACAGGGACATTCTTGAGCAAAACCTGTACCACTCTGTGCGCGATTTGAGGCTAGGACGGAGGTTCACCATCCAGCAGGACAATGACCCCAAAAACACTGCTAAAGTAACACTTGAGTGGTTTAAGGGGAAACATGTAAATGTATTGGAATGGCCTAGTCAAAGCCCAGATCTCAATCCAATAGAAAATCTGTGGTCAGACTTAAAGATTGCTGTTCACAAGCGCAAACCGTCCAACTTGAAGGAGCTGGAGCAGTTTTGCAAGGAGGAATGGGCAAAAATCCCAGTAGTAAGACTTATCCAAAGCCACTTGGAGCTGCGATTGCCGCAAAAGGTTGCTCTACAAAGTATTGACTTTAGGGGAGTGAATAGTTATGTACATTGACTTTTTCTGTTATTTTGTCCCATTTGTTGTTTGCTTCACAATAAAAAAAAATAAAAAGCATCTTCAAAGTTGTGGGCATGTTCTGTAAATTAAATGATGAAAATCCTCCAACAATCCATGTTAATTACAGGTTGTGAGGCACCAAAACACGAAAAAAGTCAAGGGGCGAATACTTTAGCAAAGCACTGTAACTTGCAATGTGCTTACTGTCAAGAAGTTTTTACTATGTTCCTTTCTCGGCGCACTCACTGGACTCCTTGGGGGCTCCTTCCTAGTGTTAGGTTGGGTGCCCTTGATGTTAGGTGGCTGGCAGGATGCAAGCCTGGAGTACGGATGATGAGGCCTGTGGATGGTGGAGGCAATGACCAGGCCGAGTTTAGTGATAAAGAACAGTCTCTTTACTGCAGATGATGAGAGTTGCAGTCTCCCTTTGTGGCAGTTCCTAATTCTGTTTCTTTTATAGGTTATTCTAACTTCTCTGGAAATGGCTGTTCTCCTTCTCTCAGGAGTTTGGCACTTGTCCTCAGCATAGAGGGATGGAGAATCCTTATAGTAAGGCCTCACACTCCACAGACTAATGCAGCTCCTCACACTTTGGCTGCTTAGGCCAAACTCAATGGCTGGTGCAATCAAGCTACCCAGCTTCTCCCTCGGAAAAGAGACAGGTTCAGCCTCCCCCTGCTGAGTAGGACATAACTAAATAATGCTACTTATATATAGCCCTTGGGATCACATACTGCATAGGGCATAACAAGGCATTAACTCTTTTAGCAAATGTTACACCTTTTAGCAGTGAATTAACTGTTTTGCAGTGATCTACTGGGGCATTAAACAGACTGAAGCCAGGAAGTCATAATAATGGTGACCAAGTGCAACTTGCAATTTTCTATTCAGAATACAGTTTAACAAGGGACAATGGCAGTATAGTTTCTCTCAAGTACAGTTTTCCAAACAGTGGCATGTGCTGTGAGTGATAGGTCTCTGTCCGCTCCTAGTGCTACCAAGGCTATCTTCTTGTGGCTCCCCACAATATATTGATTCCCAACCTTTGAGTAGTGCAATGCGTCGGGTGGCAGGGGAGATGCAGTGTCTGGAGCTGGTAGTGGTAGCAATGAAGGTTGTTATTGTCCTCAAGGTAGCTAATCTCTCT
Source organism: Bufo bufo (assembly GCF_905171765.1). Taxonomy (NCBI): domain Eukaryota; kingdom Metazoa; phylum Chordata; class Amphibia; order Anura; family Bufonidae; genus Bufo; species Bufo bufo. Next base: position 216,663,014 of record NC_053393.1, read on the forward strand.
TCCTCTAAAGCTCCCTGGGCCAGTATGGAAGCACTCATTAGTATAGGAGGCCCATGGAGCGGTGAGTATAGTGTCTCTAGTTCACAGGGTAGCACCAGCTCCATGACAGTGCTGCAGCAAGAGTGCAGTGGAGCCAGAGTGATGATCGTGGAGGAACCCTGAGTAGAAGAGGAGAGGTGAGTATTTTTGTTTGGTCTGAGGTCTGCATTTAGGTGACAGAGTGGTGGATGTTATAGGGGGTGACAGAGTTCTGAATGAATTTGGAGTCTGATCTGGAATCTATGGGAATTTTGAATCTGTATAAGGGCTCATGCACACGAATGTGTGCCGGCCGTTCCTGTATTGTGGCCCGCAAAAAGCGAGTCCACAATAAATGGGCACCAGCCGTGTGCGCTGTGTGTTTATTTGAATGGGTCCGCAATCCAGAAGATACGGTGAGCTCCAGTGGCATTCAGTCCATGTCTCTGAACAGCAAAAAAATAGAACATGCTCTATTTTTTGCGGTGCGGATGGATTGCGGACCCACTGAACCTGAATGGGTCTGCATCCACCAGCATAGGCCACATTGACGGTGCCCATGCATTGGGGACCACAATTTGCTGTCCCCAATGCACGGCACAAGTGGCACACATTCGTGTGCATGCGCACTAAATGTGATGTCTTATATGAGGTCTGTAGAAATTTGTGGGCTGTTCTAGGGTCTGTACAAACATGAATGTGGGGTCTGTATAAATTTGAGGGCTGATCTGGAGTCTGTATAAGTTTTGGGTCTGTATAAATTTGGGGGCTGATCTGAGGTTTATACAAATTTACAAGCTGTTCTAGGGACTACACAAATTTGAGGGCTGTTTTAGAGTCTGTACAAATTTGGGAGTTGATTTGGGATTTTATGAATTTCGGGTCTGTAGGAATTTAGGGGCTGATTCGAGGTCTCACGAATTCGGGTTCTGTATAAATTTGAGGGCTGATCTAGGGTCTGTATGATTTTAAAATCTGTATACATTTGGGGGCTGATCTGGAGTCTGTATGAATTTTGGGGACTGATCTGGAGTCTGCATGAATTTAAAGACTGATTTGGGAACTGATCTGGAGTCTGTATGAATTTAGAGGCTGATCTGGGGCCTGTATTCATTTTGGGGTCTGGTTTGGAGGTCTGCATTCATTTTGGGCTCTAGTCCGGAGGTCTGGATTAATTTTAGGATGCCCAGTGGCGTAGCTAGAAATGATTGGGCCCCACAGGAAATTTTTGAATGGGGCCCCCCTCTCCCAGTAATTTTTTCGCAACCCCTTCCTTTCCTTTCATGCCACCCCCATTCCTGTGGCTAGTAAAGCTCGCTCTCTCAGACCAGGCCCGGCAGCTGTTCCATCGGTTTCCTACACTGTCTATACTGTCACTGTATATCATTTCATTGTGTATTACTGTTGAGGGGGACTTTTAGTCCTCCTCCTCCTGGCTGGGCCCCTTTTGGGTCAGGGCCCCAAAGCAGCCGCTTCCCCTATAGCTACGCCCCTGCTGATGCCTCGCTGTTCTTCTTTTACTGCTTCCTGTGTCGTTGTTGCTCTACGTACTTCCAAGTCTGTGAAAGCTGCAGCCAGTGATTGGGGAGGGAGCAGCAGGAAATCAGTAAAGGATTACCACTTTTATAATTTCATCACACTGTAAGCAATTAAAACAAACTACATGACTGAACAACCCCATTAAATGTGTATTCCATTTATAGAAAGTGATTATTTTCCTTGGCACTCCCATTGAAATGAATGGAGCAGCATTTCCGACCAGCCGCTCTGTCCATTTCTGGGGGCTCCAAAGGGTACAGGGCCCCTATTATTGTGATCAGTGGGGGTCCCAGCAGTAGGATCCCCACCATTCTAATAGTAATCTCCTATCATGAGGATAGGGAATAACTTTCTATAACCAGACTACCACTTTAATTTTGATTTCGGATTTGAATATTTTTAGGAGTCTGGTCTGCAGTTTGATACCTGAAGTTTGCTCTGGCACCCATCACTTTATAGTTCTATGTCAGCATCCTTGGGCACTTATATTTTGGCAGTACAGTATTTGGGGTCATTTGGTAGCACTCTCGGTACAGTAAAGGGGGTACATGGGCCAGCTGCAGACATAGTATAGGGGAAGCTACAGGATGGCAGTGTTAAAGGGAGAAGTGGATACTAGGTTCCTGCAATCTTCAAGAAAAATCGATCATCATGAGGGTCTAGACCAAACAGAGAAGAAAAGAAAAATAAACACCTCAAACCATTGAACACATTACCTGTGAGTCACTTGGTTTGTATTTGTTAGGTCTGTGACTGCTTCTATTAAAATGTGTTTAAATCTTTTTATTAGCAAGTTAGTTTAGTTTAAATTGATTCTGGAACGGGAGCAGAAGTTGCGTACTCTGCCTAGGGCACCAAAATACCTTGTCCCGACCCTGCTCCCCATTGAAATAAACATACATGCTTGATCAAGGGGTTGGCCAATGTATGTATGGCTACCTTGGGGGGACCTTTCTGACAAATCCCCCATGTTATTGGACCTTCAGAGAGGTATAGTATACTTAACTGCTCCCCGCTGCTTGGTTCCAGCTCCTTTGGTCCAGCGCTGCTGCTCTCCATGTGTCATCATCCTGTGTGGTTTGACCCTAGCTATCAGTTACACTTTGGTGATACTTATTTACTTTTTGGGTCTCCATTCTTGCTATTTATATTTTGTTATTAGCTTTTGGTTGTATTTATTTTTGGATTCATGATTTTTTTTTGTGTGGTCTTCCTATCCTATTGTTGGTTATGCAGTGGGTTAGTGGTTTTGGGGAGGTTATTATAGTCCTCATATGTGCTTCTAATCTATTAAATTGTTTTTAATTTTGGCTGTTTTGTACTAAAAAGTGTGAAGTGAAGTGTATATTCTTCTATTGTTTACTTGTGCTGGCATTTGTGCATAGTTTTTGTGTTATTTTTTTTTATTTGTGGTAGTAAGTAATAATTTATCAAAGTATAGCCATTTTTTTACCTTAGTTACAACAATATCCATAATAAAGCAAATTACAAAAATGTTATTTAAATTTTTATCATAACTACATCCTATAGTAAAATATATTCACATACTTTGAATAGATTTTTATAGTAACAATAAAGAGAAGGAATCTTCCTTTCAGATTTACAATGGCAAATGAAGCACGACCTTGCCCTTGTGAGCTTGGAGATCAGTTTGACCATAAGAATCTTGGAAATGAGATTCAGATTGAACATATAAAAGCTTACATCTCTAAACCAAAAACAAGCACAGATAAAGCCATAATTGTGGTTCAAGATGTTTATGGATGGGAGCTTTCCAACACAAGATACTTTGCTGATCTGCTTGCTTCACAGGGATACATGTAAGTAATAGTCTCGTTTCAAATTTCTAAAATAGATTGTACAAAATTTTATAATTTTTTGTTGACTTGGTATTTGTCTGTTCCTTCTATTTTATAAATCACAATTCATTGACTGATTTGGGAAAACTTTAAAAAAAATCTACATTTATTTTTAACTTCTATTTTTATTTTATTTGCACACATGGATATAAGAAATGTTGTAATATACACTACATGTAAAATATATGGTTATGCAGGATAGGTCATCAATATCCTGACGTTTTCATTTTTCACTTCCTGCCTTCCCAGAGTGTAGTGGGGAGAGGGAATAAAATTCCAAATGAGGTGGTAATGGGAAAAAAAGCAATTCTGACACAGGTTTGTTTGTTTCTTTACTGCGTTCACTATGCAGTAAAATTGACCTTTTACCTTCTCCTGGTCAGTACAATTACAATGATACCACACTTGTACAGTTTTCTCTTGTGTTTTAATACATGTACTGGGGAAAAAAAACTTGAAAAAAAATACGTTTTCTTCATCACCAAATTCTGACCCCTATAATTTTTTTATAGTTATGTGTTCAGAGCTATGTGAGGGCTCATTGTTTGTGGGTCCATCTGTACTTTTCAGTGATACCATTTTCAAGTGTGTGTGACTTTTTGATAATTTTTTCTAAAGAATTTTTGGGGAGTTGAAGTGACAAAAAATTGCTGTTTCAGTTTTTTTTCCATCACGCCATTTGCTGTATGGCATTAATATTGTTTTATTTTAATAGTATGGGCATTATCGCACGCGGCGAGGCCCATGATGTTTATTTTTTTATTGGTTAAGTATTTTTATTTTAGGAAAAGGGGGGTGATTTGAACTTCTATCATTTTTTCCTAACGTTTTTTATAGTCATCCTGCGTGAGTATAACTGACAATAATTAGATTGCCCATTGTGTTCATTGATGGCAATATAGCCATAAATTGAACACTTTGTTTTGAATATAACAATACAGTGCTGCCACCTAGTGGCCTCTAATAGTATATTCCACTAATAGTAGCCGAAGCCTGCTTGAGGCTTCGGGCTAATAGTATGCTGTAACAGGTTCCCTGATCTCAGCCGGGGAACGCCGTTACGGGAGTGGGAGCGCACGGCTCCCGCTTACAGCCTGCTCAGATGCTGTGGTCTCATTTGACCGCAGCATCTGAGAGGACAGATGATCGCATACATGTGGCGATGGTGGTTTTGGCTTCTGCTGCACCATGTTTAAAACCATGACTTACGCCATACATGTATGGAAGTCGTGAAGGGGTTAACAGAGCAGTTATAATTAAAAGGGGCAGTAGTTTAAAGGGAATCCATCACCAGTATTATGGTGTCCTAAAGAAGGGAAGCATAAACTAGTGACAGATCCCCTTAACAAAATGCTGGGTCACTTTCTTTAACTGACTCGGCAGTTTTGCTAAAATCTTGAACTGAACAGCTCCAGCACATGCCAATGAGTCCTGATATTCATAAGCTCCCAGCTCTCCCCACCCACCTGCTGCTCATTTAGTTGGAAACTAAACTGTCAATCAGTGTCAGGGCACTCATTGGCAGGCGCTGGAGCTGTTAGAACCTAGCAACAGAAAGCTGGTGACAGATTCCCTTTAAAGGGGGCGCTCCACCAACCTTATACCTAGGTCTTCTCTTTCATGAACGTAAGCTCAGGAATCCTGTCAATGTATAGTATTTCAGCGATGCTTTGTGATGCCACAGAACAAAACAGGGGTGACTATCAACATATTAATTAGCCATCCAGAATATGCCAGCAGTACTATGTATGTGGTACTTCAATTAAAGTGGATCTGCTACCTCTCCTATTTTAGTAACTACATTACCCATGTAATAACAATTCTCGAGTATCTAAATTATATATACCTGTGTTGGTTTGTAACCAAAATACCGGCAACAAGGCATTTCTATATGTTGGCCAATAGATGGGGACAAGATACCTAATTGTTAATATTGTAGAGGACACTATAGCCCGAACTCACCAGCAGGGGGTTGGTGTTGAGGGACAACCATGCCATACCACCCACTAGTGTAGTGGAGCGCAGCTCCTGCTAAACTCAAGGTCTGAGCCAACGTTGATGCACTGAATGTTCTACGTGATATAGATGCTAGCAAGCACAAGGGGGTCCATGAAAGCAAGCACAAGGGGGTGCTGTGTCCTTGCACAGTCTGACACTGGCAGCACTGATTGAATAGTGTCAGACTTTGCAGGGGTACCCCCATCTGGTAATACCCAGACGGAGCTTTATTGTAGACTGCTGAGAATTCATTCACAAACTTCTAGTAGAAATAATACAGAAATGGCACATCATAGAGTCGTAAGGATAGATGCTGTCAAATTATTACATGGGGAATGCAGGTAGTAAAACAAACATGTCATTAGAAGTAACAGGTCCTCTTTAATACTGCTTGCAGAAGGTGACAGATTCCCAAGAGCTCGACAATTAAATGTCTCTCTTTTTCTCTCTAGTGATATCATATTCCATAATAATAATAATAATAATAATAATTCTCTGTTCTTTCTTTACTGTAATGTTTGCAGTGCTGTCCTGCCTGACTTTTTTGTGGGACAGGAACCATGGAACTCAACCTATGATCATGTTGATTTTTTTAAATGGCTTGAAACGCGACCAGCCGATAAAGCATACAGGTAAGTTGTGATTTATAGACACTGCTATTTCATAAATCTAATATATAATTTTAAATGTGGCAATATATAGTACACTACTATAAACACCCAAAAATTGCTACCTATGCAAAATGCAATGGGAACAGGTCAGGCACGTGGAATCTTGATCACCTTATGTACTGATTATAGGTGCAATAACATAGGAACAGATCTGCTTATTAAAACATACTAGAATTGTGCCTTAATTTCAGCCAAAAAAAACTGGTGTACATACAGTACTTTGCACCAGATTTATTGTGTTTCAGTGGGGAAACTTGCAGGAGGCGTATAGTTCCCCTGTAACACACCACAGGGGAAATTAAAGGGGTTATCCAGTAATTTAAATTGATGACCTAAATTGAACACATGGAAGCCCTCCCATGGGCTTCGGGGTTTGTGCCTCCGCGCAGCAAAGGATAGGACATATCCTATCTTTCGCAGCATCTTACGGATCGCAGACCCATTAAAGGCAATGGGTCTGCACCGCAGTATGGAGTGCACACGGCTGGTGCTTGTGTTTTGTAGACCCGCGTTTTGCAGTCTGTAGCACAGGCTTAGTGACAGCATGGTCGTGTCAATGTGGTCAGAAACCGGAGCTTTCTAAGGGTCTGGTAAAATACACACAGTAGTGTCCTGGTGTCACAGGCAAAGAGCAGTACAGAACATGTAGAACCATACTGTACTGTAGAGAGGTGCTACTAGAAAGCCAATACAGATGTTTCACCAGTGAAATGGCCATGTTGATTGGTCCGATCTACCAGTCAATCACATGATCCACTGATCAGCAGAGTCTAAGGCATTTTTGTGTTGAGTCTGGTTTCAAGTTACGATGGCCCAAAAAAGAATATTGTATGTTGAGAATATTGTATCATGAGACCATCGTAACTTGACCACTGTCTTTATTACTGCCACAAAACACAAATCTCTAATGGTTTAATTAAACTAAGCTGAGATCACCATAGGGTTTTACAGTGATCTAAGGTCAATTCAGTTGGACCAGTTTGGGGTAAGCACATTATAGCCATCAGAATGTAGCCTAAAGCCAATTCAATAAAAAAGGATTTTTGGAGGCAACCAAAAACCCACAAATTCAAGGGGAGAGCACAAGGTTTTACACCTATTTGGATGGGAACAACAGTGCTGCAATAAAACAGTGAGCCATCATGACCACTGGGCCACAGTACTGCCTTAGAGTCATCATTTTTAGCCAACGACTCTGAACCTCATTCACTTCAATGAAGTTGAGCTGCAATAGCATACATAAACCATGGACATTCTTTGAAGTTTTCCATATTCAATAGATAATTCATTGCTAGTACTACTAGTAATGCTGCATGAATGTGGATCTATCAGATTTATTTTCTGCTCTATGTAAGGGCAGCATTTTACACATACAAGTCCATACTACTAGTAGCCATATGGCACAAAAATGTAATGCGTTTGGCTACTAGGAGCACTAAAATAATACACTGGACACATACTTAGAGTCCCTGTATTTCTGAGGAAAGTGCATCCCCTGACTCTACCCACATCCCCTTAGGTTGGTGATTGATAAGGTATCATACACCCTGTACAGAATTATTAGGCAAATGAGTATTTTGACCACATCATCCTCTTTATGCATGTTGTCTTACTCCAAGCTGTATAGGCTCGAAAGCCTACTACCAATTAAGCATATTAGGTGATGTGCATCTCTGTAATGAGAAGGGGTGTGGTCTAATGACATCAACACCCTATATCAGGTGTGCATAATTATTAGGCAACTTCCTTTCCTTTGGCAAAATGGGTCAAAAGAAGGAATTGACAGGCTCAGAAAAGTCAAAAATAGTGAGATATCTTGCAGAGGGATGCAGCACTCTTAAAATTGCAAAGCTTCTGAAGCGTGATCATCGAACAATCAAGCGTTTCAATCAAAATAGTCAACAGGGTCGCAAGAAGCGTGTGGAAAAACCAAGGCGCAAAATAACTGCTCATGAACTGAGAAAAGTCAAGCGTGCAGCTGCCAAGATGCCACTTGCCACCAGTTTGGCCATATTTCAGAGCTGCAACATCACTGGAGTGCCCAAAAGCACAAGGTGTGCAATACTCAGAGACATGGCCAAGGTAAGAAAGGCTGAAAGACGACCACCACTGAACAAGACACACAAGCTGAAACGTCAAGACTGGGCCAAGAAATATCTCAAGACTGATTTTTCTAAGGTTTAATGGACTGGTGAAATGAGAGTGAGTCTTGATGGGCCAGATGGATGGGCCCGTGGCTGGATTGGTAAAGGGCAGAGAGCTCCAGTCCGACTCAGACGCCAGCAAGGTGGAGGTGGAGTACTGGTTTGGGCTGGTATCATCAAAGATGAGCTTGTGGGGCCTTTTCGGGTTGAGGATGGAGTCAAGCTCAACTCCCAGTCCTACTGCCAGTTTCTGGAAGACACCTTCTTCAAGCAGTGGTACAGGAAGAAGTCTGCATCCTTCAAGAAAAACATGATTTTCATGCAGGACAATGCTCCATCACACGCGTCCAAGTACTCCACAGCGTGGCTGGCAAGAAAGGGTATAAAAGAAGAAAATCTAATGACATGGCCTCCTTGTTCACCTGATCTGAACCCCATTGAGAACCTGTGGTCCATCATCAAATGTGAGATTTACAAGGAGGGAAAACAGTACACCTCTCTGAACAGTGTCTGGGAGACTGTGGTTGCTGCTGCACGCAATGTTGATGGTGAACAGATCAAAACACTGACAGAATCCATGGATGGCAGGCTTTTGAGTGTCCTTGCAAAGAAAGGTGGCTATATTGGTCACTGATTTGTTTTTGTTTTGTTTTTGAATGTCAGAAATGTATATTTGTGAATGTTGAGATGTTATATTGGTTTCACTGGTAAAAATAAATAATTGAAATGGGTATATATTTGTTTTTTGTTAAGTTGCCTAATAATTATGCACAGTAATAGTCACCTGCACACACAGATATCCCCCTAAAATAGCTAAAACTAAAAACAAACTAAAAACTACTTCCAAAAATATTCAGCTTTGATATTAATGAGTTTTTTGGGTTCATTGAGAACATGGTTGTTGTTCAATAATAAAATTAATCCTCAAAAATACAACTTGCCTAATAATTCTGCACTCCCTGTATATACACTGCCTGTCCAAAAACAAAAAAGTTGCCTATTGAATAATTACTGCTCGGGCGATTATCTTTCAGCTGGCAATAATTATTTAACCCCAACTGGTGCAATGAGTTGCTTCTCATTTCTTAAACAACCATGTCGAAAGACATCTCGTGGTCGTGGAAAAGATGTTAGTCTGTTTGAGAAGGGTCAAATCATTGGCATGCATCAAGCAGAGAAAACATCTAAGGAGATTGCAGAAACTACTAAAATTGGGTTAAGAACTGTCCAACGCATTATTAAAAACTGGAAGGATAGTGGGGACCCATCGTATTCGAGAAAGAAATGTGTGGGGGGAAAAATCCTGAATGATCGCGATCGGTGATGGTGAAATCAAATCGAAGAAAAACTGTAGAACTCAGGGCTATGTTTAATAGTGAAAGTAAGAGCATTTCCACATGCACAATGCAAAGGGAACTCAAGGGATTGGGACTGAACAGCTGTGTAGCAGTAAGAAATCCACTAATCAGTGAGGCAAACCAGAAAAAAAAGGCTTCAATTTGCTAGGGAGCATAAAGATTGGACTCTGGAGCAATTAAAGAAGGTCATATTGTCTGATGAGTCAAAATGTACCCTGTTCCAGAGTGATGGGCGCATCAGGGTAAGAAGAGAGGCAGATGAAGTGATGTACCCATCATGCCTAGTGTCTACTGTACAAGCCTGTGGGGGCAGTGCTATGATCTGGGGTTGCTGCAGTTGGTCAGGTCTAGGTTCAGCAACAGTATGTGCTCCAAGAATGAGGTCAGCTGACTACCCGAACATACTGAATGACCAGGTTATTTCATCAATGGATTTTTTATTCCCTGATGGCACGGGCATATTCCAAGATGACAATGCCAGGATTCATCAGGCTCAAATTGTGAAAGAGTGGTTCAGGGAGCCTGAGACATCATTTTCACACATGGATTGGCCACCACAGAGTCAAGACCTTAACCCCATTGAGAATCTTTGGGATGAGCTGGAGAAGACTTTGCGCAGAAGTCATACTCTACCATCATCAATGCAAGATCTTGGTGAAAAATTTATGGATGGAAATAAATCTTGTGACATTGCAGAAGTTTATCGAAACAATGCCACAGCGAATGCGTGCCGTAATCAAAGCTAAAGGCGGTCCAACGAAATATTAGAGTGTGTGACCTTTTTTTTTTGGTGGCGACTTTTTCTTTTTGGACAGGCAGTGTATAATCATATACAACCACCACCCTTAGAAACAGGCTGGGGGAGGGATTTTCTCATCAATAATTATGTTAAATAAATTATGGGTCCATTGTATTCTTTCCTAGTAGAAAAATGGCACATTTCTGTGCCGTTTTGGAAAACCAGTAGTATGGACCTGTAATTGTAATAAGCTGTTCTTGCACACAGCAGCATATTACGACCGCCGCTGCATGGCCCCCCCCCCCCCCCCAGGCGCCGGATGTTTTCATCCGTGTGGTGTGGAGATGCAGCAGCGGCCGTGCAGGCTTCAGAAGCAACGCAGGGGCTATGGAGCGAGGTAAGTACATTGTGTGTGAGGGGCCCAGGCATATGGGGGAGCATTTCAGGGGTCGGATAACCTCTTTAAGCTGACAGATCTGGTTCAAGAGAATTATTGGCCTCACATTTCTCCCTTTAAATTTTTCAATTATTTTTCAGAGAGGCCGATGCTGTGCTGAGATATTTAAAGGAGCAGTGTCAAGCAAAAAGTATTGGCGTGATTGGATTTTGCTGGGGTGGCATTGTAACCCATTATCTCATGCTAAAATATCCTGAACTAAAGGCTGGAGTAGCATTTTATGGTAAATTGTTATCCAATACATCTAAATTAATTGAAAGAAAAAATACAGTATATAGACTGTCACGTTACATAGTTGATACGGTTGAAAAAAGACATAAGTCCATCAAGTTCAACCAAGGGATAGGTGGGGACGTGAATCCAACACTAGGTAGGGAACAGTGCAGCCCTGACCTCCATCCACACCACTGTCCCTATCTACTTGCATGATCCACTCTAAACGATGGCCCCAACTGGGCAACGGTCCCTGACCTGTCTAAGTGCGCAGGGCTTACTTAGGGGAGAAGAAAAAGGCAAGTCAGACAGCCCGAGTCAAAACCAGAGAGTAATGTCAGAACTACGGAAGAAACAGACGCAGAATAATATACCAAGCAGGGTCAAAACTAGGAGGAAACATCAGAGCTAAAATCGGAAGTGAGAAGGTCACAACTCCAGTAATCCATAAGAAGCACAACACTGAGCGTGCGAGGCAAGAAGACCAAGTCAACGGCAACTGTGGCCAGCAGTTGGCTCTTTAAATACCTCACCTTCAGGAAACATATAACACCAATGCCAACTCCAATTGGCCCGGTGTTCCCGTTCCCTGATAGGCCGACCAGGCCCACTGTCAGTGGGGCTTGTTTCCACAGCAATAGAGCAATTCAGGAATAGTGCTGCCGGACTCGTTGCTGGATCATGGCCAGATAAGTACATGCCATAGTCACTATAGCCAAATTATTCTGAAATGTGGGGCAATTTGGCGCATCTAGGTTTAGGGATGGTTTCTGTGCCTAGTCAGAAAAGGGAGTCTGACTTAACTGGTAAAGGGGAGTGGCTTTGTGGGAAGAGTTTGGCCTAAGATTTTGCTAATGTGTGGGTGTCCAGCTCATCAGGTGGAGAAAATTGCTGTTCAATCCTGCACGGATCCAGAGTCAGTCCAAGCTCCTTTGTATACTCAGCAAAATCAAAAGGATGGATCCAGCAGGTAAAATTCAAATAATGCTTTATTTCTTCATTTAAAATTGGAGTACAGCACAGTTTTCCATACCGTTCCCTTCTGACGCATTTCAACATAGGTGGTCTTAGTCATATGACTAAGACCACCTAGGTCGAAACGCGTCAGAAGGGAACGGTATGGAAAACTGTGCTGTACTCCAATTTTAAATAAAGAAATAAAGCATTATTTGAATTTTGTGGGGGATTGGGTCAGCACAACCTGTATGTAGGTGCACATCACTATGGCGAAATACATATACAAACGGAAAATACAAATGTGATAGCACTCTACATCCAGCATTCCTCCATGCTGGATGAGGCATTGGTGTACATTTTGGCCAAAGCGTAATAAGCCACTCACCACGTCAAGGTCGCCTCTAATGAGTGGTCCCTAACACTAGTTCCTACCTGTTCATGGGCCATGACAGCCACACAAAGTCCAGGGAATGCAGGTCAGCATACACGCCAAGCACACTCTGCTTTTAACCCCGTCCGGTGCCATTACAGCTTTCATCGGATCCAGGGATGCAAGTACCAACATGCATGCTGAGCCCACCATATACTTCTCCTGGAGCCAAATGGCTACTGGTAGGTTCTATATAAGCAGACTCAGTTTTATACTGACTTTAAAACCAGCCTCCAGGACAGATTGACTGGTCAGGTGTGCATGACTCCAAGGAGATCGCCACGCCTCCAATATATACTACAAAGAAAAAATGTGGGGGATTGGGTCAGCACAACCTGTATGTAGGTGCACATCACTATGGCGAAATACATATACAAACGGAAAATACAAATGTGATAGCACTCTACATCCAGCATTCCTCCATACTGGATGAGGCATTGGTGTACATTTTGGCCAAAGCGTAATAAGCCACTCACCACGTCAAGGTCGCCTCTAATGAGTGGTCCCTAACACTAGTTCCTACCTGTTCATGGGCCATGACAGCCACACAAAGTCCAGGGAATGCAGGTCAGCATACACGCCAAGCACACTCTGCTTTTAACCCCGTCCGGTGCCATTACAGCTTTCATCGGATCCAGGGATGCAAGTACCAACATGCATGCTGAGCCCACCATATACTTCTCCTGGAGCCAAATGGCTACTGGTAGGTTCTATATAAGCAGACTCAGTTTTATACTGACTTTAAAACCAGCCTCCAGGACAGATCCCCCACATTTTTTCTTTGTAGTATATATTGGAGGCGTGGCGATCTCCTTGGAGTCATGCACACCTGACCAGTCAATCTGTCCTGGAGGCTGGTTTTAAAGTCAGTATAAAACTGAGTCTGCTTATATAGAACCTACCAGTAGCCATTTGGCTCCAGGAGAAGTATATGGTGGGCTCAGCATGCATGTTGGTACTTGCATCCCTGGATCCGATGAAAGCTGTAATGGCACTGGACGGGGTTAAAAGCAGAGTGTGCTTGGCGTGTATGCTGACCTGCATTCCCTGGACTTTGTGTGGCTGTCATGGCCCATGAACAGGTAGGAACTAGTGTTAGGGACCACTCATTAGAGGCGACCTTGACGTGGTGAGTGGCTTATTACGCTTTGGCCAAAATGTACACCAATGCCTCATCCAGCATGGAGGAATGCTGGATGTAGAGTGCTATCACATTTGTATTTTCCTATTATTTGAATTTTACCTGCTGGATCCATCCTTTTGATTTGGCCTAAGATGCAACATTTTGCACAATTCTGACTTAAAATTGAGCCACTGTGTTAAATCTGAAGCATGGTTAGACAGCATATACAGACGTACTTCTCAAAGGGGTTGTGTAGTGTCAAGATATGGATGACCTATCCTATTCCTCAGGTTAGGTCATCAATATCAGATTGGTGGGGGTCTGATCCCGGCAGCACTGCTGATTAGCTGTTTGAAGGGGTCACTGTGTTTGTGCAAGCACTGTGTCCTCTTCAATGTTTAACTGCACACCATCTAGTTTGTGGCAGCAGTGCAGTGCAGTGTCCTTTACAAGTGAATGGGGTGAGTAGTTGTGATTACACTGCACTGCGGCTACAAGCTAGCTGGTGTGCAGTCAAATCAGCTGATAGACAAAGGTGCCAGGAGACAGAGCCCCGCCAATCTGATCTTGATCAGTCCTGAGGATAGGTCATCAATATCCTGACACTGCAGAACCTCTTTAATTATAAAAAGAAGAACTGAAACTCAGCATGTCCCAGCCTGAGACTACTTCGGAATTTCCCTTTTAATATGTGTTTATTATTCTTATCAGGTTTAGTCCGTGAAGAATGTGATAAATATAATTTGCTTAATCCAACGTTGTTCATTTTTGGTGAAAATGATCCCCTCATACCACTAGAACAGGTAAGTGTATTTATCATTTTAAAGCATAACTGTCTTTTTAGGTAACTTCTCAGAATAAGCAGTCATGGCTGTACATGAAGAGTAGCGCTATTTTCACCAGTTTCCCAAAAAGGAGTGGTGAATAACAGCTTTTAAGCATTCCGAAAACAGCCAGTACTTTGTGTATGGCATTCCCAGGTACAGACAGATGTAGAGAATGAAGGGGCTACAGAGTTCCTCCAAAAGACCTCTTCAAACAGCTGACCAATTGCTGAGAGTCTGACCATCACCAATCTGATATGGATGGCCTATCCTAAGAATAATGTGGTTATCTTAGAAAACTCCATTGTTTGCCACCTGAAGAAAACAAAGTCAGAGCTCTTTATTGATGGAAAGATATATCTCAGTGTGTGTATGGGCCAAAAACGTTGTATACATTTTTGAACAAGACAATCTAATTTAATACATGCAACTAACATTTAAAAAGACTTTAAATTCAGTGAGATTATTTGTCTTCCATATTTGTATCCTGCAAAGAGAAGCTAGTATCTTGAGTTCTGTTCTTAGGCCTTACTTAGGCAAGTTGGCAGCAGTTAAAAATCGTCTTCAGGGTGCTGTCACATGTTGCGGCCGTGCTGCAATTTGGTGCCGCAAAAACTAAATATATATTTAAAAAGGCATGTGGTTGCCCTTATATCTCTGCTGTAGGTTTGCATTTTGTCACTCCTCTGATCCACACAGGATGTAGCTCCATTCAATAGGGCTAATCCACACGTGGCTTCTCTCTGACGTTTCTGTGCACTAAGAAGTGACAGTTACAGGGATTTCAAGAGAGTAACTTGCTTATGGATAAAGCGGAGAACAATAAGCTGACCGTGTTCTAGATATGACATTTTCTCTTCTCTTGCAGGTTAGATCTCTGGATGAAAAACTTAAAGAGCATTCCAAGGTTGATTATAAAGTTAAAGTCTATCCAAAGCAAAATCATGGGTTTGCCCATCGGAAGAAAGAGGAGATCAACCCTGATGACAAGCCATACATTCTAGAAGCAAGGAAGGACATGCTTGATTGGCTGAAGAAATATGTAAATTAATTACCTGGAGTGTTGCCAGATATATTACATTAAAATAAAAAAATGTTTTTAATAAGATCTTAAAAATGATAACATCAAAGAACACCATGTATATTAAAGTTACAACAATTAAACTCACTTTTTTTGCATTTGCCTTGATATCTTTTATTTTGTGATGCAGCTAAAAATAATGTTCATTGTGCATGATATATATGTAATAATACAATACTATCCATTAACATATTCTGCGATGTACAACCATTAGACCATAGTGCTCCTACAGTATGCTTGGCAAAGTCCTTCCTACTCTTACCTCTGACAGACTCCCTTGAACTTTCTCTCTTATTGCATTAGTGCATCTACGTAAGTAAGCTCATCCTTTAAGAGTCTTTTTTTTTTTACATGGGTAGCATTTTCCCCAAAATAAACACGAGAACATGCATGATACAGCATCATACCTCCCAACTTTTTGGACTGTCAAAGAGAAACTCTTGTATTTCATTGCGTGAAAGTCCATTTTTCCTGCATATTTATACATTTTAAAAGATTTCTTAGTGCACAATAGCGCAAAATTATCTGAATAGAGAAATTTCTACAATCCAAATTGCATCAAATAATGAAATAATATACAAGATGGAGTCTAATATACAGATAGGAACCAGACAGTTTCTGGATCTCCACAGTTTTGCAACTCTATTCTTCAGATCAAAAAGAAGGACAATTAAGGAGAAAAGAGGGTTAGAGGGACTTTGGTCAAAAATAGGGACTGTCCCTCCAAAGGAGGGACACTTAGTAGGTCTGCAGCATGACGATTGGTACTTGTTTGATCCATTTACATGGAACAATCATCGACACTGTACAGTATGTGCCCGAATGATTGCCCATGTGATTCTGGAGAATGAGAGCTGAGCTGCAGTAACCCAGCATGGTCACTACACTATGTACAGGGCCGTCTTTACCGCGGGGCAAAAGGGGCAGCTGCCCTGGGCCCAGTTGCTCCTGGGGGGCCCAAGCAGCATTTTACTTGGAATTTACTTGGGCCCCCTATATTTTGTTGCCGGCCATCCAACAGCACGGAGTCACGGTCCAGACTATAGAAATAGACTGAGTGAGGAGGGGGCGGGGCCCGTGGCCGCTCTGCGCTCCGCTCTGCTGCCTGGCCTGCCTGGCTCTTTAACAGAGCAGACCAGTGGCTGCTGGAGCGTGACGCAGCTGCCGCACAGGCAGAGAGAAGAAGGAGGCAGAGCGAGCCCGAGCCAGCAGCCACAACAGACACAGCCTGAGCCAGCCAAGCAACTAACAGAACTTACAGGTATTTTGTAGTACAAAGTACAATTTTGTACAAAGATAACAACTGGATGGATCCCATCTGCCACTGGCCCATAATGGAGTGGGAGAAATGTGCCATGAAGGGGCTCATAGAGGACTGGGGGACAGTGTGTGCTTTCCTGCTACTACATCAACCCCCCCCCCCCAGGGATTTTGGGGGCCATTAAGGGTTGGACTTTAACTCCTTGCTGTTGATGTTGAGTGTGCCAGTGCCACCAATCATATTCCCCTCCCCCCAGCACATCAGTTACCTTTAGGAGGGGGAGGATATGATTGGTGGCTCTGTGCACACTCCGTCTCCGCATCATCCAACCACTCATGCCCCCCAAAATGCCTGGTGGGGGGGTGGTATGACAGGCAGGAGGGGCGATGTGTGTGCGGCCCCTTGCTCAGCTATGCTCGCATACATATCGTGCCCTGTGTATACTGTCCTGTGCCCACTCTGCTAAAGCCTGGCATAGCCCAGCTATGCCCTGCTTTACCAAAGCAGACAGGCAGGAGCCGTGTGGTGATCATATTTATTGTATGTATGTGTGTGTGTCCGTCCCTGTGTGTGTCCCCGTCCCTTTGTGTGTGTGTGTGTGTCCCCGTCTCTATGTGTGTGTGTGTGTGTGTGTCCGTCCCTGTGTGTGTGTCCGTCCCTGTGTGTGTGTGTGTGTGTGTCCATCCCTGTGTGTGTGTCTGTCCGTCCCTGTGTGTGTGTGTGTCTGTCCGTCCCTGTGTGTGTGTGTCCCCGTCCCTGTGTGTGTGTGTGTCCGTCCCTGTGTGTGTGGTGTGTGTTCGTCCCTGTGTGTGTGTGTGTGTCTGTTCCTGTGTGTGCGTGTGTCTGTCCCTGTGTGTGTGTGTGTCTGTCCGTCCCTGTGTGTGTGTCTGTCCGTCCCTGTGTGTGTGTCCGTCCCTGTGTGTGTGTGTGTGTGTGTCTGTCCGTCCCTGTGTGTTTGTGTCCGTCCGTCCCTGTGTGTGTGTGTGTCCCTGTGTGTGTGTGTCCGTGTCCGTCCCTATGTGTGTGTGTGTGTGACTGTCCGTCCCTGTGTGTGTGTGTTTCTCTATGTGTGTATCACCATGCCCACAGTGTTCCTATGTCTTGACGCAGCTGCTTCAGAACGTTCTGTGTGGGGCAAGAAGAAGAAGATAGAAGAGGAGGCAGTGCCAGCATGGAGTCCGTGCGATAGACACAGGGAGGCACACTAAGGACGAAGGTAACACTTCCACATGATCTACACTAGTGTTATCTGTGGTTTTACATAGGACTGCAGGTAACACTACTACATTATTCAGCACTAGCGTTATCTGTGGTTTTACATAGGACAGCAGGTAACACTACCACAAGGTTAGCTCGCACAGGGCGCCTGAACACCTAAGGCCAGCCCTGGCTGCGCACCCTAGCGCCACCTTTCCCCCTTCCCCCCCCACATCCGGCGCTTTCCCTCAATATGACTGCAGGAGCCCAGTAGCGCGACCGAAAGTCACGTGATTGTCAGAGCTTCCGGTGTGCAGAGCAACAGCTCTCAGCTAGAAGAGAAGGAAGATGGCGTCAGCGGCTGCCAAGCAGATAGCGGCGGAGCAGGTGCCTCATCCCTTGTACATATAGATATATATACTGTATGGAGACCAACCCCGCCGCCCGCTCATTTCCCGGGGCTCCGCCCTCTAAACAGTTTGTGTGTGTCAGGCACATGTCTGATGTCTCACCCTGCAGCTTTATAATCTCCTGTGTCATACAATAGAACGAACTGTAATCTGTAACGTCATATAGAGGGAGGATGTCAGTGCTGTAATATGCCTCTTATATGTGGAGAGCGGTGATGTCACAGATGTAATATATTACTTATAAGTGATATATTACATCAGTGACATCACCACTCTCCACATATAAGTAATATATTACATCAGTGACATCACCGCTGTCCACATAAGTAATATATTACATCAGTGACATCACTGCTGTCCACATATACCGGTAAGTAATATATTACATCAGTGACATAACCGCTCTCCACATATATGTGGAGAGCGGTGATGTCACTGATGTAAATTTATCGCCTATATGTGGACAGCGGTAATGTCACTGATGTAATATATCACTTACATGTGGAGAGCGGTGATGTCACTGATGTAAAATATCACTTATATGTGGAGAGCGGTGATGTCACTGATGTAAAATATCACTTATATGTGGAGAGCGGTGATGTCACTGATGTAATATAACATTATATGTGGAGAGCAGTGATGTCACTGATGTACTATATCATTATATGTGGAGAGTGTTCATGTCACTGATGCAATACAGCGCTCCAGATTTGCACATGGCGACAAGACTTGTCATGGGCTACAGGCCTGAGGTCTATTTGGTAGTGAAATCCCAGCGCAGGCAGGCGTGATGATGTCATCACGCCCGCCAGTGCCAGGACGCGGTGAGGTGTGCGCGTCTGCGTTGCACCATCCCTCGCCGTACCAGCAGCTAGTGAGCGCCAGTGAAAGGACACAGGTGAGTATAAGATTTTCGCTTTTTTTTTTAGGGTGTGGGAAGGCGGGATCCAGGGGGCCCAAGTAAATTCTTGCCCAGGGTCCAATCATTATTAAAGATGGCCCTGACTATGTACGGAACGGCCTGCTTCCAGCTCTGTACACTTTTAGTTCTGGTGGCCACGGATCCTCTGTGGTGGTGAAATGTGTCAGACACCCCACCAATCTGGAATTTATAACCTATGCTAAGGGTAGGTCATCAATATCAAAAATGTCTGGCTAGAATGGAGATGTTATATGGAGGTTCTTCATTTCTGTGCATACTGTAATTGCTATAGGGAGCACCTCCATACAGAAGCTCCATTCTAGCTGGCTGGCTACTGAACTGACTAGAATCGAGTTGCTGCAGGCAGGTTCATCCTTTCCATGCAGGCGGTAGTCGTAGATAAACCTATAGTAAATATGGACATTTGGTTTCCCATTTATATAACATTTTCCAACAATCCATATCCATGGGGGTCCTGCCTGGCACTGTAGTGAACCCCTAGTTTAGGGTCCTTTCACACAGTTTTTGGTGGCTTTTTTTTTTTGCAATAAAAAGATCATTACTTTTACCATTAATCTGATTTTCCATTAGCCTGCCAACACAAAGGCACTTGCAGGAGGATTAAGGTACTTTCACACTAGCGTTTTTCTTTTCCGGCATAGAGTTCTGTCAAAAGGGCTCAATGCCGGAAAAGAACCGATCAGATATATTCCCATGCATTCTGAATGGAGAGTAATCCGTTCAGGATGCATCAGGATGTCTTCAGTTCAGTCATTTTGACTGATCAGGCAAAAGATAAAACCGTAGCATGCTACGGTTTTATCTCCGCCGAAAAAAACTGAAGACTTGCCTGAATGCCGGATCCGGCATTTCTTTCCATAGGAATGTATTAGTGCCGGATCCGGCATTCAAAATACCGGAATGCCGGATCCGTCTTTCTGGCCTGCGCATGCTCAGACCGAAAAAAATGGTGAAAACAAAAATAAATGCCGGATCCATTTTGCCGGATGACAGCGACGGAACTGCTTGCCGGATCACTCTACCGCAAGTGTGAAAGTAGCCTTACCCAACCTGTCTAGGGACAGAAAACAAAATAGAGAACAGTGAATAAAATCCCCCTCCCCCGTTCTACCTGCTCCACTTAATGGCACAGGACTCTAAAGTAGATGCTAGAAATCAAAATTATATTATCATGGAAAATAAGCAAAAAAATACAATCATAACATAATATCGGCCAAGAGTGAGAAATACACAGCACCGTTGTGGAGCCTAATGGAAAATCAAATTACCCATAAGAGCAATTATCTTTTGCAGGTGCCTTCTGGAATGGTACTAGCTAGAGGATTAAACAGAGTCTGTCATCAAAGTTTCACCTTTTTAACCCTTCCCATAGCTTTCTAACAGCCTTACAGTTAATAAAAACGTTACCTTTATGAGCAATCCTGGACTTATAAAACCAGCAAAAAACAACTTAGTAGCATATGCAAATGAGGGCTCACAAGTGCCCAGGGGCGGCGTTACCCTCGTAGGTGCCCAGCTAGCTCAGCCTTATTGTCGCTTCCCCCGCCCATTCTTTCCCTCTGACCGCCCATTTACTTACTTCTTGTTTCGCAGAGATCCCGCGCCTGCGCACTCAGTCCGTCGGCCGGCGCATGCGCACTGCGATGCCCATTCCTTGTACGGCATCACAGTAATTAATGCGCATGCACCGGCTTTGCGCCGTTAGCCGGCGCATGCGCATTGATTACTGTGATGCCGTACAAAAAATGGGCATCGCAGTGCGCATGCGCCGGCCGACGGACTGAGTGTGCAGGCGCGGGATCTCTGCGAAACAAGAAGTAAGTAGATGGGCGGTCAGAGGGAAAGAATGGGCGGGCAGAGGGAAAGAATGGGCGGGGGAAGCGACGATAAGGCTGAGCTAGCTGGGCACCTACGAGGGTAACGCCGCCCCTGGGCACTTGCGAGCCCTCATTTGCATATGCTACAAAGTTGTTTTTTGCCGGATTTATAAGTCCAGGATTGCTCATAAAGGTAACGTTTTTATTAACTGTAAGGCTGGTAGAAAGCTATGGGAAGGGTTATAAAGGTGAAACTTTGATGACAGACTCCCTTTAACAGAGAAGGAACTCAAGTTAGGGTGGCACTGCCGCAGATAGTACTTTACGGCCAAAAGATAAGTCCTGGTTTGTCAAAATATGCAACTTATAAATGCTTAAAAAGGTAGATAGGCTTTCCCAAGTAATTGCCTGGTAAATCTGTTCCAAGGCAGCCAAAGTACTTTCAGACCACGAAGCAGATACAGATCTGTTGGAATGGGCAATGAGAACATGTGGAGGAGAGATGTCTTTGACTTAGGCCTCATGCACACGACCGTTGTTTGGGTCCGCATCCGAGCAACCGTTTTGGCGGCTCGGATGCGGACCCATTCACTTCAATGAACTCATTCACATTCACTGCAAAAGATGCGGACAGCACTCCGTGTGCTGTCCGCATCCGTGGCTCCGTTCCGCTCCGCTAAAAAAATATAACATGTCCTATTCTTGTCCGCGCTTTGCGGACAAGAATAGGCATTTATATTGCCGGCGCCCGTTCCGTTCAGCAAATTGCGGAAGGCAACACGGACGGCTTCTGTTTTTTGCGGATCCGAGGTTTGCAGACTGCAAAAAATGGCACGGCCGTGTGCATGAGGCCTTAGTAGAAAAGCACAACAGCTAATTTCATCCAAAGAGCAATCGTAGCTTTGCTTGCAGCCTGCTCTATGGTTGCTGCCCAAATACTGAATCAGAAGATGGTCAGATTTCCAGATATCCTGCATAGACACTAGATAAGGTAATACACATCTGATCACATCTAAACTATGGAACCAGACTTCCTCAATAAATCCAGATGGAGAACAGAAGGAAGTGAAGCTCTTGTTAGCAATGAAATCTAGAGACTTTAGGGGGAAAAAAAGGAGAAGAATGTCTTTGAATAATTCTAAAATCACTGGACTGATCTATAAACTATCACAAAGTCTGGTTCATGTCAAGGCTTATATAAATTCAGAATTCACAGAGAATCATCACCACTTAAGATGTAACCTTTATAAGATGTCAATAAAATCTTCCCCAAAATTGTAAACTAAGAAAGGACAGGATTACCAGGGGTAGTTATGAAATTATTCTTGGATCGGAAAGGTACTGGCCCTTGCCAATGGCCCTACAAACTATGACCCTGCCTATACATGAAATGGCAGCCCTGATAAGGGCGATCCCGTATCAGAAACCTACTGCACTTTCCTAGGATCCCCTAATAAGGGATAGGTACCTAGGGTGACCACGTGTCCCGGATCGCCCGCATTTGGAGAGTCCCGGTCACCCTCATTCCGGGACAATGCAGTGTCCCGGAATGACCTGAGCCGCCGACCGCTGCTGTGACTGCTGCTGTCAGAAGGGCTACTGGCTACTGGCACATGATAGGGGGGGCTGCTGGCACATAAGGGGGGCTACTGGCACAGACATAAGGGGGGCTACTGGCACAGACATAAGGGGGACTACTGGCACATAAGGGGGGCTGCTGGCACATAAGGGGGGCTGCTGGCACATAAGGGGGACTACTGGCACATAAGGGAGGCTACTGGCACATAAGGGAGGATACTGGCACATAAGGGGGACTACTGGCACATAAGGGGGACTACTGGCACATAAGGGGGACTACTGGCACTTGATAGGGGGGCTACTGGCACTTGATAGGGGGGCTACTGGCACTTGATAGGGGGGCTACTGGCACATGATAGGGGGAGACTGGCACATAAGGAGGGTGGTATTGGCACATATGGGGGGCTACTGGCACAAAAGGGGGCTATTGGCACATGATAGGGGGGCACTCTGGCTACTGGCACATGATGGTGGGGGGCTCTTATTACTGGCACATGATTGGGGGCATCTATGGGGGCACATCTTACTGGCACATGATTAGGGGTCATCTATGGGGGCACATCTTACTGGCACATTATTGGGTGGCACTATAGGGGCATCTACTGAGGCTAAAAAGAAGGGATATTTTATATGGGGGGCTCTGTATAGGGGCATTTTATACTGGGACACATTATGGTGGGTACTATGGGGAAGGGGGAGAGGAGCACTATGGGGTCATCTACGGGGGAACTAAGAAGGAGTATTTTATATTGGCACATTATGGGAACATTAGCTCAACTGGGGGCATTACAAGGGGGTATGTTTTGCACATTATAAGGAGAATTATTTCTACTGGGGGGGCATTATGGTGGGCTTTATTACTCTCCCATGGTATGACCCCCTAGTAGCAGCACCAGCCTCTCCCTGCTCTGCTATCCCTCTTCCCATTCTCCAAATCCTTATTATGAAATCTTTCTCATTAGGCTAAAGCACATCAGCTCCACCGAGCCCGCGGCCAAAGTGTTGAAGTGGCGTCCGAGATCCCCAAGGGCCAAGCCAAGTAATTGTAAGTTTTCATGTGGAGTATGTTTATGTTATACACATATAGCCTACACTGTGCCACACAATATACAGTATACCTCTACACTGTGTAGGGGTTATACTGTTTATTGTACAGCATGGCACAGAGGTTATATTGTCCGGCATGGTGTAACCTCCATACATTTTATGTACAGTATACAGTAATCCGCCTCGCCATCTATACTTTGAATCTGGTTTTATATGTAAGGCTACTTTCACACTTGCGGCAGAGAGATCCGCCAAGCAGTTCCGTCGCCGGAACTGCCTGCCGGATCAGGCAAAATGTATGCAAACTGATAGCATTACTGATCAGGATCCTGATCAGTCTTAAAAATGCCTGATCAGTCAAAAAAATGCATTGAAATGCCGGATCCGTCTTTCCGGTGTCATCCGGCAAAAACGGATCCGGCATTTATCTTTTTCACATTTTTTCGGTCTGCGCATGCCGGTATTCTGAATGCCGGATCCGGCACTAATACATTCCTATGGGAAAAAATGCCGGATCCAGCATTCAGGCAAGTCTTCAGTTTTTTTCACCGGAGATAAAACCGTAGCATGCTGCGGTTTTCTCTTTTGCCTGATCAGTCAAAACGACTGAACTGAAAACATCCTGATGCAAACTGAACGGATTACTCTCCATTCAGAATGCATGGGGATAAAACTGATCAGTTCTTTTCCGGTATAGAGCCCCTGTGACGGAACTCTATGCCGGAAAAGAAAAACGCAAGTGTGAAAGTACCCTAAGGCCTCTTTCACACTTGCGTTGTCCGGATCTGTCGTGTACTCCATTTGCCGGAGGTGCCCGCCGGATCCGTAACACCGCAAGTGAACTGAAAGCATTTGAAGACTGATCGTCTTCAAAATGCGTTCAGTGTTACTATGGCAGCCAGGACGCTATTAAAGTCCTGGTTGCCGTAGTAGTAGTGGGGAGCGGCGGAGCAGTATACTTACCGTCCGTGCGGCTCCCGGGGCGCTCCAGAACGACGTCAGAGCGCCCCATGCGCATGGATGACGTGATCCATGCGATCACATCATCCATGCACGTGGGGCGCCCTGACGTCACTCTGAAGCGCCCCGGGAGCCGCACGGACGGTAAGTATACTGCTCCCCCGCTCCCCACTACACTTTACCATGGCAAACAGGACTTTAGCGTCCTGGCAGCCATGGTAACCATTCAGAAAAAGCTGAACGTCGGATCCGGTAATGCGTTGAAACGACGTTTAGCTTAAGGCCGGATCTGGATTAATGCCTTTCAATGGGCATTAATTCTGGATCCGGCCTTGCGGCAAGTGTTCAGGATTTTTGACCGGAGCAAAAAGCGCAGCATGCTGCGGTATTTTCTCCGGCCAAAAAACGTTCCGGTCCGGAACTGAAGACATCCTGATGCATCCTGAACGGATTTCTCTCCATTCAGAATGCATTAGGATAATCCTGATCAGGATTCTTCCGGCATAGAGCCCCGACGACGGAACTCTATGCCGGAAGACAAGAACGCAAGTGTGAAAGAGCCCTTACTTGGTTTTTGTACATTTACTTGCGTGTGCTAGTTGAGACTTGCTGTGATTGGGTTTTAGTTAGTTATTAAATGCTAACATGACAGTTTTTTGGTTTAGCCAGTTAATGTGTGCAGAAATACTGAAAAATGCACAGACAGATATGTTTATTCCAGTCTCAAGTATAAGTTTGACGAAATGCACTTGTGAAAGTAAGTGTCCCTGAATGGCAGTTAGGCAACCCTACCGCTTAACCAGTGGCATACCTCCAATAGAAGCATACCACGCAGCTGGGAAGGGGGTCCGCAGTGGAGGATAGGCCCCTCCTACTAATTACAATTGTATAGCTACAGGAGAATGTAAGAGGTGGAGAAGGACCTTTGGTGATGTCATCAACCATGTGACCAGTGCAGGAAGCCAAGGAATAGCAGAGCCTCAGAAGTCTAAAGGACCTTTGGTGATGTCAGCATCATGTGACCAGTGCAGAGGACTGGTGAAAGACCTGTGGCATATCAATGTGAGGGGCGGAGCTTCTGTGTGGTGTGGTGCGGTGCCTGGAGGGGAGGTTAGTGGTGTTCTGGGATAACCCATAACATCCTAGAAAAGCTGGGAGTTGTGTTCTGTCCTATTATATCCCTATCCATGTAATTTAAACGTATGCCCTAGTACAGTCTGGTAATGCTGGGAGTTGTGGTTCTTCTGTCTTGTATTCCTCTCCATGTAATTTCTATTTATGCCCTAGTACAGTTTGGCAATGCTGGGAGTTTTAGTTCTCTCCTCTTATACCCCCTCTCTGTAATGTATACTGATGCCCCATAATTAGTCTGGCCATACTGGGAGTTATAGTTATTTATTTTTAAAGCGAACCTTTCACCAGGATTTCACCTAATAAACTATTAACAGTACCTTATAGATTATGCTCATTCTGTTTAAATGCATTCTTGTCCCGCTTTCCTGGGATGTATATTGATGAAAAAAATGACTTATAAAGTCCTTGTCTCCAGCTCCTGCAGTCACGGTGGAAGTCAAGGGGGTAGCCCTTCCCTCACTCCGGGCTGTACCTCCCCTGCCCTAACCCCTCCTCTAACTAGTGTAACTGACACCCGGATCAGTCGCCGGGACCGCGCTTGTACTGGCGGCGCATGCGCCGTTGGTCTCAGTAGCAGCGCGATCCCGTCTATCGCGCGGACTGAAGCGCGATCCTGTAAGTGAATTGCGCATGCGCCGTCCGTCCCCGATGCCTCCCTGTCTTCTGTTCTTCAGGCGCGCGCCTGAATAGAAGACAGGGAGGCATCGGGGATGGACGGCGCATGCACAATTCCCTTACAGGATCGCGCTTCAGTCCGCGCGATAGACGGGATCGCGCTGCTACTGAGACCAACGGCGCATGCGCCGCCAGTACAAGCGCGGTCCTGGCGACTGAGCCGGGTGTCAGTTACACTAGTTAGAGGAGGGGTTAGGGCAGGGGAGGTACAGCCCGGAGTGAGGGAAGGGCTACCCCCTTGACTTCCACCGTGACTGCAGGAGCTGGAGACAAGGACTTTATAAGTCGTTTTTTTCATCAATATACATCCCAGGAAAGCAGGACAAGAATGCATTTAAACAGAATGAGCATAATCTATAAGGTACTGGTAATGGTTTTTTAGGTGAAATCCTGGTGAAAGGTTCGCTTTAAAGCTCTCACCTAGTAAAACTGGATGATGTCCTATAATAATCTGGACATGCTGGGAGTTGTAGTTCTCTCTTCTTAGGCTCACATCACCGTTTAGTTTTCCGTTTTGCGTGCAGGACTTTTTTCTGTCTAAAATAACGGATCTCCAACAGAAATGGCATAAACTGATGCCAAATGTGCAGAACTGATGCTTGAAATAAAGGATCCGTTTTTTCTTTATTTTTCTGTTCATCTGACGGATCAGAAGAACGGAAAACTAAACGGTGATGTGAATCCGGCCTTATACTCTCTCTGTGTAATATCTACTTGTATCCGATAATAACAGCCTGGACATGCTGGGAGTTGTAGTTCTCTCCATTTTACCTCTCCCTGTGTTGTTCCCTAATTTCCAATAATAACAATCTGGTGATGATGAGACTTGTAGTTCCCTTGTCACTAATATAATGTTCTGCAGCCGCTGAGGTGTGTATTAGGCTTTGTCCACATCTGTGCTGGTGACGTTCACTGTTCTGCCGTCTAGGGAGCAAATCAACGAAAATCACTGCAGTTCTGGATCTGGCACTTCATGGACGACAACACCCGATGGATCCCGCTGACTATGATGAGATCTGATGGGTTTCCATCTGCCAGGCTAGAAAATTGTGTCCAGCATTTATGACCTGATCTGCGAATGAGGCCCCAACACAGATGTGGTCAAAGCCTTTTATGTTCTCTAGCATCAGATTATGATGTTCTGCAGCAGCTGAGGTGTGTATTAGGAGGTTCTGCAGCAGCTGAGGTGTGTATTAGAAGGTTCTGCAGCGGCTGAGGTGTGTATTAGGAGGTTCTGCAGCAGCTGAGGTGTGTATTAGGAGGTTCTGCAGCAGCTGAGGTGTGTATTAGGAGGTTCTGCAGCAGCTGAGGTGTGTATTAGGAGGTTCTGCAGCAGCTGAGGTGTGTATTAGGAGGTTCTGCAGCAGCTGAGGTGTGTATTAGGAGGTTCTGCAGCAGCTGAGGTGTGTATTAGGAGGTTCTGCAGCAGCTGAGGTGTGTATTAGGAGGTTCTGCAGCAGCTGAGGTGTGTATTAGGAGGTTCTGCAGCAGCTGAGGTGTGTATTAGGAGGTTCTGCAGCAGCTGAGGTGTGTATTAGGAGGTTCTGCAGCAGCTGAGGTGTGTATTAGGAGGTTCTGCAGCAGCTGAGGTGTGTATTAGGAGGTTCTGCAGCAGCTGAGGTGTGTATTATAAGGTTCTGCAACAGCTGATGTGTATATTAGGAGGTTCTGCAGCAGCTGAGGTGTGTATTAGGAGGTTCTGCAGCAGCTGAGGTGTGTATTATAAGGTTCTGCAGCAGTCAGAAAAACATCCGTTGTGACTGGATAAAATCCTTTAGATTTCTGTGTCTGCACTTTGGAAAATGTCCCTGTCCTGTTCCTCTGCCAGCACGCGTCGCACTGTGACCTGACTGACCAGTCCAGACCTGACCTGATCCTGCACAGTCACCAGTCCAGACTCCAGACTAGTGCTGTGAAGATCTGCTCCAGGCCGCAGCACAAACGGTAAGTCAGCATTGGGGAGGAGGTGAAGCAGGAGATGGCACAGTCCATGGAGAAGGAGGACACACTATATAAAAAGTAGCAGCAGCGGGCACAATTCATCGGGTAAGGCTAGGTAATCACTTGCCATCAGATTGTGGTATTATGTTCCAGCCACCAGCAGAATACCAGAATCACCAGATCCAGCATATGCCAACCACTGCTGACACCGGCCGGATCCCAATAACAATAATGCGGTCATTCAAGATTGTTTTGCCTTTTGTTTTTGCTAGAATCTGCAATGGAGGCTTCTGCTGGAACCTCTGCAGTAGATGTGCACATACCCTAAGGGGTGCGATGGGTCACTCACGAGGGGGCCCAATTCAGATTCTTGCCAGTGATTTCTATGTACGCCCCTGCGCTTAACCCTCTCCTCCCTGAGCTATCTCACAGAGACCTCTCTCCCTGCAGTTATCTCTTTCCCCACAGCAGAGCCTCTCTGGTAATGCTGGGAGTTGTGGTTCTTCTGTCTTGTATTCCTCTCCATGTAATTTCTATTTATGCCCTAGTACAGTTTGGCAATGCTGGGAGTTGTAGTTCTCTCCTCTTATACCCCCTCTCTGTAATGTATACTGATGCCCCATAATTAGTCTGGCCATACTGGGAGTTATAGTTATTTCTTTTTAAAGCTCTCACCTAGTACAACTGGATAATGTCCTATAATAATCTGGACATGCTGGGAGTTGTAGTTCTCTCTTCTTAGGCTCACATCACCGTTTAGTTTTCCGTTTTGCGTGCAGGACTTTTTTCCGTCTAAAATAACGGATCTCCAACAGAAATGGCATAAACTGATGCCAAATGTGCAGAACTGATGCTTGAAATAAAGGATCCGTTTTTTCTTTATTTTTCTGTTCATCTGACGGATCAGAAGAACGGAAAACTAAACGGTGATGTGAATCCGGCCTTATACTCTCTCTGTGTAATATCTACTTGTATCCGATAATAACAGCCTGGACATGCTGGGAGTTGTAGTTCTCTCCATTTTACCTCTCCCTGTGTTGTTCCCTAATTTCCAATAATAACAATCTGGTGATGATGAGACTTGTAGTTCCCTTGTCACTAATATAATGTTCTGCAGCCGCTGAGGTGTGTATTAGGCTTTGTCCACATCTGTGCTGGTGACGTTCACTGTTCTGCCGTCTAGGGAGCAAATCAACGAAAATCACTGCAGTTCTGGATCTGGCACTTCATGGACGACAACACCCGATGGATCCCGCTGACTATGATGAGATCTGATGGGTTTCCATCTGCCAGGCTAGAAAATTGTGTCCAGCATTTATGACCTGATCTGCGAATGAGGCCCCAACACAGATGTGGTCAAAGCCTTTTATGTTCTCTAGCATCAGATTATGATGTTCTGCAGCAGCTGAGGTGTGTATTAGGAGGTTCTGCAGCAGCTGAGGTGTGTATTAGAAGGTTCTGCAGCGGCT
Source organism: Bufo bufo (assembly GCF_905171765.1). Lineage (NCBI taxonomy): Eukaryota > Metazoa > Chordata > Amphibia > Anura > Bufonidae > Bufo > Bufo bufo. The sequence continues at coordinate 216,692,857 of NC_053393.1, forward strand.
GAGGTGTGTATTAGGAGGTTCTGCAGCAGCTGAGGTGTGTATTAGGAGGTTCTGCAGCAGCTGAGGTGTGTATTAGGAGGTTCTGCAGCAGCTGAGGTGTGTATTAGGAGGTTCTGCAGCAGCTGAGGTGTGTATTAGGAGGTTCTGCAGCAGCTGAGGTGTGTATTAGGAGGTTCTGCAGCAGCTGAGGTGTGTATTAGGAGGTTCTGCAGCAGCTGAGGTGTGTATTAGGAGGTTCTGCAGCAGCTGAGGTGTGTATTAGGAGGTTCTGCAGCAGTTGAGGTGTGTATTAGGAGGTTCTGCAGCAGCTGAGGTGTGTATTAGGAGGTTCTGCAGCAGCTGAGGTGTGTATTAGGAGGTTCTGCAGCAGCTGAGGTGTGTATTAGGAGGTTCTGCAGCAGCTGAGGTGTGTATTATAAGGTTCTGCAACAGCTGATGTGTATATTAGGAGGTTCTGCAGCAGCTGAGGTGTGTATTAGGAGGTTCTGCAGCAGCTGAGGTGTGTATTATAAGGTTCTGCAGCAGTCAGAAAAACATCCGTTGTGACTGGATAAAATCCTTTAGATTTCTGTGTCTGCACTTTGGAAAATGTCCCTGTCCTGTTCCTCTGCCAGCACGCGTCGCACTGTGACCTGACTGACCAGTCCAGACCTGACCTGATCCTGCACAGTCACCAGTCCAGACTCCAGACTAGTGCTGTGAAGATCTGCTCCAGGCCGCAGCACAAACGGTAAGTCAGCATTGGGGAGGAGGTGAAGCAGGAGATGGCACAGTCCATGGAGAAGGAGGACACACTATATAAAAAGTAGCAGCAGCGGGCACAATTCATCGGGTAAGGCTAGGTAATCACTTGCCATCAGATTGTGGTATTATGTTCCAGCCACCAGCAGAATACCAGAATCACCAGATCCAGCATATGCCAACCACTGCTGACACCGGCCGGATCCCAATAACAATAATGCGGTCATTCAAGATTGTTTTGCCTTTTGTTTTTGCTAGAATCTGCAATGGAGGCTTCTGCTGGAACCTCTGCAGTAGATGTGCACATACCCTAAGGGGTGCGATGGGTCACTCACGAGGGGGCCCAATTCAGATTCTTGCCAGTGATTTCTATGTACGCCCCTGCGCTTAACCCTCTCCTCCCTGAGCTATCTCACAGAGACCTCTCTCCCTGCAGTTATCTCTTTCCCCACAGCAGAGCCTCTCTGGTAATGCTGGGAGTTGTGGTTCTTCTGTCTTGTATTCCTCTCCATGTAATTTCTATTTATGCCCTAGTACAGTTTGGCAATGCTGGGAGTTGTAGTTCTCTCCTCTTATACCCCCTCTCTGTAATGTATACTGATGCCCCATAATTAGTCTGGCCATACTGGGAGTTATAGTTATTTCTTTTTAAAGCTCTCACCTAGTACAACTGGATAATGTCCTATAATAATCTGGACATGCTGGGAGTTGTAGTTCTCTCTTCTTAGGCTCACATCACCGTTTAGTTTTCCGTTTTGCGTGCAGGACTTTTTTCCGTCTAAAATAACGGATCTCCAACAGAAATGGCATAAACTGATGCCAAATGTGCAGAACTGATGCTTGAAATAAAGGATCCGTTTTTTCTTTATTTTTCTGTTCATCTGACGGATCAGAAGAACGGAAAACTAAACGGTGATGTGAATCCGGCCTTATACTCTCTCTGTGTAATATCTACTTGTATCCGATAATAACAGCCTGGACATGCTGGGAGTTGTAGTTCTCTCCATTTTACCTCTCCCTGTGTTGTTCCCTAATTTCCAATAATAACAATCTGGTGATGATGAGACTTGTAGTTCCCTTGTCACTAATATAATGTTCTGCAGCCGCTGAGGTGTGTATTAGGCTTTGTCCACATCTGTGCTGGTGACGTTCACTGTTCTGCCGTCATAGGAGCAAATCAACGAAAATCACTGCAGTTCTGGATCTGGCACTTCATGGACGACAACACCCGATGGATCCCGCTGACTATGATGAGATCTGATGGGTTTCCATCTGCCAGGCTAGAAAATTGTGTCCAGCATTTATGACCTGATCTGCGAATGAGGCCCCAACACAGATGTGGTCAAAGCCTTTTATGTTCTCTAGCATCAGATTATGATGTTCTGCAGCAGCTGAGGTGTGTATTAGGAGGTTCTGCAGCAGCTGAGGTGTGTATTAGGAGGTTCTGCAGCAGCTGAGGTGTGTATTAGGAGGTTCTGCAGCAGCTGAGGTGTGTATTAGGAGGTTCTGCAGCAGCTGAGGTGTGTATTAGGAGGTTCTGCAGCAGCTGAGGTGTGTATTAGGAGGTTCTGCAGCAGCTGAGGTGTGTATTAGGAGGTTCTGCAGCAGCTGAGGTGTGTATTAGGAGGTTCTGCAGCAGCTGAGGTGTGTATTAGGAGGTTCTGCAGCAGCTGAGGTGTGTATTAGGAGGTTCTGCAGCAGCTGAGGTGTGTATTAGGAGGTTCTGCAGCAGCTGAGGTGTGTATTAGGAGGTTCTGCAGCAGCTGAGGTGTGTATTATAAGGTTCTGCAACAGCTGATGTGTATATTAGGAGGTTCTGCAGCAGCTGAGGTGTGTATTAGGAGGTTCTGCAGCAGCTGAGGTGTGTATTATAAGGTTCTGCAGCAGTCAGAAAAACATCCGTTGTGACTGGATAAAATCCTTTAGATTTCTGTGTCTGCACTTTGGAAAATGTCCCTGTCCTGTTCCTCTGCCAGCACGCGTCGCACTGTGACCTGACTGACCAGTCCAGACCTGACCTGATCCTGCACAGTCACCAGTCCAGACTCCAGACTAGTGCTGTGAAGATCTGCTCCAGGCCGCAGCACAAACGGTAAGTCAGCATTGGGGAGGAGGTGAAGCAGGAGATGGCACAGTCCATGGAGAAGGAGGACACACTATATAAAAAGTAGCAGCAGCGGGCACAATTCATCGGGTAAGGCTAGGTAATCACTTGCCATCAGATTGTGGTATTATGTTCCAGCCACCAGCAGAATACCAGAATCACCAGATCCAGCATATGCCAACCACTGCTGACACCGGCCGGATCCCAATAACAATAATGCGGTCATTCAAGATTGTTTTGCCTTTTGTTTTTGCTAGAATCTGCAATGGAGGCTTCTGCTGGAACCTCTGCAGTAGATGTGCACATACCCTAAGGGGTGCGATGGGTCACTCACGAGGGGGCCCAATTCAGATTCTTGCCAGTGATTTCTATGTACGCCCCTGCGCTTAACTCTCTCCTGCCTGAGCTATCTCACAGAGACCTCTCTCCCTGCAGTTATCTCTTTCCCCACAGCAGAGCCTCTCAAACCCTTCATTAACCCTCTCCTGCCCTTGAGAGTTATTCAGCTAATTCCTAGCTATTAACCCATGCTATCTCACATGCAAAACATCCCTCCCCTCCCCTCAGCCCCCTTTAATATACAGTCCCATGTAAAATGCATCAATTCCCTCCATTCAGCCCCCTCCTACATGCATCCACTGCTCTCTCCTCTCTGCTGCTGCTTCCTGATTCTAGGAGGCTCTGCCCCTTCCCACGGTATCATACTTACCAGGAACAGCTACGCTCAAGACGTGACGGCACGTGGAAGCCAAGGTCAGCAGAAAGGAAGGGGCTGTCACCTCTGGTGTAATATGGGGGTGGCAGCAGTCTCAGAGAAGCAGGGTGCTGGCAGTGGTGTAACTATAGGGGCGGCAGCAGTCTCAGAGAAGCAGGGTGCTGGCAGTGGTGTAACTATAGGGGTAACAGCAGTCTCAGAGAAGCAGGGTGCTGGCAGTGGTGTAACTATAGGGGCGGCAGCAGTCTCAGAGAAGCAGGGTGCTGGCAGTGGTGTAACTATAGGGGCGGCAGCAGTCTCAGAGAAGCATGGTGCTGGCAGTGGTGTAACTATAGGGGTGGCAGCAGTCTCAGAGAAGCAGGGTGCACTGCTGGCAGTGGTGTAACTATAGGGGTGGCAGCAGTCTCAGAGAAGCAGGGTGCTGGCAGTGGTGTAACTATAGGGGTGGCAGCAGTCTCAGAGAAGCAGGGTGCTGGCAGTGGTGTAACTATAGGGGTGGCAGCAGTCTCAGAGAAGCAGGGTGCTGGCAGTGGTGTAACTATAGGGGTGGCAGCAGTCTCAGAGAAGCAGGGTGCTGGCAGTGGTGTAACTATAGGGGTGGCAGCAGTCTCAGAGAAGCAGGGTGCTGGCAGTGGTGTAACTATAGGGGTGGCAGCAGTCTCAGAGAAGCAGGGTGCTGGCAGTGGTGTAACTATAGGGGCGGCAGCAGTCTCAGAGAAGTAGGGTGCTGGCAGTGGTGTAACTATAGGGGTGGCAGCAGTCGCAATGGTGACCAAGTCCACTGGCCTGGGGGCTCATAGACCCCCTCACAAGACTATTTGTTTCATCTTCTTTCTGATTATAAATCTGAGACACTGCAGTGGAGGAGACTGCGGAAGAAGATATGACGCTGCATATCACCCCCTGTCAGAAAGGAGATGATTAACCTTTTAATGCCAAAAGTCACACTCGATCGCTATGTAGTCAAGGGAGGGAAGATGTGGAGAAAAATGCAGCTGGGTGGTTGTAAGGGTTACATTGTTCTCATATTCTGACCTCCGAAATGTACACTCCCTACTTCTCACCCAAGCCCCTCTTTGCTAAATGACCCTGTCTTTGATCTGAGGTATAGATTTGCATTATCACATTTACAATATTGATGCAGAAAGTGTTTGTCTGGTTACCATCTGTATATTAGAGCCCGCCTTGTAGATTATTTCATTATTTAATGCAATTTGGATTTTAGCCATTTTTATATTCAGATAATTTTGCTCTATTTAAAAGAAAGCTATTGAAGTGTACAGATATGCAGGAAAAAATTGATCTTTCACACAGTGAACCATAGGTGTCCCTTTTTGACCATCCAAAAAGTTGGGAGGTCTGCCATAGCACACGTCTATATACAGGGCCGGATTAACGTAGGGGCGGATGGAGCTGCAGCTCCAGGCCCCTGCATGAAAATAGGCCCAGCAGCCCGCATAGGCCAACCGGAGCTAGGCCCGCATAGGCCGCCTCGCTGAGGTTGCCTGGCGGCCGCCCCGCCACCCTTTAGTAGGACCGAACCATGCCGACTGTCAGATGATGACAGGGCCGGCGCGCAAGGAGAAATCTCCCAGGCCGGCCCTTTACAGAACTCACCAGGACAGTGACAGCTGACAGATCAGGTCAGGTGACAGATCAGCTGTGCACGCCGTGCTGCGTCGTCACGTCAGACTCCTCCCCTGGGGCCTAGGCCATGCCGTAAAGTGAAAGACCATGACGGCTGCTGCGTGCGGGAAGTTCAAAATTCTTCCTGCGTGGAGTCAGGGGTGCTGCCAGCGGTGAGTCGCGTTCAGCAGCCTTCAGTGTACTGCCCAGAAAACAACTCATAGGCGGTAAGTAAATCAGCATTGGCTCACCTCACCTATTATACTGTATACTGTATAATTTATACATGTCATTCAGGAGCATGGAAAAGCTGGGTGATGATTTTTTTCACCTAGCTTTTCCATGCTCCTGAATTGCATATCTGCTTATTGGCATATATATCTTTATAATAGCTGAGCCTGATCTATTATAAACAGATATGCCATTCAGGAGCATAGAAAAGCTAAGTGAGAAATAGTCACCTAGCTCTTCAACACTCCTGAGTGGTATATCTGCTTATAATAGATCAGCTATTATAAACAGATATGCCTAAAGGCAGATTTGCCATTCAGGAGCATAGCATGGAAAAGTTAGGTGAGAAATTGTCACCTAGCTTTTCCATGCTCCTGAATGATATATATGCTTATAATAGTTCAGCTATTACAAACAGATATGCCTAAAGGCAGATCTGCCATTCAGGAGCATGGAAAAGCTAGGTGACTGTTTCTCACCTAGCTTTTCCATGCTCCTGAATGGCAGATCTGCATATACAGGGAGTGCAGAAATATTAGGCAAGTTGTATTTTTGAGGATTAATTTTATTATTGAACAACAACCATGTTCTCAATGAACCCAAAAAACTCATTAATATCAAAGCTGAATATTTTTGGAAGTAGTTTTTAGTTTTAGCTATTTTAGGGGGATATCTGTGTGTGCAGGTGACTATTACTGTGCATAATTATTAGGCAACAAAAAACAAATATATACCCATTTCAATTATTTATTTTTACCAGTGAAACCAATATAACATGTCAACATTCACAAATATACATTTCTGACATTCAAAAACAAAACAAAAACAAATCAGTGACCAATATAGCCACCTTTCTTTGCAAGGACACTCAAAAGCCTGCCATCCATGGATTCTGTCAGTGTTTTGATCTGTTCACCATCAACATTGCGTGCAGCAGCAACCACAGCCTCCCAGACACTGTTCAGAGAGGTGTACTGTTTTCCCTCCTTGTAAATCTCACATTTGATGATGGACCACAGGTTCTTAATGGGGTTCAGATCAGGTGAACAAGGAGGCCATGTCATTAGATTTTCTTCTTTTATACCCTTTCTTGCCAGCCACGCTGTGGAGTACTTGGACGCGTGTGATGGAGCATTGTCCTGCATGAAAATCATGTTTTTCTTGAAGGATGCAGACTTCTTCCTGTACCACTGCTTGAAGAAGGTGTCTTCCAGAAACTGGCAGTAGGACTGGGAGTTGAGCTTGACTCCATCCTCAACCCGAAAAGGCCCCACAAGCTCATCTTTGATGATACCAGCCCAAACCAGTACTCCACCTCCACCTTGCTGGCGTCTGAGTCGGACTGGAGCTCTCTGCCCTTTACCAATCCAGCCACGGGCCCATCAAGACTCACTCTCATTTCATCAGTCCATAAAACCTTAGAAAAATCAGTCTTGAGATATTTCTTGGCCCAGTCTTGACGTTTCAGCTTGTGTGTCTTGTTCAGTGGTGGTCGTCTTTCAGCCTTTCTTACCTTGGCCATGTCTCTGAGTATTGCACACCTTGTGCTTTTGGGCACTCCAGTGATGTTGCAGCTCTGAAATATTGCCAACCTGGTGGCAAGTGGCATCTTGGCAGCTGCACGCTTGACTTTTCTCAGTTCATGGGCAGTTATTTTGCGCCTTGGTTTTTCCACACGCTTCTTGCGACCCTGTTGACTATTTTGAATGAAACGCTTGATTGTTCGATGATCACGCTTCAGAAGCTTTGCAATTTTAAGAGTGCTGCATCCCTCTGCAAGATATCTCACTATTTTTGACTTTTCTGAGCCTGTCAAGTCCTTCTTTTGACCCATTTTGCCAAAGGAAAGGAAGTTGCCTAATAATTATGCACACCTAATATAGGGTGTTGATGTCATTAGACCACACCCCTTCTCATTACAGAGATGCACATCACCTAATATGCTTAATTGGTAGTAGGCTTTCGAGCCTATACAGCTTGGAGTAAGACAACATGCATAAAGAGGATGATGTGGTCAAAATACTCATTTGCCTAATAATTCTGCACGCAGTGTAATAGCTTGGCTATTATAAACATGTATGCATATAAGCAGATATGCCATTCAGGAGCATGGAAAGGCTAGGTGACTATTTCTTGCCTACCTATCCTTTCCAAGCTCCTCAATGGCATATCTGCTTATAATAGATTAGCTTTTATAAACACATATGCCATTCAGGAGCATGGAAAAGCTAGACGTGAATAGCTTTTTCATGCTCCTGAATGACATATCCAGCAGCACTAGTTCACTCCTTGGGGGGTGGCCAGGGCCGGTTCTAGGTGAAATGGGGCCCCCCCATGACACTTGATGACTTTTACAGAAGAAACTGTATATTTTGGGGCACAGTGTAGGCTATATGTGTATAACAAACATATTTCACATGAAAACTTACAGTTACTTGACTTGGCCCTTGGGGATCTCGGACGCCACGTCAACACTTTGGCCGGGGGCTCGGCGGAGCTGATGTTGTGTTTTATCCTAATGAGAGAGATTTCATAATAAGGATTTGGAGAAGGGGCAGAGGGATAGCAGAGCAGGGAGAGGCTGGTGCTGCTACTAGGGGGTCATACCATGGGGGAGTAATAAAGCCCACCATAATGCCCCCCAGTAGAAATAATTCTCCTTATAATGTGCAAAAAATACCCCCTTGTAATGCCCCAAGTTGAGCTAATGTCCCCATAGTGCTCCCATAATGTGCCAGTATAAAATACCCCTATATAGTGACCCCAGTAAATGCCCCCATAGTGCTCCTCTCCCCCCTAGTGCCCCCCATAATGTACCAGTATAAAATGCCCGATATATAGTGCGCCAGTAGATGCCCTCAGTGTCCCTCATAATTTGTAAGCATAAAATACCCCTTCTCAGTGCCCCCGTAGATGACCCCATAGTAGTCCTCTCCCCCCTTCCCCATAGTACCCACCACAATGTGTCCCAGTATAAAATGCCCCTATACAGAGCCCCCCATATAAAATAACCGTTCTTTGTGGCCTCAGTAGATGCCCCTATAGTGCCACCAATAATGTGCCAGTAAGAAGTGCCCCCATAGATGTCCCCCAATCATGTGCCAGTAGCCTGAGCCCCCATCAACATGTGCCAGTAGCCATAGGGCCCCCCCTATCATGTGCCACTAGCCATAGGGCCCCCCCCCTATCATTTGCCAGTAGCCATAGGGCCCCCCCTATCATTTGCCAGTAGCCATAGGCAGCCCCCCCTATCATGTGCCAGTAGCCATAGGGCCCCCCCTATCATGTGCCACTAGCCATAGGGCCCCCCCTATCATGTGCCACTAGCAATAGCCCCCCCCCCTATCATTTGCCAGTAGCCATAGGGCCCCCCTATCATTTGCCAGTAGCCATAGGGCCCCCCCCCCCTATCATGTGCCAGTAGCCATAGGGCCCCCCCATCATGTGCCACTAGCCATAGGGGCCCCCCTATCATGTGCCACTAGCCATAGGGCCCCCCTATCATGTGCCACTAGCCATAGGGACCCCCTATCATGTGCCACTAGCCATAGCCCCCCCCTATCATTTGCCAGTAGCCATAGGTGCAGGACACATCTCAGGTTAATTAGCATATGTATCAAATCATTTTTTTTTTACACAATAAAAGCACACAGAGCTATGGGGGCTGGGTATTGCGGATGTGCTAGCGGCCATCTAGCAACCCATGTCCTCAGCTCTATACACAAAATCCCGGGGACAGGTTCCCTTTAAAGCAGCAGTAAGAGAAGGAAGGCCAGAGGGGAGATCTAACCTGACAGAGGTTTTGTGGGAAGGCAGGGTGGAGACAGGTCGTATGCATGGGGTCTGTTAAGGTATGTTCCTATCAGAGGCGGAATGGGAACTTAAAGTAGCCCTGAAAAGAGCCCCATGTTGTAGTCGGGTTTAAATTCACGGAGGGTGGGCCAACACAAGTAGGCAGGGATACCAGAAGTAGGAGGGGGCAGCAATACCATAGTGCAACACAAGATACTACCCGTGCAGAGCCAAATACAAAAGTGCAGCAAAAAAGCTGACTCAGCAGAATCAAATACCACAGCACATAATACTGCTGTCCTCGCCACAGTATTTAACCGTATCACTATCCTGTTGGCCACTGGCCAAGTACATAAGTACTTGACATTCAAAGCATTAATTAATGCTAAGAGCATCCGATTGTTATGTACCCGGCTAGCGGCAGTGAGGAGGGCTCGGGCAGTCCCCTGGGTATTGGCCCACCGGGAAGTTTGGCATGGGCCCACCGGGAACAGGCATGGGTGCTGGTGTTGGACCCCCACCAATCAGATAGTAATGCGCTATCCCGTGGTTGTCAACAAAACTGTTTTCACTGGTTTGCGGCATCATGGCGCTAGTTCAATGCAATTATATAACACTGTCATCAGTCATTACCTATACTGTGCTACAATTATCTCCCTATGACTATTTTATTGGTTTCATCACCTTGTGATCCTGGTTCCTTGATGAACCACAGTATGGAAACACGTTGGGACCTAAGTTCTCAGTGTATCCACCATTTATCCAAGTGATCTGTTTAACAGGGTCTGTCCAGGACCCAGCAGCACACTCCATTTGTACCTAACTTACAATGTGCTTACTGCCAGGAAGTTGCCGCTATGTTCCATTCCGCCACTCTGTCATGTGACCCACCTCTCTGCATATCAACTGACGTAAGGCCCATGACTGTGGATGGCTGGTTGCCTGTCCTCTGTGACATGGTAGAATGTTTGTATGATCCCTTAATAAGGGATCTAACCATGTTGTCTGCAATGATCCAAATCTTAAAATTCAGTCTAGGGGCAAAAAGACATGACTCATGGTGATATTTGAGTCTATATTCTTCTGATCCCAAGCAAAATCCTGGGTGTTATCCTTACAACCTATAAATACAAATGAGCCAATAAAATTCTGACACACAGATCTAGATGTCTTCTAATTAAAGGGATTCTGTCATCAGATTTAACCCCTCTAACCTAAACATATGCTTATGTCCAGACTAATAAGAAGAATCCTAAGCTGGCCTTATTAAACCTCACTGTGGCTTTATTTGCCCAAAAAACAGGTTTTTATAACCTGTCAATCACTTACTTAAGGTGCCCAAGGGGAGGTCCGTTAATACAGGGTGCCCGGCTGCACCCCTCGCCGTCCGGTGCACCAGCGTCGCCTTCCCTGTCTTCAGCGCCGCCTTCTACAGCTCAGCGCCACCTCCGCAATCCTCCCCGTCCCTCTGCCAGATCCCGCGCCTGCACACTAGGCTCAGCCAATCTGCAGGTCATATCAGGGTTAAGCGAAGTGCGCATCAGGCCGGCGCATGCGCACTTCGCTCAATGAAGCCGCTGCCAGGAGTCCCCACGGGCACATCAGGCTGAGCCTAGTGCACAGGCGCGGGATCTGGCAGAGGGACAGGGAGGATTGCGAAGGCGGTGCTGAGCTGTAGAAGGCGGCGCTAAAGATAGGGAAGGCGGCAGTGAAGACAGGGAAGGCGGCGCTGGGCACCGGACGGCGAGGGGTGCAGCCGGGCACCCTGTATTAACGGACCTCCCCTTGGGCACCTTAAGTAAGTGATTGACAGGTTATAAAAGCCTGTTTTTTGGGCAAATAGAGCCACAGTGAGGTTTAATAAGGCCAGCTTAGGATTCTTCGTATTAGTCTGGACATGAGCATATGTTTAGGTTAGAGGGGTTAAATCTGATGACAGAATCACTTTAAGATAGCTCATAGGCGGGCCAGGCAGCAAAGCACAGCAATTCCTTTCTCTGAAATGAACAGCTCATACCAGCCCAATCCTAGGTATATCTTTGTATATCCTGTATTTATACATGATCCTAAAAATAATGCGGCACATTTATCAAGCTTGCCTGTTTTTAAGCATAAAATGAGGCGTATTTGATTTGGCTGTCGGTCTTCTATCCAGAATTTATTAAAAGACGCAAATCAGTTGATGAAATAGACCAGGCTCTAACTGGCCCACAGGAGAATCCCCAGTGGGCCCCCTGTCCACCAGCACAACACCTCAAATAACCTATATCAATATAAAGAAACTGGGTAGACTATCCAGTTTATTATTATAGATGCATCAGAAGGTTAGGATGGCCTCTAGGAATAGAAGCAGTCCAGCCAGTATCCTCTATTCCCTGGGACCCACCTTTTGAAGTTGTTGCAAAGACCCCCATAATCAATCATCTTGTAGTGTCTTGCCACTGTCTGCCTCTGTGTGGGCAGGTAATATTTGCATGACGCTGTACAGTGGGCCCCCCAGAATAAATTTTACTGGTTGGCTGTAGGCATCCCAGACAGACACTGAATTAGACTCGACGTATTGTTATTAGTCTGACCTCTGGTGGTTGTTTTTCAGTTAGACGGGTTCATATTCACTTAGACTGGTGTAATTTATTTGCGCATGAAAAATAGCTGCATCTGTGCGGAGAAAAGTCACATCTCCCTGAAAGTGTGACTTTTAATGCCAAAAAAAAGTTGCACTTTACCAGATCTAGTAAAGCCCACTTATCTGCGAATGCGCCGGCCTCCTGTTCACGAAGCCCAAGCTTTTCATCTAGCTAGCAAATGCACACTCCAGGGCAGCCAGAACAGTTAGGGATACTGTACACTGAAAACATTGGCTATGATCAGTGCATTTGTGGTCAGGACCTAAACGAGTGGAAGATGCCCAACCACCACCCCCCTACCTAATTGGCCTGAGGTGTGCCTTGGCCTCACTAGGTCGGTATGCCTGAAAAAGGGGGCATACCCTGAATGTGATGGTTGAATGACTGAATGAAGAATGGGAATGGGTGGGCAGGGGACGTCCGAATGCCGACGTACTGCCTGGGAGAGCCAGACTGCTTAAGACAGGTACCGGCCCCTCCCACAAATTCAGGCTAGCCTGCGGCCAGCCTTAACACTTGTGGTCAGGACCTAAACGAGTGGAAGATGCCCAACCACCACCCCCCTACCTAATTGGCCTGAGGTGTGCCTTGGCCTCACTAGGTCGGTATGCCTGAAAAAGGGGGCAAAACCCACCAGTGAGGGAAGGATTGGCCTGAGGTGCTACTCTGCCAATGTACTGAATGCTTGGACCAGCTCCGCTTGTGGCTCCGGGATATACCGTACAAAGCACTCTGAGCGCCAGCGCCCCAAGTGTTTAATGATATGCACAGGGACTCAATGCTTGGACGCTGCGGATGCTGCACCGATGTGGAAAGAATGCCCCGAGAATTGAGCCGGATTCAATCCTACACTGGTCAACAGGATGCGAATGTGTTTGATGAACTGGCTGGACGTCAGTGGACCAACAGGGAATGGAAGTAATGGGTCGGTGGGGCTGTGAAGACTAAGGGCCAGCAAGAGGTTGTCCAAGACTGTCACTGGACACCATGCGTTTGTGGTCTGGAAGAACTTAACTACATGGCCGGGACCTACCTGCCTTGTTTTGTTGTGAGAAAACTGCAAATGAGTTACTGCCCATCCTGACTAAATCTCCCTTGCGGAGAGCCACCGCCCCTTGTCTGGCCTGTGTCACTTCACCTGGTCTTAAAAACCCGTAAAACGCCAAGTACATCGCCGCCTTGATCACCAGGCTGGGAAGTACCTTGAATGGTGACAATGTGAGAACTTCCGACAGGCTACGAAACGTGTCCCCCTTAATAGGTCGACGGACCGACTTGACCGTGACCTGGCTTTTTTGAATGCCTCTGAGGATGGCCTTGATCGGGTGAGCTGAAAATATAGAGGGTCTGTCTGGCTCTTGAAGTGCCAAAAAATGCTGCAAATATAGCCTAATGGTGTTGTAGGATAAAGCCAATACCGAATGACAATAAGACACGAAAGCCACCATATACTTGACCTGACCTGTGTCACCTCTAGGATATGCCAACTTAAAGTTTGAAAAAACCACCCACGCTCGGCGGTACGACCGCAACGTACTGGCCGACAAAGACTTGGTAATGAGTGAACTGGCGACCACCATCAGAGAGTCTAATCCAAGACCAGCAGCCGCCAGTCCGGTACCGGGGTGCCCACTGAGTCTGCTTCTGGGTTCTGTAAGAAAAAGCGAGAAAAATCAAAACGAGATAAAGCATCAGCTGCAACGTTGCTGACCCCGTCCAAAAACAGGGCATGAAAATGAAACCCCTGTTCCAGAGCTATCCAGGTCAATCTACGCATGAAAGACATGATGAGTAACGATTTAGATCTGCCCTTGTTAATGATCTCTGCGGTCGCCATGTTGTCAGTGTGGAAAACCACCGTGTGACCCGACCACCTATGCCCCCAGACTATAGCAGCTGCTACGATAGGATAGATCTCGAACAATGCCGACCTCTGAGAAACCCCGGCAACTGTAGCACGTGTGTGGGCCATGAGCCGGCGAACCAATGTGAGCCAAATATGGCCGCGAAACCTACCGAGGCAGCCGCGTCTGAAAATACCTGTGGAGAATCAGAAGTGGCCCTCGGAATAAACATGGAAATGCCGTTCCACCCACTGAGAAATCTGTCCCACATGAACAGATCTGCTCGGGCGTTCGCATTAAGATGCACTGATGCGTCCAAATCACTGGTCTGTTGTAATAAGACTAGCAATCTTGAAATGAATGATCTACCCTGAGGAATGATCCTCATGGCAAAGTATAACATGCCCAACAGAGACTGCAATTCTCTCTTGGTGCAAACCTGAGACATGAGCAAGGAACGGACACCTGATTTGATTCTGTTGAGTTTGTCTTGTGGCAGACTGGCTGACATGGCACGTGAATCCAGAGAGATCCCCAAGAACGTGACAACCTGCGCAGGCCCTTCTGTTTTGTGTTCGGCCACTGGAATGTTTAACTCCTTGAAGACCTGCAAGAGAACCTGCAAGTCAACAGGTGCCTGTGAGGGTTCTTCGATCAACAGAAAATCATCCAGGTAGTGAATGACATTCTGGCAACCCTGTTCCAACAAAATCCATTCCAGTGCCTGCGCTAACCTGTCAAACAGACTGGGGCTGCTCTAGGAACCAAACGTCAACTTGGTGGCGAAAAAGTACGCATCTCTCCATTTGATGCCATGCCACTGCCAGAGAGATGGGCTAATGGGCAGCAGTTTGAACGCATCAGAGACATCTGCTTTGAACAGCCAAGCCCCCATGCCTGTCTGAAGAATGACCTGGATAGCCTGGTCTACGGAAGTATACTTCAAGGAAAATTCCTCGGACGGAATCAACGAGTTGAGACTAGGAATGTGGGAAGAATGTGGAGCAGACAAATCATAAATCAAACGAAATTTATTGGAATATTTTCCCTGCACCACCCCCACCTGGCTCACCCTCCAAGTGCAGAAAGGAGGGGACTGGAAAGGACCAATGATGAAACCCTTGTCCAGCTCAACTGCTAAGAGTGAATCCACCAGACCAGCATGTTTAGAAGCCAACTGCAAGTTGGGGCATTCATGAGTCTGCTGGGGCAAGGTGATGAGCCCAATGTGAAACCCCCGTGAAACCCTTCCACCAGGAATGTACGGAACGGCTGAACCGGATAAAGCCGCAGCAGCTGGTCTAGTGCCTCCACATTCACCCGGCTCAGTCACGCCGGCTTCAATGTGCAGACCGTGACCGGATGTGCCCTAAAACATGTGGCACAGACATGCAGGAGCCTGCACTGGCTGAAGTTGCAGATGGCGTAGACCACTGCAAACAACACAACAAACACCACAAAACAACAACAAAAAAAAAAAAACGAAGAAAGAAAAAGAGAAGAGAAAAAAAAAAAAAAAACCTGTTAACCCTACGACCTGCTGCCTGTAAGCTGACAAACAAGATGACGGAATCTGAGCCCCTCCCCTCCCCCCCAGCAGCGTGAAACGATTGAACGAAAAGCCTTCGAGGCTGACAGGGAGTATGATAGTCGTTTCCACTGACGTATGAAGCGAGCCCGAGTTTGTGTGAATCTGTGACCTGGCAGATTAATTAAAAACTAATACTGCGGGCTAAAGAACCTACAGACGTGGTAGGTGATGTATGTAAGTATAGGATTTGTGGAAAACAGACCGTATGACACTAGTCTACGAGATGAAACGGGGTGTGTATGTCGTGCGAGCGTGTAGCTGTATTGGCGGATGTACCTATGCTAGAGGTGTATGGATGAAGCTTGGTGGATAAAGGTTTTTTTTTTTTTTTTTTTTCATTATTCGAACAACCCACTCTTCTTTTTATTTATTTTTTTTTTACTTTATTTAACAATCCACTTGTGCCCTTTTTTTTTTTTTTTTTTTCTTTATTTGAACAACCCACTCTTTTATTTTTTTATTTTTTATTTTTTTACTTTAACAATCCACTTGTACCCCTTTTTTCTTTTCTTTTTTTTTTTTTTCGTCAAACTGCCTGATGTGCGAACTATGTGTCTAAGGTATGTATGTAGTGTATGTGATGAGTGTCAAACATGTGCACGCAACCTTGTAAGTAATCAACTCATTAATGGCACCAGGACCCAGCTGCCAGAGTTTAACCTGCTGAGCCCAGATGACTCGCAGCCCCTGTATGAACTTAGATACAGGTTATGCTGAGACAGGCAATGAGCTCCAACTATGTGACAATGCTGCCCATTGGTGCCAAAACTTGAATTGCATGTGCCTGAACGCAGTGAGGAGAAGCGATCCTCCGGCACACTTCCCCCTCTCTACACACCCTCCTACCCTCCTCCACGTTGCCACGCTCCCCAAACAAACCAGTTATCTTGGAAAACGACCTGAACAGCTTGCAGACTGAAGTGAAAGGTACACCCGGCTTCTCTGAGATCCGACTCGTGCAGGACGCTTGCTGATGACGTCACACCCGGAAGTAGCAGACGTCCGAATGCCGACGTGCTGCCTGGGAGAGCCAGACTGCTTAAGACAGGTACCGGCCCCTCCCACAAATCCAGGCTAGCCTGCGGCCAGCCTTAACACATACCGTACTATTTTATCCATGTAGGACAGAATCGCTAGGGCAGGCGCACTTCAGTCTACGCTATCCAAATAATCTGTACCTGCCTAGGTATAGACAGCCTATATTGTTTAGATACATTGTTAGATTCTGTCCTGCATTGTTATGATAGTAAAGTTACATCTTATCATTGGGTACGATCAGGAATTGCTGGATAGGTGTAGATTAGGGATGCTCAACCTGTGGCCCTCCAGCTGTTGTAAAACTACAACTCCCACCATGCCCTGCTGCAGGCTGATAGCTGTAGACTGTCTGGGAATGCTGGGTGTTGTAGTTTTGCAACAGCTGGAGGGCCGCAGGTTGAGCATGCCTGGTAGATGATGTGGATTGTTTAGAATGAACGGTGCCTGCTCCAGCAATTCTCTCCTGCATTGATACGAGTACATGACCTGATAACAGGGATGACTGATCAGCCCCCAAATGGTGGCTGAAAGGTAACAGTGATAGTCGGGGCGTTTTAGGGCTACCGATCCCTCGCACAGGACCAAGACCTATGCAGTAACAGTGGAGGAGCCTGCCGGTGTTGATGGTGGTAGTTCTTCACACAGGGCACGCCCTCAGATGCCCTAGATGTACATGTAGCTGTTTAAGAAGGCACCGGCGGACGCAGTAGCACAGAGTATAGGTCAAAATCTTAGAAAACCCCTTTAAAGTGTATCCATTTTTTACTTTACAATATACTTTTACAATATAATAAATGTATTTTTCATAACTATATCCTACAGTAAAATACACTTATATACTTTGAATGGAATGTTATAATAAGAAGAATCTTTCTTTCAGATTCACCATGGCAAATGAAGCACAGCCTTGCCCTTGTGAGCTTGGGGATCGGTTTGACCATAAGAATCTTGGAAATGAGATTCAGATTGAACATATAAAAGCTTACATCTCCAAACCAAAAACTAGCACCGATAAAGCCATAATTGTGGTCCAAGATATTTATGGATGGGAGCTTTCCAACACAAGATACATGGCTGATCTGCTTGCTTCACACGGATACATGTAAGAGTCTCATTTCAAATTTCTAGAACAGATTATACAAGATTTTATAAATGTAATTTGTTCACTGAAATCTAGAGATTTGTCTGTTCCCTCTGTTTTATAGATAATTCACTGCCTGATTTTGGACAACGTTAAAGAGTAACTAAACTATTGTATACATTTTTGCTAACATGTCCTTACTGCCCTAATAACACTTTTTGTAATGTACTTTTTTCATGTTTTTTGTATTTTTAATACACTTTTCCTCCCTAAAGCTCACGTTTCACTGTGCGCTTAAAAACTACTTCTCAGTACACCGCTGACTTCTCAGCGGTGTACGGAGTACGGGCTGTACAAACTTTATGAATGGGGTCGCAGCTCAGCGAATACGGGCAGGAGCGCATATTGCTGCTCCTGCCCTCTGGAGGATTACTAACTCTTGGTATAGCACAGGGATGCTCAACCTGCGGCCCTCCGGCTGTTGCAAAACTACAACTCCCAGCATGCCTTAATAGCTGTAGGTTGTCCAGGCATGAAGGGGGTTGTAGTTTTGCAACAGCTGGAGGGCTGCAGGTTGAGCATCCCTGGCATAGCACATAGGTACTGTGGCCAGGATTAGATAACACCAGGGCTTTTTTTCTGGCGGAACGCCCCGGAACGGCGTTCCACCACCTATTTTCCTCGCCCCGCCCCCCTTTAGTACAGACAGTTTACATCAGCGGTCCCCAACCGGGCAGTCTTTAACTCTGTACTAATGAAGCGCTTCCATTATGGAAGCGCTTCATTAGTACAGAAGGACCAGGAAGCGGTGAAGGATCTGTACTCACCACTTCCTGGTCCACGGCTCGGCTATCGGCTGTGCAGGGCTGCGCACAGCGTGAGGTCTCTCTGTGACCTCACACTGTGCGCCGCTATACACAGCTAGCCGACAGCAGAATGAAGAGGAACGCGATGGTGACTAGGAGCAGGAGAGGTAAGTGTTTTTTTTATTTTATTTTATTTGCACTGGGGGCTGATGGCTGACCTGGGGGACATTGGGCAGACATGAGGGGCTTATGGCTGACATGAGGGGCTAATGGGGGGCTTATGGCTGACATGAGGGGCTAATGGCTGACATGAGGGGCTAATGGGGGGCTTATGGCTGACATGAGGGGCTAATGGGGGGCTTATGGCTGACATGAGGGGCTAATGGGGGGCTTATGGCTGACATGAGGGGCTAATGGGGGGCTTATGGCTGACATGAGGGGCTAATGGGGGCTTATTGCTGACATGATGGGCTAATAGGGGGCTTATGGCTGACATGAGGGGGTAATGGTGGGGCTTATGGCTGACATGAGGGGCTAATGGTGGGCTTATGGCTGACATGAGGGGCTAATGGGGGGCTTATGGCTGACATGAGGGGCTAATGGGGGGCTTATGGCTGACATTGGGGGGTTTATGGCTGACATTGGGGGGGTTTATGGCTGACATTGGGGGCTGATAGATGGCTAAAGGTTTGGGGGTTTATCTGAGCCATTGGTGGTCTGATCTGAGGTCTGATTAACATTGGGGGTCTGATTGCTGGTCTGACCTGAGGTGTAATAAAAAATATTTTTTTCTTATTGTTCTCCTCTAAAACTAGGTGCATCTTATAGGGCGAAAAATACGGTACAGTGCAGCAGAGACCAGTGCAGCAGAGACCATAGTCAGTTTATATAGTAGTTATATAGTGTTATATATTTTAATATGCACCTTGTGCTTTGTTATGCGTGTGAATCAGTCAGCCCCTGATCTCTAAAGGGGCGGTTTTAGGGGGCGGTCCTAGGGGTGGGAGGGGTGTGGCCAGGTGAGGGGGGGGGTGAGTTCCACCACCTTTTCTCTGAGAAAAAAAGCCCTGGATAACACCAATAGAAAATGACTCACAGGAAATGTGAGTGCACGTGCTTAGCCTGCACGTAGGGTAGAACACCAAAAAAGAAAACGAGGCTAGCACAAATAGTAATGAATGTAAACTTTATTGTAGTCTCAACACGAGACGGAATATATTAAAATACACATAAAAAACAACAATACAATGGTAGGTAAAGAGCACTCAGAATACTGGTACACCACTGGATAACTGAACGTATCAAAGCTAGAAAGATGATATAAATATCATAAAATGTATATATGGCCCAAACCAGATAACAAATATATGTAGCTAACCAAAGCTATCAGGACAAAATCGAAATCAAATACAATACATGCCAAGATATAAAGTGCACAGTGCAAATATAACAAAGTGCATAGGTATATTATATTAAAATAACCATTAAGGAACCATGAGATGAATACCTGAGTGGTGAACCAATGGAGCCCCAACGCACGTTTCGCGTAAGCTTCTTCAGGGGAAGAGTGTGTATGTAAAGGAGGCTAACAGGAAGACTTTTATAGCTAGATGATTGATTTATGCATCATAAACAGCTGGGAGAGGACATGTACATGGAAGGGAAGCGAGTGCGCTCCAGCCTGGAACACATCGTGTCACTTCCGGTTACAGAGAGGGGCGGCCCTAGTCATGGGAAGCGTCATTTCCGGTATATATAAAAAACACTAATAATAAGTACACAGGGAAACATAAGCACTATGTGGAAAACTAAACATATGGCCCCAGATGGACGCACGCCCCAGAGTGGAGCAACACTTCAATGTAGCAGGCCGATACAGTGATCCGATGTATGTGGAACGCAAACCGGAAGTGCGTTTCACCGGCATATCGGGCAAAGGCCCGATCCTATAGCTAAGTGGTACGCAACACAATGTGAGTAGTACGGAGAACAGCCAGACAGATACCTGCATGAAGTGCAAGACCAGTACACCGGACCAGATGAAAATAGAAAAACCGGCATGGAACGCAAAGCTGATCACATGATCAGGTGGAGCGCAACTATCCAGACAGCCAGAAGTATATAGAACTATCAATGTGTATCATACAAAACATGTCATATACAACAAAATAGCCTAAACGAGTGCATGTGCAAATATAGATAATTAGAATTAATATATGAATATTAAAACACATAGAAATAATTAGCGCATAAAAATGCACAGTGAAGTGCCAAAACATGAATCCACATTAATCTATAGTGTCATTGTGAAGATTTATATGTATCAAAAGAACAAATAAATAAATATATATAGTGAGTGACACCAAAAAGCAACCTAACGGAAGTATACTGTATACTAAAAATACTAAAGTAGTGCATAGAAATACATCATATACAAAAATAGTGTACAATATGAGTGCAAATGCACAAGTGCACAGAAAAAGACCAGTCCGTAACTCCAACGTGCGAGGGCCTCCGTGTAGATAAAACCAGACGGAAAAGAAAAAAAAAAAGGAGAAGAAAGAGAACACTTTTTTGGTGTTCTACCCTCTGTGGCCAGGATTAGCTGAGGGGAGCGGGTTCCTGCTTCGCTAAGCTAAGAGCTGACTCTTAGCTTTTAACCTGTGAAGGGCAATACTTATAGGTGAAGAAGCTCCTACCTGCCTGTTGATTGACAGGGCTAGGCATCTAGCCCCGCCCTATCAATTTTGGCCCCGTGCCGGTGCTTCGAGTAGCAACGCAGGCGCCAATTCGGCTTTGGGAGCAGCGACTGTGTATGCGCCACTACCCAGAGGTGTACTGGTTCAGGCAGTGGCGTTGCTAGGGCTGGTGTCACCCGGTGCGGTAGAAAATGGTGTCACCACCCCCAAGCAATAATTTTTTTGCCATATATGGGGGCTATGGTGGTGCTGCTGCCATAGGGGGCATCCGTTAGCTCAGCAGACCCCCCCCTAGCAGTCAGAGCCTGGTCTCGGGAGGGGCACTTCCAGATTATTTTCTGTCCACCGCCACAAAACAATGGTGCTTATAGAACAGACTACACAGTGTAGAGGTATACTGTATATTGTGTGGCACAGTGTAGAGGTATACTGTATATTGTGTGGCACAGTGTAGAGGTATACTGTATATTGTGTGGCACAGTGTAGAGGTATACTGTATATTGTGTGGCACAGTGTAGAGGTATACTGTACATTGTGTGGCACAGTGTAGAGGTATAATGTATATTGTGTGGCACAGTGTAGAGGTATACTGTACATTGTGGGGCACAGTGTAGAGATATACTGTACATTGTGGGGCACAGTGTAGAGGTATACTGTATATTGTGGGGCACAGTGTAGAGGTATAATGTATATTGTGGGGCACAGTGTAGAGGTATAATGTATATTGTGGGGCACAGTGTAGCGGTATATTGTGGGGCACAGTGTAGCGGTATACTGTATATTGTGTGGCACAGTGTAGAGGTATACTGTATATTGTGTGGCACAGTGTAGAGGTATACTGTACATTGTGTGGCACAGTGTAGAGGTATAATGTATATTGTGTGGCACAGTGTAGAGGTATACTGTACATTGTGGGGCACAGTGTAGAGATATACTGTACATTGTGGGGCACAGTGTAGAGGTATACTGTATATTGTGTGGCACAGTGTAGAGGTATAATGTATATTGTGGGGCACAGTGTAGAGGTATAATGTATATTGTGGGGCACAGTGTAGCGGTATATTGTGGGGCACAGTGTAGCGGTATACTGTATATTGTGTGGCACAGTGTAGCGGTATACTGTATATTGTGTGGCACAGTGTAGAGGTATACTGTATATTGTGTGGCACAGTGTAGGCTATATGTGTATAACATAAACATATTTCACATGAAAACTTACAATTACTTGCCTTGGCCCTTGGGGATCTCGGACACCACAAACACTTTGGCTGGGGGGCTCGGCGGAGCTGATGTTGTGTTTCATCCTAATGAGAAAGATTTCATAATAAGAATTTGGAGCATTAGATGTAGCAGAGCTGGGTGTGCGTGGGAAGCCATCATATATAGAGATATAGCAGAGCTGAGTGTGCTGGGACAGCTGTCATAGAGATATAGCAGTGCTGGGTGTGTTAGGGCAGCAGTCATGTGTATAGATGTACACTTAGCCAGCTATAACAGTAGAAGTCTCATATTTTTTTCAGTCAGTGTCAATGCTGCTCTTATGGCCGTGTGGTTAGGTGCTTTGCCTCTGATACAGAAGGTCGTGGGTTCGAATCCCAGCAGAAACTTTTCGGAAATACACAAGCACTGACTCCATATATGGACATACAGGGCGGGACACAGGAAGAGGTCGTGGGTTCGAATCCCAGACACATCTCCTGAGGTCGGCAATACAAATGCCGGCCCTGCTGGTGTCACCCCCATCGCTGGTGTCACCCGGTGCGGCCCGCACCCCCCTTGCAACGCCACTGGGTTCAGGCACAGTGAGCTTTGGTGCCTGTGCCGCAGCTCCAAGCACCAGAACTGTACAATTGAAAGGAGGCTCTAGGACCCTGTTGGGCCACCTGTAGCTTGCATACAAATTGAGATACGGTTGGACATGGAGGCATACAGGTTGTATATGGTATCCTACAGCACATTTACCCACAGATTTTACAGCTGGGCGTCTAGATCCTGCACACTTGTAGGTTGCTAAAGGTTGCATCCCAGCTGGTCCCATAAATGCTCGATTGAAAATAAATCGAAACACTGTAGGTTTCTCATTCAGGACACCACTGAAAATAAAGGTGATGGTGGCTTGCTATCAGTGGCAGGACAAATAATGGGTGCTGTGACCCAAAATTTCCTTCTGCTAACCAACTGGAAATGGTCGGGGCAGAGATAGGGGTGTGTAATGAAGGTGCCACCTGTGTCTGAATGGTGGATAACAAAACTGTTGGAGCTGCTCGTGAGTGTCGGCAGATCCTCCCTACAGGTGGTCTATCTGGGCCATCAAGAGCATGTTCACTATGTGAGTATGTGCCTTCACATAACCATTGCTCCAACAACTCCCCACAGCTAGGTCAGAAGGGCCTAGATGGCGGGCAGTTTGTCAAAACTACCATCCTGCTTCCCTCGCGGGCACTTCCTGACTTTCTGGGGCTCCTGCCTTATGGGTGCCCTGGGGTGGCAGCAGTCTGTTCAAGGTTCAAGGTTCAACTTGGTGTTACCAGTTGATGGTGTTTCCTTGCATAGTCTGACACTGACAGCACTGGTTGGATAGTATCAGACTGTGCAGGGACACACCCCCAACTGGAAATACCCAGATAGACCTTCATTGTAGACTGCTGAAAATTAATTCATAAACTTTATAATGATGTATAGCCAAACTAGTATGGTACCGTGTTAGCCAGAAATATCTGTGATGTTAAAGGGAGTCTGTCACCACCATATGGCCATATGCATGAATGTAATGGTACCTTTGTTATTTTCTTTACACTTGCAAAAGCTGGAAAAACTACTTTTAATTCATATGCAAATGAGCACTCTCAAGTGCCCAGGGGCGGCGTTCACTGTGTAGGAGCCCAGGCTGCTCTGCTCATTTCATTGTTACTCTGCCCAGCCTCTGCTTATGCCCACCCTCCTATTCCCTTGCGACATCCTTCGGTCTGGCTGAGATCTCGGCCGGACCGAAGGATGACGCAAGGGAATAGGAGGGCGGGCATAAGCAGAGGCTGGGCAGAGTAACAATGAAATGAGGCAGAGCAGCCTGAGCTCCTACACAGTGAACGCCGCCCCTGGGCACTTGAGAGTGCTCATTTGCATATGAATTAAAAGTAGTTTTTCCAGCTTTTGCAAGTATAAAGAAAATAACAAAGGTTACATTCATGTATAGGTGTGCGATAGGACAATGTAAGCGCTGTATATGGCCATATGGAAGTGACAGACTCCCTTTAAGTACTTTTGCATTGAAAATGACAAAAGCATTATTGCAGAATTTTTTGGGTTAGCTAATAAAGGTATTACTGCTTAACATCCCATTCATAAACTTTAAGTAGGAATAATAAAAGAATGATGCAACATAGAACTATAAGAACAGATGCTCCAGAATTGTTATTACATGGGGAATGCAAGTAGTTAAAAAAACAGACATATCAGGAGAGGTGACAGGTCCTCTGTAATATTGCTTGCAGGAGGTGACAGACTCCTTTTAAATGTCAGGGAATTAAATGGGTTGACCAGTTTTTTATATTGATGACCTATCCTCAGGATAGGTCATCAATATCAGACCGGTGAAGGGCCAACTCCCGACACCCCCGCCGATCAGCTGTTTGAAGAACGCGTACGAGCGCTGCCTTCTGTTCACTGTTTACCTGCTCGCCATCGCGACTGCAGCAGGGAGCAGGTGTAATTACATCTCAGCAATCCCATTCACTTCTATGGGGTGGCTTCTTACTGTTCAAGTAAATAAGACAGAGCCGTCCAATAGAAGTGAATGAGGATGGAGCAGTTTGTGATTACACCTTCTCACTGCTGTGGTAGCGAGGGCGAGCAGGTAAACAGTGGAGAGAAGGCAGCGCTCATACAAGGATAGGTCATCAATATAAAAAAGCAGACAACCAATTTAATTCCCTAACTTTTAGGAGTCTGTCACCTCCCGCAAGCAATATTAGAAGGAGTCTGTCACCTCCCGCAAGCAATATTACAGAGAACATGTCCCCTCTCCTGACGTGTCTATTTTATTAACTACTTGCATTAATAACAATTCTGGAGAATCTATTCTTATGGCTCTATGATTTGCCAACTGATCAGCGGGGGCGCCAGGAGTCGGTCCCCCGCCAATCAGATATTGATGACCTATCCTGAGGATATGTCATCAGTATAAAAACGTGGACAACCCCTTTTAAATGTATCTCTTTTTCCAAAAGATATATTTCATGCAATTAAATAATCCCATTTTTAAATTAATTCTTACTTTTCTATAATGTTTACAGTGCTGTCGTACCTGACTTTTTTGTGGGAAAGGAACCATGGAACCCATCCTATGATCGTGCTAAAATTGTTAAATGGCTTGAAACGCGACCAGCCAATAAAGCATACAGGTAAGATGTAATTTACAGTATATTCAGAAAGTCTTCAGACCCTTTCACATTTTGTTATGTTGCAGTCTTTGCTAAAATTTCAATCTGTACTTAATACCCTATAAAGAGAAAGTGAAAAGAGAAGTTTAAAATTGTTTGCAAAATTATTAAAAATGAAAAACTTTGCACGGGCATCAGTATTCAGACCCTTTGCTACAAAACTTGAAATTTAGCTCTGGGTGCCTCCCATTTCTCTAAATCATCTTTGAGATGTTTCTTCACTTTGACTTAATCAACCTGTGGTACATTCAATTGATTAGGCATGATTTGGAAAGACAGACCTCTGCCTATATAAAGGTCTCAGAGCTGACAATGCATTTCAGAGAAAACCAAACCATGAGTAGGAAGGAACTGCCTGTAGAGATGAGAGACAGGATTGTGAGGAGGCGCAGATCTGGAGAAGGGTAAAAAAATGTTTGCTGCACTGAAAGTTCCCAAGAGTACAGTGGTTTCCATAATTCCTAAATGGAAGACGTTTGCAACAACCAGGACTCTTCCTAGGGCTGGATGCCTCACCAAACTAAGTCATCACAAGGGCCTTGGTGAGAAAGGTGACCAAGAACCCAATTGTCACTCTGGGTGAGCTCAAAAGATCCTGTATGCAGATGGGAAAAATTTCCAGGAGGATGTCAACCATCACTGCAGCATTCCATCAATCCCAGCTTTATAGCAGAGTGGCCACAAAGAAGACTCTCCTCAGTAAAAGACACATGAAAGCATAGATGGAATTAGCAAAAGAGCACCTAAAGAACTCTCAGACTGTGAGAAATAAGATTTGCTAGTCTGATGAAAGACTGGAGGCTGAACTTTCTTGCTTCAATTCTAAGCGTCATGTTTGGAGGAAACCCGGCACTGCACTACAGTGAAGCATGGTGGTGGTAGCATCATGCTGTGCGGGTGTTTTTCAGTGGCTGGGCAGGGAAACTGAGCAGAGTTGAGGGAAAGCTGAATGGAGCAAAGTACAGAGATATTCTTAATGAAAATATAATCCAGAGTGCTCTAGACCTCAAACTGGACCAACGGCTTACCTTTCAAAAAGACAATAACCCTAAGTACACAGCCAAGACAATAGAGGAGTAGCTTAAGGACAACTCTGTGAAAGTCCCTAAGTGGCCCACATGGAGCCCTGACTTCAACCCAATAGAATATCTCTGGAGAGACCTGAAAATGGCTGTCCACCGACTGTGTCCACCCAACTTAACAGAATTAATGAGAATCTGCAGAGAATGACAGAAAATCCTCAAATCCAAGTGGCATCATACCCAAGAAGACTTGAGGCTATTATTGCCACCAAAATGAACATTCATTGGGTGAAACCTAATAAAATCATTTTTGCTCACTGATGACAGACCATTATCGTGTAAAAAGAATTTGACCGTGTTTAATATTTTCATCCAGTAGGTTGGTAAAATCGGGACATCCAAAACCCCAGCCCCAGACAGGGGCGTAGCTAGAAAGGACTGGGGCCCATAGCAAAAAAAATTATGGGCCCCCCCCTCCCGGATCTCCCACCCCCACATACCTCTCGGACCTCCCACCCAAACACCCCTTCAGGACCTCCCACCCCAACATCCCCACACCACACTATTAAAGGGATTCTGTCATCAGATTTAACCCCTCTAACCTAAACATATGCTCATGTCCATGTATTAACAGACCTTCCCTTGGGCACCTTAAGTAAGTGATTGACAGGTTATAAAAACCTGTTTTTTGGGCAAATAGAGCCACAGTGAGGTTTATTAAGGCCAGCTTAGGATTCATTTTATTAGTCTGGACATGAGCATATGTTTAGGTTAGAGGGGTTAAATCTGATGACAGAATCCCTTTAATTAGAAGACATCTAGATCTGTGTGTCAGAATTTTATTGGCTCATTTGTATTTATAGGTTGTAAGGATAACACCCAGGATTTTGCTTGGGATCAGAAGAATATATATAAAATAATGCAGCTGCGCCTCCCAGGCTTGAGCAGGTATATGTGTGAATATAGATTAGGGAAGATGCTGAGATCCGGCTGTACCTCACTGTGAGGTACAGCCGGATCTCAGCATCTTCCCTATTCACACATATACCTGCTCAAGCCTGGCAGGCGCAGCTGCATTATTTAATAGTGTGGTGTGGTAATGGTTAATGGCATTTTGTCGAAGACACAGCCACCTAACCCTATCTGAGGGGTCTGTATTACTGGAGTTATTTCATCTGTGTGTGTGAGCTACCGCCGGATCTCAGCATCTTCCCTGTTCACACATATACCTGCTCAAGCCTGGCAGGCGCAGCTGCATTATTTAATAGTGTGGTGTGGTAATGGTTAATGGCATTTTGTCGAAGACACAGCCACCTAATCCTATCTGAGGGGTCTGTATTACTGGAGTTATTTCATCTGTGTGTGTGAGCTACCGCCGGATCTCAGCATCTTCCCTATTCACACATATACCTGCTCAAGCCTGGCAGGCGCAGCTGCATTATTTAATAGTGTGGTGTGGTAATGGTTAATGGCATTTTGTCGAAGACACAGCCACCTAATCCTATCTGAGGGGTCTGTATTACTGGAGTTATTTCATCTGTGTGTGTGAGCTACCGCCGGATCTCAGCATCTTCCCTATTCACACATATACCTGCTCAAGCCTGGCAGGCGCAACTGCATTATTTAATAGTGTGGTGTGGTAATGGTTAATGGCATTGGCGAAGACACAGCCACCTAATCTTATCTGAGGGGTCTGTGACCCCTCAGATAGGATTAGGTGGCTGTGTCTTTGCCAATGCCATTAACCATTACCACACCACACTATTAAATAATGCAGCTGTGCCTGCCAGGCTTGAGCAGGTATATGTGTGAAATTGTGAATAGGGATTAGCAGGGAAGATGCTGAGATCCGGCTGTAGCTCACACACACAGATGAAATAACTCCAGTCTCCTCCACTTGTCCACTACACTAGTCTCCAGAGTGACTCCAGTTACAGTACTCTAGTCTCCACATCTCTCCATTGACTGACGCTGCCGCCTGCCGCTTCGGTCGGACACACAGTGCAACAGTGACAGACTCAGTCAGACTCAGTCCCACTCCCCAGCCAGCCCTCAGCCACTTGAAGTTGAACCAACCGAACTGTACCCCGTACTGCGCATGCGCCGCCCGCCAAGCCAGCCAGCCACCCACACTCCAGCAGCTCAACTCGCAGTTTCCTAGTACGTGCCGCTCCTAGTCTGCGACCCCGCCTCCTCCACTTCTAGCGAACCGCCGCCCAGACTGCCTCTCTACATCCGCCGGCTCCGAGTCCGACCGCCCCCTATCACAGCGCGACGCCCAGCCCACTGACCACATTTTTTATTTTTATCCACAGTCGGCGGCGGGCCCCCAGTGGCGTAGGGCCCCATAGCCATTGCTATGGCTGCTATGGCGATCCCTACGCCACTGCCCCCAGGAACTCCCAGACTCTGCCCGGAAACGCCCACTTATGGGCAGTGTTATCGTTAACCCTGCTCATTTTTGGCTCGGGACAGCCTGAATTTCCCCGGACTGTCTCTGAAAATTAGGGACAGTCCCTGCAAATTTAGGACAGTTGGTAACTATGTAGTGGTATGGACCTGTAATTGTAATATGCTGCTCTTGCATACGACAGCATATTATAGATATTTTCCAAGTGTTTTTAACTGATGATCTATAATCTGGATATGGACTCATTAGTCTCTGATCAGTGGTGGTTTGATACAAAGGACTCCTGCCAATCGGCAGCACTCGCAATAAAAACGCTGCCTTCTCCAGCTTTTCCTAGGCCTGTGACGACACGTTCATTGGTCACATGGGCTAGGCGCAGCTCAGCCTCGTTGAAGTGAATGGGGCTGGGCTGCGATACCAAGCACAGCCATTATACAATGTACGGCGCTGTGCTTTTAAGCAGAGAGAAGGCCGTGGCGCTACTGTGAGTTCTCAAACAGCTGATCGGCGGGAGTCCGGTCGGACTCCCATTGATCAGATACTGAAGTGAAACACACTTGGAAAACCCCTGTAAACTGATAGATCTGAATCAAGGGAATTATTGGCCACATATTTCTCTTAACAATTTTCATTTGTTTTTCAGGGAGGCCGATGCTGTGCTGAGATATTTAAAGGAGCAGTGTCAAGCAAAAAGTATTGGAGTGATTGGATTTTGCTGGGGTGGCATTGTAACCCATTATCTCATGCTAAAATATCCTGAACTAAAGGCTGGAGTGGCATTTTATGGTAAATTGTTATCCAATATATCCAAATTTATTGAAAGAAAAAATACAGTATATAGACACCATGGCCCCCATTTACCAATGTGAGTGCACCAATATTCTGTCATAAATGGCTCCAAAATGTGGAGCAGTTTGCGCAGTGTACACGTGCCGTCTCCATTATCTCTATCTGCTGCTGCTATGTCTATGACAAAGCAGCGGCGAGCAGGAAGAGAGACTGGAGACAGCACGTGCACACTGAGCGCACCGTCATCTAATGCAGCTGACCAGCGGGGGTGCCAGGTGTCGGACCCCTGCCTATCTGATATTGATGACCTATCCTGAGGATAGGTCATCAATATTAAAAGCCCAGAGAACCCCTTTAAAGGGAATCTGTTACCACATACCTTGAAATAAAAGCAGCTGACATGGGGGATGTGCGCTTGTTAGCAGATTCTAATGCTCTTTGCCCTATCTTAATTTGTGGCCCAAATCTAAAGAAATAAGCCTTTTAATTTTATGCAGATTAGTCCCTGGTGCAGCCAGGACGTTGTCAGTCAGCCAGGACGTTGTGACTGACAGGTCCAGGCAGTGTAATCGTAATCACATCTGGCCCTGAAATCTCATAGCTGTGCATGCGCCTCTGTGATCAGTACACACGCAGTACAGTACTGGAGCTCGCTGGGTGAATGGAAACTGTAAAGGGCGTGCGGCGATCACAGAGGTGCAAACGCAGCTGCAAGATTTCAGGGCCAGGCATGATTACATCTACACTGCCTGTCCCTGTTAGTGAAAGCTGTGGGGGGCAGCTGGCATAGAAAATGAGCGAAGCCTCAGATGCACTGGCAATGCCCTCTTTGCTAATTTGCATAAAATGAAAAGGCTTATTTCTCCGGATTTGGGACACATATTAAGATGGGACATAGAGCGTTATAATCTGCTGACAATCGCATGTCAACTGGATTTATTTCAAGGTATGTGGTGACAGATTCCCTTTAACTGATAAAGGGATGTGGCTTTGTGGGAAGGGGGCATGGTCACATCTTTTGCCACAATTCTGGCCTAAAATTCTGTCTCGGTTATCACTTATGAACCAGCATGAGCCACTGTGATAAAGCAGATGCATGGCACCATCTACAGACTTACAGTACTTCAAAATGAGGTTCTGCAGTGTCAGAATATTGATGACCTATACTAAATAGGACAGCAATATCACATTGAGAGTTTTTGTTAGAATGAGATTGTCATGTACTATATGATGTCTGATTTTCATTTTTTACATTAGTCATGGAATAACCCATTTAAGACAGACTTCAGAGCTCAGAATTCCCTTTTAATACATGTTTATTATTCTTATCAGGTATAGTCCGGGAAGAAGGTGATAACTATAATTTGCTTAATCCAACGCTGTTCATTTTTGCCGAGAATGATCCCATCATACCACTAGAACAGGTAAGTGTATTTGTAATATTAAAGGGGTTGTCTCACTGACAGTAAATGGCATGTATCATGTTGAAATACATGTTAATACAATGCATTTACTAATGTATAGTCATTATCCATATTGTCTCCTTTGTTGGCTTAAAGGGGGTTTCTCATCTCAGACAATGGGGGCATATCGCTAGGATATGCCTCCATTGTCTTATAGGTACGGGTCCCACCGCTGGGACCCGCACCTATATCGAGAACGTAGCCCCGAAAGTAAAGGAGGGCGCACGCTCCCATTCACTTCTATGGGAGAGGCGGGGATTAGCGCTTTGTGGTGGACGGACCCCGGGAAATCTGAGGTCCTCCAGCCACAGCGCTCCCCGCTCCATTCTCGATATAGGTGCAGGTCCCAGTGGTGGGACCCGCACCTGTGAGACAATGAGGGCATATCCTAGCGATAAGCCCCCATTGTCTAAGATGGAAAACCCCTTTTATTAATTTTTTTCAACATTATACACTGCTTGTTTCCAGGGATTATGAGCATCCTGCAATCCAGCAACAATGGCCGTGCTTGCACATTATAGGAAAAATTGCAATTAACTTTGTCTACATGATAAATGATAAGTTTTCATGATAAGTTTTCAGAATAAGCTGTCATGTGTGTATATTTCACCACTTTCCCCTCTGCTATAACAATGATCAAAAAGTTGTACCAATAAAATCTAAATGTCGCCCTGCAAAAACAAGCCCTCCATATAGCTCTGTAGACCGAAATATAAAAAAGTTATGTTATAGTTTTTTTTCCTTCAATTTAACCACACAAAGAATTTTTTTCCATTTTCCAATAACAGACATGGTAAATTGAAAGGTACCCTTAACTAGTACAACTCTCATATGTCTATATAAATTGAAAATTAAAAAAGTTATGGCTATTGGAATGTTGGCAGGAAAAAATGCAAAGCCAAAAATGGGCCCTGTACTATATGGTCTGAAAACAATGCAAACAATCAAGAACTTTCAAAAATGGACTGAGAATAAATATAAAAATGTACACCTTAAAATTGTAAGGCTCTGTTCTGTACTGAACGAACACAAATAATTTTTTTAACACTGTACACATGAATCCCTTTAAAAAAAGAATGATTTCCATATAAGTGTAAAATCGAAAAAATACAAATATTTACTATGAACCGGATGGTATTTCGCTGCAAAAATGTATTGGGGTTAAAACCAGATGGGCCTAACATGGTGGATGGATCAAACATGGGCGCTGGATTATTGCGATAAGGGACAGGAGTCTAAAAACTAGTAGCTGTCATATATGTTAGCCATATATTGTGGCAGATTAGGTGCATGGCACAATATGCAAATTATTGCTGCTGTGGCCTGCAATTCCCTGAAAATGGCCCTTATGTATGAGAATTACATAAACAGGCCACATGGGGCCAATAGTTGACCACTATATACATTTTATCTAATAATTGAAGTTACACTTACCTCTAGCCCTTCCATCCTGAAACTACATATGAAGAGTACCTTGTGACGCAGCAGGTGACCAGCAGTTGGATCCAACAAACCAATAAAAGAAGAGAAAAAAAAAAATGATCATGGCGCATTCCCAGAGTGACAAAAGAAGAAAGCATCCCCCCTTTCCCAATTGCGAACCCACTTCTCCAACCCCAACCGCTCTCCTGCACTACAGGTGGGAGACCCTTCTTCTGCCATCTGCTTTTCCTCCTTTTCCATATCATCTAATAACGATGATATGTCATCCAGGAACATCGAGCTCCTCCTCTCTCTGCATCTTGCTGACTTTTCTCGGACATGGAGACCGCAAAGGATGATTTAGAAGAAGTAAAGCCAGCAAAAGATGAGGATGGTCATCATTAAGACCTGGCCTACCTAGGGGGTGCATAAAAAAGAATGGTTTCCATATTTTACTACATACCACTTCCATAGTCAACTACATGGAAATGGAAGGACTGTAGTACCAGCAACTTGGCCAGGTGCACATTCATCTTCTGTGCTGTTGGATGAGTGCACACATACTGTTATCCTTTTGCAATCACCTCGGTAATCGATTGTTGTCAAAACAAGTGATGAGGAGAAGGTGTCCACTCTTCATCCAGCTCCCATGTGCCATCAGCTACATCATCTTCTACATCTGTTTGCGAGTAGGGTTGAGTAAATCGGGTTCGGATTGCTGTATCCGAACCCGATTCTTTTAAAAACTATGTTAAAGGGGTTCTGCAGTTTGTTTAAACTGATGATCTATCCTCTGGATAGATCATCAGCATCTGATCGGCGAGGGTCCAACACCCGGGATCCCCGCCGATCAGCTGTTTGACAAACTGCAGAACCCCTTTAAGCTGAACTCGGCTTTATTAATGAGGCACGAAGCCGAGTGTCGCTTTGTATTTTGATACAGTAATTTATGCAAATAAATGAAGTGACACATGATAGAGGGGAGACAAAGTAAGTCTCATGATATTTGCTGAAATTTAATAAAAAAAACATGCCGGTATACATTTTACAGCAATCCGAAACGATTCGCTCAACCCTATTTGTGAGTCACTTGTGTCACTCTCACCTGTCTCTTGCGCACGTCCCTGACCTCTCACAACACGTGCTTCCACAAATGCTCCCATCATTGGGAGTTGCACACCAAAAGGAGTCCACAGCAGAACCTCTAACATGTACATGGCAACTTCTTTAACCATGGTGTCATACTGACGCTATGTAACGTCACAGCTGATAGAAGGTATTTGCTATAATCAATTTAGTTCCACTGCACACATGTACAGGGCGAAATATTTAACCGTGGCCTAATACTGACGCTATGTAACGCAACAGCTAACAGAAGGCATTCGCTATAATCAATTTAGTTCCACTGTACAGGGCAAAATAAAATATCACACCGTCCTGGAATACGGACGCAATGTAACTGTAAATACTAAAATAAGGGATTAATTCTGTACGTGGGTGCACTAGAACGCGATGCACGCGGCGATTACATCTGCGTTATATACTCAGCACACTAACTGTATCACTAAAATAAGGAATTAACTCTGAATGTGGGTGCACTATAATGTGATGCAAAAGGTGATTACACTCAACCGGCAGTCTCCCGGATGTCTCCCTACAGTCTCCAAAAACTCTCCCTATGATCTCCCTGCACTCTCCCTCTCCAATATTCCTTTTTAAAACAGTTTTCAGCAACACTGTCCCTAGCTTGCCACGTCTCTCCCTATGCTTAGCTCACAGTGAAATGACGGTGACTGCGCGGGATCAGGGTTGTGACATCACAGGGGATGGCTATCTGTGAATTGGCTGGATCGGCCATTTTAGGAAAACCTGATTTGTGACCACAAAGCACGAGGAAACTCTAATGGGATATGACACCCAACCTTGTATTACCCGATGGGAAAAAGATTTAAATATCACATTCCCCCCCAACGAAGTCAAAAATGCATTATCAAACCCATCCAGGGTGTCCAGGTGTGCCAAACTACAGGAAAACAGTTATAAGTTATTAACACGATGGTACGACACACCGTATCGTCTCAGCAGCATGTTCCCAGACTGCGCTGCAGAGTGCTGGAGGTGTCGGGGTGAAGTGGGCACTCATGGTGATATTTGGTGGTCCTGTGATAAGATAAAGCCTTACTGGCAATTTGTATGTAAAACCATTTCTGACCTCAGTATGATTACCATTACGCCATCCCCGAAATTGTGCCTTTTTGGGATATAAAGTGATATTCAGTGCTCAAGGCACACTCGCACCCTTTGCAATATTCTGTTAGCGGCGGCTAGGCTATTAATTGCGGTGAATTGGAAATCTATGATCCACCCACAAAGCCACATTGGATACAGAAGTGTGATCAATTATATCGCCTTGAGCAAATAGCACACTGGGACTCCCGTACTACTCATAGATTTGAAAATATTTGGGGACCCTGGAAAAATTACAGGAAATTCTCCAACAACTAATGGCAGAGATTATAATAAGTAGATGGTTCCCAGCACTTTATATGCTTTTTGGTGTAAAAATAGATCCCCCCTCCGAATACCAGTAAAATATTAAGCGAATGGCTCTATTCTAGTTAAATCACTTTTTTACATGGTCTCTTTCCCCATGTGAATTGACTCATGTAGTGCCGTATCTGTGGCAGTACTTTACATTCAATCAAAACTTGCCTTTGGACCGCTCACTCCTGCGACTGATCTGTTCCATACCCCTCCCCCCCCTCTTACTCCTAGACTTCTCCCGACATTGTTCATAACTGTTCATGTAAGGCTAGTTTCACACTTGCGGCAGGACGGATCCGACATGCTGTTCACCATGTCGGATCCGTCCTGCGGCTGTTTCGCCGTGCCCCCGGGCCGCCGCTCCGTCCCCATTGACTATAATGGGGACGGGGGCGGAGCTCCGGCGGTGCACGGCTTAAGGCCGCCGGACTAAAATTACTGAATGTCAGGTTTTTTAGTCCGGCGGCTTTCTCCGTGCACCGCCGTGCTGCGCCGGAGCTCCGCCCCCGTCCCCATTATAGTCAATGGGGATGGAGCGGGGGCACGGCGAAACAGCCGCAGGACTGATCCGACATGGTGAACAGCATGTCGGATCCGTCCTGCCGCAAGTGTGAAAGTACCCTTACTATACTGCAATATTGTAATGTTATATACAGTGGGGGAAATAATTATTTAACCCCTCACTGATTTTGTAAGTTTGTCCAATGACAAAGAAATGAAAAGTCTCAGAACAGTATCATTTCAATGGTAGGTTTATTGTAACAGTGGCAGATAGCACATCAAAAGGAAAATCGAAAAAATAACTTTAAATAAAAGATAGCAACTGATTTGCATTTCATTGAGTGAAATAAGTATTTGAACCCCTACCAACCATTAAGAGTTCTGGCTCCCACAGAGTGGTTAGACACTTCTACTCAATTAGTCACCCTCATTAAGGACACCTGTCTTAACTAGTCACCTGTATAAAAGACACCTGTCCACAGAATCAATCAATCAAGCAGACTCCAAACTCTCCAACATGGGAAAGACCAAAGAGCTGTCCAAGGATGTCAGAGACAAAATTGTAGACCTGCACAAGGCTGGAATGGGCTACAAAACCATTAGCAAGAAGCTGGGAGAGAAGGTGACAACTGTTGGTGCGATTGTTCGAAAATGGAAGGAGCACAAAATGACCATCAATCGACCTCGCTCTGGGGCTCCACGCAAGATCTCACCTCGTGGGGTGTCAATGGTTCTGAGAAAGGTGAAAAAGCATCCTAGAACTACACGGGAGGAGTTAGTTAATGACCTCAAATTAGCAGGGACCACAGTCACCAAGAAAACCATTGGAAACACATTACACCGCAATGGATTAAAATCCTGCAGGGCTCGCAAGGTCCCCCTGCTCAGGAAGGCACATGTGCAGGCCCGTCTGAAGTTTGCCAATGAACACCTGAATGATTCAGAGAGTGACTGGGAGAAGGTGCTGTGGTCTGATGAGACCAAAATAGAGCTCTTTGGCATTAACTCAACTCGCTGTGTTTGGAGGAAGAAAAATGCTGCCTATGACCCCCAAAACACCGTCCCCACCGTCAAGCATGGGGGTGGAAACATTTTGCTTTGGGGGTGTTTTTCTGCTAAGGGCACAGGACAACTTATTCTCATAAACGGGAAAATGGACGGAGCCGTGTATCGTGAAATCCTGAGCGACAACCTCCTTCCCTCTGCCAGGAAACTGAAAATGGGTCGTGGATGGGTGTTCCAGCACGACAATGACCCAAAACATACAGCAAAGGCAACAAAGGAGTGGCTCAAGAAGAAGCACATTAAGGTCATGGAGTGGCCTAGTCAGTCTCCGGACCTTAATCCAATCGAAAACCTATGGAGGGAGCTCAAGCTCAGAGTTGCACAGAGACAGCCTCGAAACCTTAGGGATTTAGAGATGATCTGCAAAGAGGAGTGGACCAACATTCCTCCTAAAATGTGCGCAAACTTGGTCATCAATTACAAGAAACGTTTGACCTCTGTGCTTGCAAACAAGGGTTTTTCCACCAAGTATTAAGTCTTTTTTTGTTAGAGGGTTCAAATACTTATTTCACTCAATGAAATGCAAATCAGTTGCTATCTTTTATTTAAAGTTATTTTTTCGATTTTCCTTTTGATGTGCTATCTGCCACTGTTACAATAAACCTACCATTGAAATGATACTGTTCTGAGACTTTTCATTTCTTTGTCATTGGACAAACTTACAAAATCAGTGAGGGGTCAAATAATTATTTCCCCCACTGTAGCTATGTACAGATTTCTGTAATTGTATTCTGTTAATGCACTCTGATACCTTACTGTACTGATACCTAATAGCAACGCTAAGCACTTGATTGCTACAATGTATGATGTACCAACTTCTATGATTTAGTGTATTGTCCAGGATAAAAAACTATAAAAATAATTTTACAACAAAGCACGAGGAAATTCGGCTTCGTTGCAAATGGAAGATTTCCGAAACTTCGGACCAAATTCCACTTTGGATGCTTCGCTTTGCTTAACACTATTCATAAGAATAGCAGGTACTATGTGTATGGCATTCCTGGGTATGGACAGATGTAGACAATGAAAGGCCACAGCGCCCCTCCACAATGTCATAGCATGGGTTGCCAGCGCCCAGGGAAAGCCAAGTATTACGCCCCCCAACCTGTGAACATGCACCTTTTTACACATATTGTAGTACAGGTCACCTGCAGTACTATGTAGCACCACAGAAAACAGTGATAACTCAGTACAGATAGTGTAGTAGATGGGTGGGAGGCCCTAGAATTCAGAACACGCACAGTGTGACCTAAAATCTGGGGCCAGGCTGCTGCAGTGTGGGCATAATTTCCAATCTACCCCCACCCCCTCTAACCCTACCGTGAAAGAGATATTTAGATGGACATTACAATACAGCACCACATACCTCTTACATCCAGTGACGTCTCCTCTGATGTGGACTCTTTCCTCAATGTCTCTATTCAGAAATAATATATATGATACCTTCTTTCAGCTGCGTCTTGTCACTGCAGAGCTTATCACACAATACATTTTAGATTCCTCACTTTACTATCATCCTACCCCTCCTGGTTCCTCAACACTGTCATCCTGCTGCTACCCCCCAATACTCTGCTAGTTCCATACAGATACTCCCCCATAATAATATGCTCCCAAACTGTCCTTAATGGTAATAGTGTTCCCTACAGTACTACAAATAGCAACCCCATTAGTAGTAATGCCCCCTAGTGGCCTGACGCCTATGAAGCAGAAAGGAGGGGACGGGAGGCTCCCGTGGCCCTCATCGAACTGGCTGCCTAGGAAGTGACCCTGCTGCCTGGCATCCCCTGCAATTTGGTGCCCTGGGCAACTGCACCACCGCCTTCCCGCCCCCGGGAATCCTTTTCAAACAGCTGAGTGTGAGACCATCACCATCACCAATCAATATAATCTAGGAAAACCGCACGATATAAACTTGGGGCAAGTAGCCAATACAAGGATTATGTTTCCCAGGATGATAATTTGCATAAACCTTAAGCTGGCTTTTCAGCATGAACAAAGGTTCACAGACACTAGGTCTATATTCACATGGCAGATTTTGCTATTGGCTGACCGTCAAACTTCTGCCGGTTTGCATTTTGCCACTCCTCTGATCCACACAGGAAGTAGCTCCATTCCGTAGGCCTAATCCACACGTGGCTACTCACTGCCGTTTCTGTGCACCAGGAAGTGACAGTTACGGGGATTTCAAAAGAGGAACTTTTTTATGGATAAAGCCGAGGCCAATAAGCTGACCATGTTTAAGTTTTCTCTTCTCTTGCAGGTAAAATCTCTGGATGAAAAACTTAAAGAGCATTCCAAGGTTGACTATAAAGTTAAGGTCTATCCAAAGCAAACTCATGGGTTTGCCCATCGGAAGAAAGAGGACATCAACCCTGATGACAAGCCATACATTCTAGAAGCAAGGAAGGACATGCTTGATTGGCTGAAGAAATATGTAAACTAATTCACCAGACTGTTGCCAGATATATTACATTAATATAATTTTTTTAATGAGATCGTTAAAATTATAACATCAAAGAATAGTTTGTCAAATTGACAGCAATTAAACTCACCTTGCCTGCATTCGCCTTAATATCTTTTTTTTGTGATACATCTAAAAATAATGTTCATTGTGCATACAATAATATCCATAATTATAACCTATTTGTAACTTACAATCTAGAACAGACTCACTTTACTTCCGCACTTTATTCCATTAGTGCATCTATATAAGTATCCTCATTCTTTACGAGTCTTTTTACATGGGCATTTTTGTTTTTCTATATTAATTGTACTTGCTCTGATAAACTCAAACAGCAGGCTGAACCCACCTCCAACTGCTCTCCCCTGGCGAGATCTGGCCAACGGGTCTGCTCTGCAAGCCAGCCTGTTCCCAGCGTGTGCTCTCCCCCTCTAACTCTTAAAGGGCCAGTGTGCACATGTTCCAGTCTTCACCAACCAATGGCTGGCAACCTTTTGATTTTTTTTTTATGGTACTTAGATCCCTAGTTTACTATTTCCTAGAAAAGTAGTTTTTGTTGTTGTCCGCCCATGTACCGCCCTTTGCCCGTGTCCTGACTCCTCTTCTTCCTGACCTGACCAGTGCCTGATTTCCTGTATCAACTCTGTGCTGCCTGTCCTGACCTCAGTTCTGTTTCTTATATTTGCATGAACACTGCCTGCCTGACCTTGGTCTGTTGACTATGGTTTTACTTAAAGCCTTGGTGCCCTGCCATGCCCTCCAAGGTTTCTCAAGTAGCTCGGGGCCTAACACTCACCTACCTGAGCCGTATGGGTAATACCAGGGGCCAGTGGGCGAATTACATCAGTGTGAGGACCGACTCACAGACAACTCACCAGTTAACTCCAGCATCTACCATGTTAGCAATGGGAGGAGGGAGGAGTCTGCGAGTCCTACTCAAGACTGGTTGGTATGGCCCAGGCTTCACAGGTGCACCTAAATGTAGCCTGTGGATGGAAAACAGACACATTTAAAATGGAGTTTATACACCTCCATATACAAGCAAACTAACAAGAATAGCGTGGTGTTAAACAGGCAGGAAGTGCTCAAACCCATATGCAGTTGTGCATATATATACAGGGGAGAAAATCTTGCACTTGTGGCCCGTTGCTAATGGCAATCCCCAGCAAGAGGTGAACCTGTGAGGCCTGGGACATACCAGCCAGTCTTGAGTGGAACTCACAGACTCCTCCCTCCTCCCATTGCTAGCATGGTAGATGCTGGAGTTAACTGGTGAGTTGTCTGTGAGTCGGTCCTCACACTCCTGTAATTCGCCCACTGGTCCCTGGTATTGCTCATACGACTCAGGTAGGTGAGTGTTAGGACCCGAGCTACTTGAGAAACCTTGGCGCGGTCCTCGGGCTCAGACATGTCCTCCTGGTAGGACATGTTTGCTAATCTCTCAATTTTAACATCAGTTTAAGGGCTTAGGAAGATCGCAGAATGCACCTGTCCTTGTTGTTACCAGTCTTTCTGACCCCCGTGGGTCAGCTGCTAATCAAATCAGGATTATTCCAAGAGAAAGCGGTCTGGTGGTTCTCTGCAGCGAAGTCCAGATCCCTGTATTGGTGTTAAAGGGTAATTACCAGGGAAGTGCCTGGATAACGCTCATAGGTCTAGCCCAAAAACAAACCAGTTGGTTGGCACAGTGGTTCCACACCCACTGCTGTAACACATACCGAGCATGCAGTATAAAATGTTCCTAACATTTTTACAACAATCATAACAAGATGTGACCTCATAATTCCCGAAAAGTCTTTATAAATATTCACCTCAAGTTTATTTCACTTAGTTCACCCTTCTAAATATGTCAAATGCAGAACAAAGCTTTCCATGACCTGTGAGAACAAGCAGCTATACAACAGCAATCCTACCTGGAAATTATTAGGCCCTTTAGGGAATTGGTATACTTTGTATATAGATACCTTCTCAATCAATGTAACCCATTTCAAAAGGCTACAAGAAGCACAGGGCCTGTGGGACAGCCTGGCATAATCAAAGGGGGTTTGATTGCCCAGAGATTGAAAAAAAGGTGAAACATTTGTCTCAATAGTGGAAATCTGTTACCACTACAGTATAAAGACAAAAAGATTATGTACACATAACTAACATACAGACAATGCCTCTGAAAGAAAGCCAAAGGCCTATGAGTGGTGTCAACTTTTCTGACCAGGTCTTAAAATGATACAGGCTTGGTAAAAAAAAAAAAAAAATGTCCATTTACATCATGAATCATATGTCTAGCACACACAGACAGTAGACATACAACCTGTACCAGGAAAATATGTATGACAAATAGCTGTGGCAGTTCTCCATAGCCAGGTTTCTGAATTATCGACCTAGATGTGCAGCCAGGTTTCTCCAGAGGAGCTCCGCTAGAAAATGCAGAATCTACCTGGCAATAATGGTGCCCACAATGGAAGCATAGTGTGTAGGCCTCATATTCACTCTAGGTCCCAGCACTTTCTACAATGTCAATTCCAATAACCAAAATTAAAGGGGTACTCCCATGGCGCCTTTTCATACTTACCTGCTGCCGGCGCGCCGTTCACTTCCTGGATTCTGGCTGGGGGTGGGCTTCATCTTGATTGACATCTTCTCCCGGCCAGGCTGCGCACTGGAAAAAAAGTGCCTGAATACTATCCTGGCAGCACCAACCAAATGCCACAGTGCAGCACAAAATACCTCCCCAAAAGTGCCAAAATACTTTTCCGGCAGAACCAACCAAATACCATAGTGCAGCGCAAAATAGCTCCCAGAAGTGCCAAATACCACAGTGCAGCACAAAATACTTCTTCAAAAGTGCCAAAATGCATTCCTGGCAGCAACAACCAAATACCACATTGCAGCATAAAATAGCTCTTCAGTAGTGCCAAATACCACAGTGCTCTTCAGCAGTACCAGTGCCACAGTTATCAAAAAATAATCAGCACCAAACAAACACCATAGTGCAGCACAAAATACCTCTCCAGCAGCGCTGAAAAATACCTGTGGCCCAAGCACAGAATATAATTCATAGCCCACATTTAAGGCTTGATTCAAACAGCAATTTCCATCAGTAGGCTGTCCGGAC
The DNA here is from genome assembly GCF_905171765.1 of Bufo bufo. Taxonomy (NCBI): domain Eukaryota; kingdom Metazoa; phylum Chordata; class Amphibia; order Anura; family Bufonidae; genus Bufo; species Bufo bufo. Next base: position 216,734,980 of record NC_053393.1, read on the forward strand.
TGCAACTGCATAGCATATGGACCTATTAAAGTAAAAGGTGCAATCGACACAGACCAAGAAAGTCTTTGCGTGCAGCATTCTTGGGCATTTTTCATGCGAAAGTCATTCACTCAAATGAATGGGTCCGGAAAAAAACTGATATATCCGAATGCCATATGGATGTCCAGACACATCAGTGTTTTCCGGGCAGAAATTGCAACAGGTTAGTAATTGCTCCTTTTCAATAGTGTTTAGGTTCTGCTTGTTATCATGCTTTAGAACTACTGAAATATAAAAATAACAATTGAACCAAAATATTTTTTATTTTTGCTTCTTATGTATAATAAAATATCTGGTGGATGGGAAAACGTATAAAACAGGAGCTGAAATCTTTATAACTCACTTTGCCTGCTGAAGAATATTTTCACCACATGGTGGCACCATACCACCACTAAACTAAAACTGTCTCCTGTAAACTGATGTAGGTCAAATAAGGATTTTCCTGTAATTTTTACACTTTCCTCCTGGTCCCGCATCAAACAATATTTCTTTGTATAGAATTCTAGTAGGTATTAGGAACTAATACTAATGTATTCACCTTACATATAAAAGATTATTTTTATTTGTGTATCTATACACAGACGAAACACATTCGAAATTTGAACACCATGTTTTATATTTTATATTATTTCACAGCTGTATACTTTTCAGAACTACAGGTCAGAATGATAATGAATGTTCATTTTTTTTTTAACAATGCTCCAATTTGTGCATCTGCCCCCCCCCCCCCCTCCAGTTTTCATAGTCTCAGTTAGTAAAGACACCTCCTGTGGAATGAGTTTGTTCTTGTCATTTGCTCCCATCATTTTACATTGTGAAATGAATCTGAGATTGTTCTCTAAGGCCTCTTTCACACGGGCGTTGCGGGTGCGTTGCGGAAAAATGCGCGATTTTTCCCCACGAGTGCAAAGCTTTTTAATGCATTTTGCATGCGCATGAGAAAAAAATCGGCCTGTTTGGTACCCGAACCCGGACTTCTTCTTATAACATGGTTATAAGGGAAAATAATAGCATTCTTAATACAGAATGCATAGTAAAATAGGGATGGAGGGGTCAAAAAAAATAAAATAATAATTTAACTCACCTCATCCACTTATTCGCGCAGCCCGGCTTCTCTTCTTTATTCTTCTTTGAGGACCTAAGAGAAAAGGACCTTTGGTGACGTCACTGCGCTCATCACATGGCTCATCACCATGGTGATGGATCATGTGATGGACCATGTGATGAGCGCAGTGATGTCACCAAAGGTCCTTTTCTCCCAGGTCCTCAAAGAAGAAGAAAGAAGAGAAGCCGGGATGGGCGAACAAGTGGATGAGGTGAGTTTAATTATTTTTAATTTTTTTTTAACCCCTCCATCCCTAATTTACTTTGCATTCTGTATTAAGAATGCTATTATTTACCCTTATAACCATGTCCCCATCCCAATCGTCACCTAGGAACCATGCGTGAAAATCGCACCACATCCACACTTCCTTGCGGATGCTTGCGATTTTCACACGGCCCCATTCACTTCTATGGGGCCTGCATTGCGTGAAAAACGCACAATATAGAGCATGCTGCGATTTTCACGCAACGCACAAGTGATGCGCGAAAATCACCGCTCATGTCCACAGCCCCATAGAAATTAATGGGTCCGGATTCAGTGCGGGTGCAATGCGATCACTTCACGCATTGCACCCGCGCGGAAAACTCGCCCGTGTGAAAGAGGCCTAAGAGGATGAGTTTTCCTTTAAGGGGTTGGCTCACAAAGATATTTGTGGCTCATCATTAAGATATGCCAGTGTCCAGTCAGCGGTGGTCCAATCATTCTATCTATAAAAACAAAACAAAAAAAACAGTAGAACAACATGGTAGCGACGCTCGGAAAGTGTAGTGCCACTTTGTTTCATGTCGTCTCTGCTAGACTTTATCCTCATGGCAACATGGCATAGCCATAACAGTTAAGAGAAATGACCACTGTACCTTACCATATGCTAATGTACTTTAAACAGCACAATAAGCCACATACTGATTCATTTCATTACAGCTTTAGCCCCCAATGTCCCTCTCTGTCCCTCTTCTGCTCTGTCTGTGGTGTGCTTGGTTTGGGTCTGACTAGCTGTAGAGGTACTTATCTTCTCCTTGTCTTGGAATCTTTACTTATAGGATTGCTCGCAGGGTATGATGGTGGCTTCCTGGAGATCTGATAGTTCTGTAGTTGGCTGCTTCCTTGGTCTACCAGCTGAGGTAAGGGACTCAGGCTGGGACCTCATCAGAGGCTTGGATCCTTGGTTGGGGTCCCTGTTTCTGGGAGCTCCTACTAACACAGCCTACCCCAACAGGGGGGCTGGTTACACTGCCTAGAACTTTCTTTCCTCCCTCTGAAGTAGGATGTGGGAACATTCCACTCCTCCTCCTATTCCAGTCTAGGTCTATTAACTAGCTATGGTCTGCCTACATATTGCTGCCACCTGCTGGTGTACATTGAGAACTACAGCAAATATATAAAATACAGGCATAGAAATACATACATTGGTAATGCACGGTTATATTACATCAGATGGAAATACACATGTACACCTAACATTATAAAGCAGGGTGAAAGAGTTTTAGTGACATACTCTGGGATGTTACACTTGCCTGACCTGACACCACCGTGGAACTGGGTATGTGTGCACAGATGTGTTTTGATCAAAAGATTTTCACAGTTCCTTCTGTGACAGATGTCAGGAGATCAAGGAGACTGGCGGAGCGTGGATGAATCTAAAAGCCTCTTTGATTACTCTTTATTCAGTGTTTGTTTGTGACCTCATCCCCTGTGTCAGGTGTAGCTTAGTACTCATTACTCTACCCTATTTAGTGTTGCTCCACCCTTCTGACTGTGCGGTATATAGCTTCATTTGGGTTTGGCAGAGCTGGTGTGAGGTTGTCTCTAGTGTTCCTGCTCTTCCATCACTACAGAAGTTAAGTGTCGCGTTTGCTTGTGTTTTGATTTCCCTTCCTTGCTTTTTGTTACTGGGCCTCAGGGAGATGCCTGGTCCTTCATCAGGAAAGGAATGGGTTGCCTCATCCCTGACAATATTCTTAGAGCTCTCTATGGTCTCCAGGGTCCCAAGTTCCAGGGTATGGGTATTTCTACCTTCAAGGGGTGCCCATGCGGTTTGGAGTCAGGGCCAGGAGTAGGGTTACTAAGAGGTGACCTTTTCCTTTCCCTAGCGTTGAGGCCTAGTGGCTTTCCCTTTCCCTCCTGGTTGTTAGTTTGGTGTTTCCTCTAGGGCTGAAACGATTACTCGATTGAATCGAGTAATTCAACACAAAATAATCCTCGATGCAAATTTTTTGCATCGAAGATTCGTTAGCGTCACCTGACCACGGAGTGGGAGTGGAGCGCTTGCCATTACTCCCGCTCCGTGGTCTCCCGCTGGCCGGCAATACTCACCTTTCCAGCAGGGGGCCTCCGGACACTCCACAGCACATCCATGGTCCCGCGCTGCACTGACCTCATGGCGTACGCACGCCGTGACCTGACGCGCTGTGTGACGTCAGACGCAGAGCAGCGTGGAACGATGGCGGCGATGGCGCCCTGCTGGAAAGGTAAGTTGGTGCGACTAAGGCCAGGCACCCGGAGTGCACAGCGTATTAGCAACCAATGACGCTGTGCACTCCGGGTGTCAGGAGGAGCAGTGGGGGGAGATGATTTCACAAGGGGGGAGAGCTGCTGGCTCTGGGGTGGGGGAAAGAGCTGCTGGCTCTGGGGTGGGGGGGGGGGGGAAGAGCTGCTGGCTCTGGGGTGGGAGAGAGCTGCTGGCTCTGGGGTGGGAGAGAGCTGCTGGCTCTGGGGTGGGAGAGAGCTGCTGGCTCTGGGGTGGGAGAGAGCTGCTGGCTCTGGGGTGGGAGAGAGCTGCTGGCTCTGGGGTGGGAGAGAGCTGCTGGCTCTGGGGTGGGAGAGAGCTGCTGGCTCTGGGGTGGGAGAGAGCTGCTGGCTCTGGGGTGGGAGAGAGCTGCTGGCTCTGGGGTGGGAGAGAGCTGCTGGCTCTGGGGTGGGAGAGAGCTGCTGGCTCTGGGGTGGGAGAGAGCTGCTGGCTCTGGGGTGGGAGAGAGCTGCTGGCTCTGGGGTGGGAGAGAGCTGCTGGCTCTGGGGTGGGAGAGAGCTGCTGGCTCTGGGGTGGGAGAGAGCTGCTGGCTCTGGGGTGGGAGAGAGCTGCTGGCTCTGGGGTGGGAGAGAGCTGCTGGCTCTGGGGTGGGAGAGAGCTGCTGGCTCTGGGGTGGGAGAGAGCTGCTGGCTCTGGGGTGGGGGAGAGCTGCTGGCTCTGGGGTGGGGGAGAGCTGCTGGCTCTGGGGTAGGGGAGAGCTGCTGGCTCTGGGGTGGGGGAGAGCTGCTGGCTCTGGGGTGGGGGAGAGCTGCTGGCTCTGGGGTGGGGGAGAGCTGCTGGCTCTGGGGTGGGGGAGAGCTGATGGCTCTGGGGTGGGGGACAGCTGATGGCTCTGGGGTGGGGGACAGCTGATGGCTCTGGGGTGGGGGAGAGCTGATGGCTCTGGGGTGGGGGACAGCTGATGGCTCTGGGGTGGGGGAGAGCTGATGGCTCTGGTGTGGGGGAGAGCTGATGGCTCTGGTGTGGGGGAGAGCTGATGGCTCTGGGGTGGAGGAGAGCTGATGGCACTGGGGGATAGTGGAGTCAATAGCACTGGGAGATAGTGGAGCCGATGGCACTGGGGGGAACTGAAGCACTTGGGCTGATCACACAGGGGGGAACAAAGGGTGTTGGGGACTGATGGCAGGGGTCTGATGAGTTTTTATAAAGGAAAACAGTCTATTAATTCATTCTTTCTTATTAGAATACTCGATTAATCGTAAAAATAATCTATAGAATACTCGATTTCTAAAATAATCGTTTACTGCTGCCCTAGTTTCCTCCTATACCTCATGTGACAAATATATTGGCTAAGAGTCTCAGATTTTATCATTAGAGTGAGGGCTTAGTCAATATGTTATGTTTGCATCTATTGCTATAGTGCATTATTTTCTGTGACTTTATAAATGTAGCCATGCACATCTGCATATTTACTATCATATCATGCAGGATGTTCTGTATCTGATTTTTCTGTTCCGCAAAAAGACAGAACATGTCCCTTACTTGTCCGCACACCACTGACCCATTAAAGTCAATGGGTTTAAAAAATATGCGGATGCAATACGGACGGTGTCCATATTTTGTAGATCCGAAAATTGCAAACCACTAAATCGAATACGGTCATGATGTTGAGACCTGAGCTGGGAAGCTGCTGCTAAAAACATAGTCAGCATTAACCCATCATATAGCTAGCTAGCAAGTGGAGGTGGTTAGTAATAGCCATAACAGTGCCACACCTCAGGACATAGATGGCGTCAAGAGAAGCTGAAGTTCACAGAGGAGTTGAGGCCAGAGCAGAAGGGCAGAAAGAAGCCTGTCAATCCTGGAAGCATCTGAGGTCTGTGATCAAGACCAGCTATCCTGCAACCTGTAAACAAGGGAGGGAATGATATCATGATTAATTGGGACCGTGCAGATTAAGTGGCATTTGAAAAGAAATCTGTTGTGGAAATTGTAGCTACAACCCTCTCCATTGCTGCAACATTGAGGACACAAGGAGTTGAGTATAATGCAAGCCAGAGGGTGAGTTGTTGCAATTTAAAGGGACTTTGCTTGTTGCTACTTAAAGAGACAGAGTACCTAATTAATCAATTGTCCCAAACTATTCCTGGCTGTTATTGAGCAACTGTACCCACTAAGCCTGTTGCTTGTCAAAAGAATGCTGTAACTATTAAAGGGGTTATCCTGGAAAAAATAATGATAATTTTACTGCCTGTATATGGATGGTAAAAAGAAAACAACAAATATTTTATTAAATTCAATTAAGGTAAAAATTGGGCTAAACCCTATAATAAGCACCACAGGCAAATCAATGGGAGCTGTATCCACACAAAACGAGACCTAAATTATTATATTCAGGTGTAATGGTATGGTGTGGGATTACAGTGGTCTATGTTAGTGCACACTATTGATATTGGTGCACTATTGTGGAGAGCCAACAATAACAGTTCTGGCTTATCCACATATCATAATCAGCATAGGAGGGCAACAAAAGGGGGAGAGGCGCTCATAGGGTGATAGGTATAGTTAGGGAGCAGTTACTTACGATAATTAGGCTCACCTTGTGTGGTTTTGCAAACATAGGCACAACCCTAGTGTGCGTGGGGTTTTGTTATATATCTGAGGTCGGTGCTGCCAGTGTCATCTGGTCCTCACTTGGGGGCTTGCCAACCCCTGGGAGGAAAGTGACGGATTTGAAGCGGATGGGCCACACGTGGAAGTCCACACCCTCAGTGGAGACACTTCGTCGGTGCAACTGAACGACCAGGCGGATATGGATAAAAAACTTCTATTTATTTTGAAGATAACAGCGCGTTTCGGAGCGAACAGGGCTCCTTTTTCAAGTCTAAAAAACATGTATATACAAACACTGTATCAGAGAACATAATAAAACCATATATAAAGGTATATTGAAAAAAATTATAATATGGGGAAAGATATACAAAGATAAAAGTTCATATAAAGAATCCATCTGTAAAATTGGACAATAATGTCAATGTTACTACAGAAATTTAAAATAAATATTTTTCTTTTTCTATATATACATATATAATAATTCGTAATTCGTAATAAATTAGGGTACACAAAAATAAAAATAGCATTTTGGTGTATATATGAAATGTTTGGCAAATACTTATTGGCTTGAATTTTTTATTTTTTATTATTATTTATATTTTATAAATATATTTATATTACTTATTATTGTTTGTTATTGTTTCTATTTTTTTTTTTTTTTTTTTTATTTGTATTGCATATAATGACAATGTAATTAATTCGTATAGATTGCATGGAACATATCATAATCAGACCAGGTCCCTTATTGTAGAAGAGCCAAGACACATGCGTTAAAACAAAATATCTATAAGTCAAGGAACTAATGTATCCATGTATCCTTGCAGCTCAGGCTAATGTAGCTCACGTTAGATACTTTGTATCCCCATCACCCTGTGTACCTTTCTGGTTAGAAGAACCCGTAGTGGGTCTATATGGAACTCAACAGTACACATATACAGGCAGTGAAATTATTGTGTTATTTAATGGTACGGAAACCAGATACCCTTTTCTATCCGTAAACTGGAAAAGAAAATGCCTTATCCTCAGGATTGGTCATCATTATCACCCCAGCAGGGGTCCAGGTTCCACATCCCCGCCATTCAGCTGTTTCAGGGATCTGCTGCGCTCACTCATTGTATAGTGGCAGTGCTTGGTACTGCAGCTCAGGCCCATTCACTTGAATGGAGCTGAGCTGCAACCAGGCCATGTGACCAATGTACAATGGTATCACTGGCCTAGGAAGAGGCATCGGCGCTCAAGGCCTCTTCTAACAGCTGATTGGTGGGGGTCCTGGGTGTCGCACCCCTGCAGATCAGATACTGATGACCTATCCTGAGGAGAAGTCATAAATATCTTTTCCTGGATAACCCTTTTAAGTTTGTTTCCCCAAGTGAATCAAATTTGAGCCTAAGGGCTCACTCACACGACCAGGTGTGTGCCCCGTGCAAATTGTGGTCCACAATGCACAGGCACCAGCCGCGTGAATCCCGTATTGCGGCGGGGACCCATTTATTTGAATGGGTCTGCAATATACGCAATAGATAGGACATGCCCTATCTTTTGAGGTGTGGAGGCACGGACTAGAAAGCCCATGGAAGCGCTTTGCAGTGCTTATGTGGGCTTCAAATCCGTGCCTCCGCACCACGCCGTATCTTGCCGATTGCAGACCCATTCAAGTTTGTGGTCCACAATACGAGCACGGACGTCCTAAGGTCATGTGAATGAGCCCTTATTTCAGTTACAATTGTGTCCACCTTATTCTTTTGACCATCTTAGAATGGGGAGCCATGCATAGCACTCAGGACCAAAAACTGGCAGGGTGCTGGCACATAGTCTGCTCAGCTGCATTCCATGGCAGTCCCAGTGGTAATGTTAGCCCCTCAGTATCTTGCAAGAGGAGGTTATTGTGTGATCTGGGAATATAAGCAGGTTGTAGGGAGACCCTGCGGTATACAGCCACATACCCCTGCATCAGGAAAGAACTGTAGACTGTACCATAAGAGAACCACCACTGACACTACTGTGAGTTGGACTGTAACATTAAAGAGCTGTGCCTCTCATGTGAGAAGAACTATTATCTACCCAAAAGTGGCTGAAGCAAGCATTTGGCCACTTGACCTGCCATTACATATAGTATAAAGTTAATTTTGTATAGTGATTTTTTTCCACCTACTGCCTCTGTGACTTATTTTTGCGACTGCTCAGTATCCACACAGAAATAAGACGTCCTCAGACCTGCATATAATAGGCCACAACTACACAGTAGTCCTCCTTTTTACATGCCGTTCATTAGCTACACTTCAGTTGGTAAATTCCCATTTATTTACATTTAACTATTTGCCTACCATCGCACGACTTTATACGTCGCAGCGGTAAGCCTCTATCTGTAACCCAACATATAAAAGCGTCGGGTTACATTACGATCTGCCGGCGGCAGATCGCTGTGACTGCGCTGTCATTAGACAGTTGCGGTCACAGGGAGAAATGCAGTGACCTGCAGGAGCGGTTAGGCAGTAATAGATGCTTTTAGCTCTCTGCTAAAAGCATCTATCTAATTGCAAAATCGAAAAGCCAGTAAGGAGCGCTTTTTGTTATGTAAGGCCTCTTTCACACGGGCGTTGCGGAAAAATGTCCGGGTGCGTTGCGGGAACACCCGCGATTTTTCAGCGCGAGTGCAAAACATTGTAATGCGTTTTGCACTCGCGTGAGAAAAATCGCGCGTGTTTGGTACCCAAACCCGAACTTCTTCACAGAAGTTCGGGCTTGGGATCGGTGTTCTGTAAATAGTATTATTTTCCCTTATAACATGGTTATAAGGGAAAATAATAGCATTCTGAATACAGAATGCTAAGTAAAACAGGGCTGGAGGGGGTTAAAAAAAATAAAAAATCATTTAACTCACCTTAATCCACTTGCTCGCGATGCCGGGCATCTCCGTCTGACTCTTTTACTGTCTAGGACCTGTGGAGAGCATTAACTATAGTTTAAGGACCTGGGATGACGTCACTCTGGTCATCACATGGTACGTCACATGATCTTTTACCATGGTGAATCACCATGGTAAAAGATCATGTGACGTACCATGTGATGACCGGAGTGACGTCATCCCAGGTCCTTAAACTATAGTTAATGCTCTCCACAGGTCCTAGACAGTAAAAGAGTCAGACGGAGATGCCGGCTACGCGAGCAAGTGGATAAAGGTGAGTTAAATGACTTTTTATTTTTTTTTAACCCCTCCAGCCCTGTTTTACTATGCATTCTGTATTCAGAATGCTATTATTTTCCCTTATAACCATGTTATAAGGGAAAATAATAAGGTTCGGGTCTCCATCTCGATCCTCTCCTAGCAACCGTGCGTGAAAATCGCACCGCATCCGCACTTGCTTGCGGATGCTTGCGATTTTCACGCAACCCCATTCATTTCTATGGGGCCTGCGTTACGTGAAAAACGCACAAAGAGGAGCATGCTGCGATTTTCACGCAACGCAAAAGTGATGCGTGAAAATCACCGCTCGTGTGCACAGCCCCATAGAAATGAATGGGTCAGTATTCAGTGCGGGTGCAATGCGTTCACCTCCCGCATCGCATCCGCGCGGAATACTCGCTCGTGTGAAAGGGGCCTAAGAGTGCCACATGCCGGCTATAAAATGGACTGTCAGCCTGCAGGCTGGGAATTAACCTCTTCCTGCCTTGACTGTGGCAGGAAGGGGTTAATTCACTTACAAAATAAGTAAATAAAAAGTAAAAAATAAATAATATATATATATTTTTTAAATGAATAAAAATAAATACAGAAAAAAAAGTTATAGCAATATTTGCTAGTATTAGCCAATAGTATATCAGTCTACGTACACACCCATACACCCCTTTTTCATTCATAACATATATATTTTTTTATATATATTTATTATATTTATATATATATATTTATTATTTTCTGCTATATATATATATATATATATATATATATATATATATTATATATTATATATACACACACAGTCAGGTCCATAAATATTGGGACATCGACACAATTCTAACATGTTTGGCTCTATACACCACCACAATGGATTTGAAATGAAATGAATGAGATGTGCTTTAACTGCAGACTGTCAGCTTTAATTTGAGGGCATTTACATCCAAATCAGGTGAACGGTGCAGGAATTACAACAGTTTGCATATGTGCCTCCCACTTGTTAAGGAACCAAAAGTAATGGGACAATTGGCTTCTCAGCTGTTCCATGGCCAGGTATGTGTTATTCCCTCATTATCCCTATTACAATGAGCAGATAAAAGGTCCAGAGTTAATTTCAAGTGTGCTATTTGCATTTGGAAACTGTTGTTGTCAACTCCAAAGAGCTGTCACTATCAGTGAAGCAAGCCATTATTAGGCTGAAAAAAACAAAACAAACCCATCAGAGAGATAGCAAAAACATTAGGCGTGGCCAAAACAACTGTTGGGAACATTCTTAAAAAGAAGGAACGGACCGGTGAGCTCAGCAACACCAAAAGCCCGGAAGACCACGGAAAACAACTGTGGTGGATGACCGAAGAATTCTTTCCCTGGTAAAGAAAACACCGTTCACAACAGTTGGCCAGGTCAAGAACACTCTCCAGGAGATAGGTTTATGTGTGTCAAAGTCAACAATCATGAGAAGAAAAGACTTCCGGTTCTGGCGCCGGCATGTGAGGAAGCAAGGAGGAGAGGCTGCTCCGCTGCTAACCGACATACCGTACGAAATTGCCCGAACCTAACAAGAACTGCGGGACCAACAGACCTTTAGGGATCCTGCCACTTTTTATGGACCGGTTCCTAATCAATATGGGCAAAAAAACCAGAGGCAAGACGGCTCCTACAGAAGCGCAAGATGATGCATTGTCTGCAGACATAACGCCGAGCCCGCGCAAGCTGGATGACCAGACGCCTCCGGATCAAGTGGGGACAGATAAAGATGAGCGAGTGCTCTCGATGATACAACCTGAACCCAGGTCCCAGAGCATCGATTACAAAGCTCTTGCCGTGGAGGTAGCTAATCAGCTAGCACCGGACCTCCGAGATACTCTGGCACACTCGGTGCAACATGTCATGCAGCAATTGCAAGAAACGGTACAACAGCATGATTCAAGGTTAGAAGTGACAGAGAATCGTGTCCAAATAGTGGATGACACGACAGAGTCTATCCTGCAGAAATTGCAGACAGCTTTGAGAGAGAATAAGCGGTTGTGGGATAAACTGGAAGATTTAGAAAATAGATCCCGCCGCAATAACCTTAGACTGGTTGTCACCACCAGACATCTGAGAAGCTCTGACAGACGTCCTTCAGAACCTCCTCCTTGAGGTTCCTTTTGTTTTGCTTTCATTTTCTCATCTCGTTAGCCTCTCTCAGCTGTCATGTAGTTGCACTGATTGCATCCCTTTAAATCCCTTCCCATACTGCATCACTTTGCGGTTTATACAACTTCCTGGAGTATATGCATGCTGGATGCTACTACTGAGTCTTCTACAGATAAGTTTTGTTTATTCATTTGTATTTTCCTGTTTGCTGGATCCCAGGAGACCCTGACTCCCTCCGTATCAAGTGTAGGGAGGCGGTGGTCGTGTCCCCTCACTATTATAGGGTGTTCAGGGGTTATTCAGTCGAGGTACGAGGATATGCGATCTTCTACCATTGAGAATTTTGCATAGGCTGAGCAGTTTAGGGAGAGAGACAGGTCTGTTGCAGGGCTATCCCTTTGGTTCCTTAGTTTTGGATCCAGTCAGCCAGATCTTCCTTTTGTGTCTTCTAGTTTGCTGTACACCTTCCGTGACATTATAAACCGCCAAAACCGTCTTAAGCATGAATCCGGTTTCAACCTTGATTGACCGCATGCAGGGTCTTTCACTGGAGGTAGAAGATCTCCGGAAAACTGTCTCTCAGTTTGAGGTGACCGTTTCTGCTTGCGTTCATGGAGTTTGTTCTGAGCCTAAGATCTCGCTTCCGGATACATTCTCCGGGGGTAGTGAGAATTTTGTTCGTTTTAGAGAGGCTTGCAAACTCCATTTTCGCTTACTTCCCCATTCCTCTGGTGATGAGCGGAGGGTGGGGATCATCATCTCGCTGCTCAGGGATAACGCTCAGTCTTGGGCTTTTTCGCTGCCGGTGGGGGCACGGCCCCTCCGTTCAGTGGATGAATTTTTTTTAGCCCTGGGTCAGATATATGATGATCCGGATCGTATTGCTCTGGCTGAGTTTAGACTACGTCTTTTATGCCAGGGTAAACAATCCGCAGAGATATACTGCTCAGAATTTCGGAGATGGGCAGCTGATACTGGTTGGAATGATGCTGCACTCCGAAGTCAATTTTGCCATGGTCTTTCAGAGGGATTGAAAGATGCATTTGCCTTTCATGAGAGACCTACCTCCTTGGACTCTGCCATGTCTCGGGCTGTTCGTATTGACAGGCGTCTTAGAGAGAGGAGAGATCACTCCTTCCTGTCATACTCAGTCCAAGGACAGTGGGGCGGTCTCATTCAGTGCACAGGGGCCTCAGTCTCTCTCAATTCCCTCTGAGCAGGAGCCCATGCAGCTGGGTTTGCTTGCCTCTGACAATAGAGGATTCAGCTCTCATGGGAAGGTTTGTTTCTGTTGTGGAGGTATAAATCATTTGGCAAATGTTTGTCCCTCTAGGAGATTCAGGCAGTTTTTTGAGAGTAATAAAGAGACAAAAAGAAAAAAATCCTCTAAAAACGGTCCATCTGTTACTATTGGCAAGGTTGATGCGGAAATTGAAGGTTTTCCGTTTGCTTGTAGTTCCCGTTTTGTCCTACCTGCCAGGGTGGCGCTAGAGAGCAAGAATATTTTTTGTGAGATTTTTGTAGATAGTGGAGCAGCTGTCAATCTTATTGATAATCAATTTGCTATAACTCATGGTTTCCAGGTATGCACTTTGGGAAAGGATATACCTGTTTTTGCTATTGATTCATTCCACTTTCTCAGAAATCGTTAAAGGGCATAGTTCACAATATCCGTTTGATTGTGAGTGATACTCATGTTGAGGATGTGTCATGTTTCGTCCTAAACGGGTTGCCTACTCCTCTAGTGTTGGGGCTACCCTGGCTCACTAAACATAACCCCACCATTGATTGGCAAGCGAGGCAAATAAATGGTTGGAGTGACTTTTGCAGAGAGAATTGCCTCACGACATCTGTTTCAGAGGTTTCTACTAAGACTGTACCATCTTTCCTCTCTGAATTTTCGGATGTGTTTTCTGAGAGTGGTGTTCAGGAATTGCCCCCTCACAGGGAGTACGATTGCCCTATTAATCTCACCCCAGGCGCCAAGCTGCCTAAATCTCGTTTATACAATCTCTCCCAACCTGAAAGGGTCGCTATGCGTGCTTATATCTCTGAGTCTGAGAAAGGGACACATACGACCCTCGAAGTCACCTGTTGCCGCTGGTTTTTTCTTTGTTAAGAAAAAAGATGGTTCTTTAAGACCATGTCTGGATTTCAGGGAGCTGAACAGTATCACAATTCGTGACCCTTATCCGCTTCCTCTGATCCCGGACCTGTTTAACCAGATTGTGGGGGCTAAAGTTTTTTCCAAATTGGATCTAAGAGGGGCATACAACCTGGTCAGGGTCAGAGAAGGAGACGAATGGAAGATGGCCTTCAATACCCCTGAGGGCCATTTTGAGAATTTGGTTATGCCTTTTGGTTTGATGAATGCTCCAGCCGTCTTTCAGCATTTTGTGAACAGCATTTTTTATCATTTAATGGGGAAATTTGTATTAGTGTATCTGGATGACATTTTGATTTTTTCTCCTGATTTCAAAACTCATAAGGAACATTTACATCAGGTCTTGCTCATCCTGCGGGAGAAGCTCTGACAGACGTCCTTCAGAACCTCCTCCTTGAGGTTCCTTTTGTTTTGCTTTCATTTTCTCATCTCGTTAGCCTCTCTCAGCTGTCATGTAGTTGCACTGATTGCATCCCTTTAAATCCCTTCCCATACTGCATCACTTTGCGGTTTATACAGCTTCCTGGAGTATATGCATGCTGGATGCTACTACTGAGTCTTCTACAGATAAGTTTTGTTTATTCATTTGTATTTTCCTGTTTGCTGGATCCCAGGAGACCCTGACTCCCTCCATATCAAGTGTAGGGAGCCGGTGGTCGTGTCCCCTCACTATTATAGGGTGTTCAGGGGTTATTCAGTTGAGGTACGAGGATATGCGATCTTCTACCAATGAGAATTTTGCATAGGCTGAGCAGTTTAGGGAGAGAGCCAGGTCTGTTGCAGGGCTATCCCTTTGGTTCCTTAGTTTTGGATCCAGTCAGCCGGATCTTCCTTTTGTGTCTTCTAGTTTGCTGTACACCTTCCGTGAGACTGGTGGGGCTGCAGGAAAACATACCAGCAAAAGAGCATTTAAAAGTCGGAGGGAACCTGTTATCCTGATAGGAAATAGAGTCTTATTATTCGGGGACTATTCAGCAGAAGGGCCTTCTCGCCTCTATGTACCCAGTTGCACCGTAAGAACATTAGATTTGCATTACTTTTCCCAGCGGTACTCAAGATCTTCCATCCTGATGGATCCACTTCTATTTGCAATTCTCTTGACAATGTTCCGGCCGGTCTATTAGAAGATACTAGACTTAACGCAGTGGCGGAGTCGCACCTGGATCGCAGACAGAGGAACAGACGGAGTCCTACTCAGAGAAGCAGATCGGGATCAACACTAGACGGAGAAGGAACCCGAAGATCGCCGATCAGACAGCCAGAGATCAGATGACAGCCCTCTGTGAGAACATAAACTTACCTTTTCTTCTTTCTCCAGGCGTGGGAAACTAAAAAAATTCTGCTGTTGGGACTCATGAGACCAATTTCTTGTCATGCAAGAGGTGGCTGGGTCTTGGTGAGGGGGGGTCCCCATGAATACATTCAGACTTGGCGTTAACTCTAAGAAATACCCAAAGTGGCTCTGTGGGGTCCCGTACTCACCAACTGCCTCAACACTAAATCTTGAACTTTGGTTCATGATTATATGTTTGTTGCTTACTGAGTTTTATTTCTGTTATTTGGTGGGGGGTGTCTAGCCTTCTACATCATAAGAATGCAGTTGGATGTGGCTGCAACGCTAATGGAGCTTCCTTATATGCGGAAAAAAGTGAAGTCGTACATTAAGTGGTTGGGTCCCATGAGACAATCTTGGGAAATTTGGGATTTAAGGCTTAATGTGTTTAATGTTTGTATTTCAGGGTGTTATACGGGGGGGATTTGAAGGGAAGCTTAAGGGTCCTAGGATGTCTGTTATTATATATATACCGCTATTGAGGCATACTAATGAAACTAACGAGTGGGTTAGACTTGTAACGTATACTAGTGCTTGCCAGACTCCAGTATGAAAGTAATATCATGGAATGTTAAGGGGCTACGGTCCCCACAAAAACGCAATAAGGTTCTTCGTCACCTGGAACACCATAAAACAGATATCACCCTCCTACAAGAAACACATTTACAGGAGGATGATTTCCCTATGATGGAGAAAAAATGGGTAGGGAAAGTCATAGGAGCACCGGCGTCACCGCGCAGAGCAGGAGTGCTAAAACTGTTGAATAAAAACCTAGTTTTTACCATACTGGACTCGGCAGCCGATGAGGGGGGAAGATGGTGCTTTGTACGCATATCTACAGGGGTCGAGGAGCTTAGTATATATAATATATATATGGTCCCAATAGGGATAACAAGTTTTTTTTTACCGATCTAGCAGGGAAAATAGCGGGAGATCCGTCCAAGAATAAAATCATTGGAGGGGATTTTAACACAGTGGTCAAACCCGAAGAGGATAGGAATAGTACACGGTCTGGCTCAAGACAGCATAATGCGGGGGATAGAGTTCTGGAACCCTTTTTGGATGATACAGCCCTCTTAGATGTGTGGCGATGTAGTAACCCAGACAGTAGAGAGTATACTTTCTACTCGCACATACATGACTCTTGGTCTAGGATAGACTATCTTCTGATAAGCAAACAATTACAATACCGGGTAAGAGATACCCGCATTCAAGACCTAATCATCTCTGACCATGCACCAGACTCTGTCACCCTTCTAGACCAACAGTCAAGGAGCACAGGTTACTTGTGGCGTTTCCCTTCTTACCTATACACCGACGAAAACTTTAAAGATATACTGAGGAGTTGGTACTTGGAATATGCGGGAGATAACACGGCACATTTGGACACACCTTCCGTCTGTTGGGAGACAGCAAAGGTGGTCCTTAGGGGCCGCATTATGGCATACACGGGAAGACTTAAGAAAAAGGTGAACCTCCAGTTTCAGACAGTTAGCGCTTCTCTCAGGCACGCATATACAAATTATTTAGCAATGCCTACCCCACATGCCAAAAAAAAAATGGCAAGACGCAAGGAACGAGTACGAACTCTGGTATGAGAGGAAAGCGCAACTAGATATGTCGCGAGCAGAGGTGAAATTTTTTAGGGGTGGGAACAAGGCGGGTAGATTGCTATCCACTTTGGTAAAAAAATTCCAGGAAACAACAGCATATTCTAAGACTAGCTGATGAATAGGGGAGAGTGCATGACAAGCTTGATAAAATAGTTTCCATCTTAGGCTACTTTCACACTAGCGTTCGGGTGTCCGCTCGTGCGCTCCGTTTGAAGGGGCTCACGAGCGGTCCCGAACGCATCCGTCTGGCCCCAATGCATTCTCAGTGGAGACGGATCCACTGAGAATGCATCCGCCTGCCAGCGTTCAGCCTCCGCTCCGCTCAGTGAGCGGACACCTGAAGGCTGCTTGCAGCGTTCGGGTGTCCGCCTGGCCGTGCGGAGGCGAGCGGATCCGTCCAGACTTACAATGTAAGTCAATGGGGGCGGATCCGCTTGAAGATGACACCATATGGCTCAATCTTAAAGCGGATCCGTTCCCCATTGACTTACTATGTAAAGTCTGAACGGATCCGCTCAGACAACTTTCACACTTAGAAAATTTTCTAAGTTTTAATGCAGACGCATCCGTTCTGAACGGATGCGAACGTCTGCATTATCGGAGCGGATCCGTCTGATGAAACATCAGACGGATCCGCTCCGAACGCTAGTGTGAAAGTAGCCTTAGGCGATTTCTATGCCTCACTTTATAAGGACCCGGGTCCCATGGACTCCATATCTGAATTCTTCCTGAAGTGTACGACACTGCCAACACCTAACGCGGAACAATTAGAAAAATTAAATGCACCTATAACTGAAAGTGAGACGCCAGAGGCTATTAAAAGGTTACGTCTACATAAAGCCCCAGGCCCAGATGGGTACACTGGGGAATTTTACTAACTTCTCGGGGATGATATCAAAGACATATTAACCAAAGTCTTCAATGGCCTGTTGTCGGGTTCTCCCCTCTCACATCTGAAAATATGGCCTACATAAAGTTAATACCTAACCCAGAACTACCGTCCTCATATCGACAAATATCACTAATTAACTTGGACACCAAGTTGGTAGCTAAGATTATGGCAGACAGATTGGCGAACATCATGCCAGATCTGATCTCGCTGTCACAATCGGGTTTTATAAAAAGGCAGGTCAGCTAAAAAGGGGGTCTCTAATGTCAGGAAGGTACTAACAGTCTTAGATACAGTACAATGGAACATAGATAGATACCAAGCGCCAGCACTGTTGGCAGTGGATGCGGAAAAAGCGTTCGATAATGTTAGATGGGATTGGTTGGGAAGAGTCCTAGATGAGATGAAAATCATGGGTCCCTTTCGAATGCATTTGTATATAATGCCCCGAGAGCCAGGATCTCTCTACCTGTTTTATTGTCTGCCCCATTCACGCTTTTTAAAGGTACCTGTCAAGGATGCCCCCTCTCACCTCTCTTATTTAACTTGGCGCTAGAACCCCTGATACGTATATTAGAGGAAGGGAATATATATAACAAGGGATCAGAATAGGCCAGAAAGAGGTTCGCACATCCTTATTTGCAGATGACCTGTTTCTATTCATGGCAGATCCGACTGAACATCTGGAGGGGGTATTGGAATTATTGCACTCCTTTGGTCCAGTCTCTGACTTTAAAATAAACGTAGACAAATGTGTACTTATGCCCCTAGGAGCCAGGAAGGTAGAATCCAAATGGCCTTATCCAAGCTGCCCAATCGCAGTATCGGGGAATTATATCACCTATCTGGGAATAAAAATTGGGAGAACCCCCGCTTCCCTTTATAATCCTAACCATCATTAAAGATTTGGAAAGATGGCGAAACCTTCCATTATCGCTGACGGGAAGGGGTCATTTAATAAAAATATGTTTCCCGAAATTGTTATACCCCCTCCAGACATTACCATTGTTACTGAAGCACTCAGATGTTAAAATTCTTAACTCAGCGTTCACAAAGTTTTATGGGCAGGGAAACGGCCAAGAATAGCGTGGTTTAAATTGACGCTACCCAGAGACAGAGGAGGCCTGAACTTGCCAAATATTAGAATGTACAACCTTGCATGCCTGTTCAGGCATTGCATTGATTGGGTCTACAAAACCCATCATCATTCCAACTATGCATTAGAACAACAACTAGATGTAAGATGGCCCTTGGTGAATCTACTACACTCTAAGAGACAGGTTTTACCACCTCATTTAAAACACTCAATCACTGTTAGGGAGACGATGATAGCTTGGAAGGAGACTCGGAAACTTTCTAAAAGGTCCTATCTGCTTTCTAGGGAAGTTAACTTGTGGCGACACCCAGAATTCCCTCAAGGCACTCAGAATAAAATGTTCAAAACCTGGAAAGAACTGGGTATTGCTACTCTCCTGAACTTACTTCACGTCCCAGAGAAAAGATATTTGACATTCCCAGAGTTGTCTACTAAATATAACCTAAGTGCAGGCCATTACCTGGCCTATCAACAGGTTACCAGTTTCTGCAAACGTAGGTTACTGGATGTATCGCAGGAATGCACTAACCCGTCACTAATTTTCTCCATGAGACAGGGTGGTGCAAAATATTCGCTCTCAGATATCTATAACATGCTCAGGGATACTTTCGACAAAAAGATGTCAAATACGTTATTTAAAAAATGGGGAAAAAAACTGGGCATGACGCTTCCTGCTGAGGATATCTTGCAGGGATGGAACAGGATATGTAGGGCGGTTCCGTGTGAGCGATGGAGAGAGTCACACTTTCGTCTGATCCACCAGGCCATATATGCATTTAACATAGCTAAAAAGAAGGCAGACCAAAATTACATCAAGGCATGTCCAAAATGTGAGCTGATGGGGACAGATTTGGTTCACTGTAGCTGGTCATGTCCCAAGGTACAAGACTACTGGGAAATGATTGTAGGATGGATAGCAAAGACATGGGGGATCTCACTGCCTCTCTCTCCGGAGATTGTCCTTTTCCATATCTTTAAAGATACACCTAAAAACCCAATTTGATCGTGGATGTGGCCCTTTTGGTCTCCTTGAGATGCCTTCTGAGGCAATGGTTAGAAAAGCGAGTCCCGTTGCTTCAAGAGGTTTTATCTCAAATGTCTTATTTCATGTATATTGACAAATTAGATACCGAAACTCAAAAAGACAAAAAAAACGACAACATTTTTCAATAAATGGAGGCGCTTTATTGTAAATCATGTCACTAAGTCAGAAATTACGAAAGTCATACAGACCTTTCAATACATGGAATGGTATGCCACAGAGGCTCTAAGAGGTACCTTGGGGAAGCTCAAAATAGGCGATTAATGTGGAGGGACATTTGAATTAGTAAAATTTGGGAAATTTTGGTGAAATAACAGACATCCTAGGGGGCTAGGGAGGGTGGGGGGTGGGAAAGGTTCTAACTTTGACTTTTGTTTCTATATCTCCAAACTGTTTTTGGTTTGTCTTTGATATATTGATATGGAAAATTATTGTGCACATTTTGCTATGATTAGTGGTATGTTGCTTTTGCTTACCATTGTCTCTCTGAATGTGCACTAAATAAAAATATTTTGAAAAAAAAAAACGATCATGAGAAGACTTCACCAGAGTGAATACAGAGGGTTCGCCACAAGATGTAAACCATTTGTGAGCCTCAAAAACATGAAGGCCAGATTAGAGTTTGCCAAACGACATCTAAAAAAGGCTTCACAGTTCTGGAACAACATCCTATGGTCAGATGAGACGGAGGATGGAGTAGGAGGAGGAAAAGAAGAGGCAGGCCTGCATGAAATC
This sequence comes from Bufo bufo, assembly GCF_905171765.1. Classification (NCBI taxonomy): domain Eukaryota; kingdom Metazoa; phylum Chordata; class Amphibia; order Anura; family Bufonidae; genus Bufo; species Bufo bufo. Next base: position 216,755,390 of record NC_053393.1, read on the forward strand.
TCTGGCGGTAACAAATCCAGGGTAGCTATAGGGGGTGCAGAGGTAGCAGTCGCTACCGGGCCCAGGGGCCTGAGGGGGCCCAAAGACCCTTGTGCTTATAAGAAGACACTGGTATAATAGAAGGTGGGCTGGCTCTGTTATAGATTTTTCACTGGGGCCCAGAATCTTCGTTTCAGTTTTTGCCCCTGGCCACAAAGCAAAGAGGGAACGGGGGCCCAAGCTGAACTCTTGCACCAGGGCCCATGAGCCTTTAGCTACGCCCCTGAACAAATCCACATGATTGCCAAGGGTTACATGCTTGACAGCCATCAGAAGGTTCACCCAGTGGGAGTTATGTACCTTCCCTGCCCGTGTTTTCTAGACCACGTGTCTGTGGTCTGATTTATCTTGGCACCGACACTGTGTGCCAGAGATTTATTAACTTGCCGCTGAACATGGCCATATAGTTTAGGGATGCCCTTCTGGGAGAAATATTTCCTTCCGGGGATCTTCCATTGCCAAAGGCCACAAATTTTCTAAAGGCCTCCGAGTCCACCAATTTATATGGCAGTAGTTGGCGGGCTAGCAGTTTCCGACAAGCCAGCGGTCAGCCGTTGGGCAAGAGGATTATCCAGCGTCATAATTTTTTTACGCTCAAACATTTGGGCCACGGAAGCCTGCCTTGTGCCAGATGAACGAGACGACGGCATGGAGGAAGGTGGAGTGGAGGACAAATGGGAGGAGAGAGGAGAAGGAGAAGAGGCAGGACGTGGAGCGCTGGGAGTGTGGCTTTGTGGGTTCTGACAGCGTTGCTCCCACTGGGCTCTGTGATGGGAGTGTCACGAGGGTATCAAGAGCCACGTCTGACTCCGTTATACCCGGGGTCAGGAGGTCGCAGCGGGTGGCTGCGCGCTCTATATCTAAAGATCACGTTGTTTCTTAGTGATTGTTTTCTGTGTTTGCCTTGCTATCCTTTTTGTCTCAATCAGGGATCCGTAGCAGCTCCTCCTCAGCTGTTTCTTGTCTGCCACTCCCAACCTCCTTATATTCTCCCTTCACTCTTCTCTAGTTGCCAGTTATAGAGCTTCCTGCCTGGACATCTATACTGACCCACTGGAGTTGTGAATCCTGGTTGTCGTTCCAGAGTGCTACCCTCCGGATCCCTGTTGGGCTTCTTGTTGTCTCCTGTTGTCGCCCACCTGGGATTATATGTTGAGTTTGTATTGTCTGTCCTTCCCTTGGTGTTTTCCTTTAGAGCTAGTGGTGCGGACTAGTGTTCCCACCGCCCTGTTCACTATCTAGGGCTCAGCTTAGGGAAAGCCAGGGCTTTAGGCACGTGATCGGCGTACGGGTGAGGAACCCGTCTAGGGACGTCAGGGCAGCCAGGTGCCAGACGCTAGGTGAGTCAGGGGTCACCACCTTCCCTCTCACTTGGGAGGGCCTTCCTTGTTCCCTCCCTCTGTGTCACGTATGTGATAGTCACGCCGACCGTGATATTATAACTGGCCTTTACTTTTTGAGAAAAATAATTTTTTTTTTTTTTTTTTTTTTCCTCTACTTAGAATCCAATATGGATCCTATTGCTGCCTTGGCAAAACAGCTTCAAGGCCTGTCTTTGGAGGTGGCAGGATTGAAGGCGTCTGTCCTCCAACAACAGCAGCAAATGCAGCAGACCGCACCCCCAGCGGTTGCTATGGGTAACCAGGTTGTTACAGAACCCAAGGTTGTTCTTCCTGACAGATTTTCTGGGGGAAGGGACAAATTTGCAACGTTCCGTGAGGCCTGCAAATTATACTTTAAGTTGCGCCCTTACTCCTCAGGTAATGAAGAACAGCGGGTTGGGATTGTCATTTCCCTGCTTCAGGGGGACCCACAATCCTGGGCGTTCTCGTTACCCCCTGGTTCCCAGGCTCTCCGGTCAGTGGAGGGATTTTTTGGGGCTTTGGGTCTCATATATGATGACCCTGACCGAGTCGCCCTGGCTGAGTCGAAGTTACGGAGACTCCTACAGGGAGATCGGTCAGCAGAGGAATATTGCTCAGAGTTCCGTAGGTGGGCTACGGATACTCAGTGGAACGACCCGGCTCTCAGGAGTCAGTTCTACTCTGGGTTATCTGAAAGGGTTAAGGATGCACTGGCGCTGTATGAGACCCCCCTTTCCCTTGATGCTGTTATGTCCCTCTCTATCAGAATAGATAGGCGTCTTAGGGAGAGATCGAAAATTCCTGAGCAATTGGTTACCTCTCCCAAGCAACAATTAGTCTGTACTGACTTAGATGAGCCTATGCAGCTAGGCGGAACTTCTCGTCAGGTCCGTCCTCCTGAGGTTCGCCGTAGGGGGGGGGCTTGTTTTTTCTGTGGGGGGAAGGGTCATTTCATTAATGTCTGTCCCTCCTTTCTCAAAAACAAAAGACCGTCGGAAAACTACTAACCCCAGGCTGTGCGGAGGATGTCAGCCGGGGGGTATACGTTTCCTCCATACGAACATCTCAATTTGTGTTACCAGAGGTTATTGTTTTTGGTGTTAAGACGGAGTCTATTTCTTTTTTTCTAGACAGTGGAGCAGGGGTAAATTTGATAGATGCCCATTTTGCCCGCACTATGGGTTTGTCTCTCTGTACGCTGCAGAGACCTATTCCCGTATTCGCTATAGATTCGGCTCCTCTGTCTCAGAGAAACCTCACCCACATTGTTCATAATTTACACCTTCGGGTAGGGGACCACCATAATGAGTGTCTTTCATGTTACGTTCTGGAGGGCCTTCCCTCTCCTGTGGTATTGGGTCTTCCCTGGTTGGTAGCGCACAATCCAGTGGTGGATTGGCAGGCCAGGGAGATATTGGAGTGGAGTGAGCATTGCAGAGAGAATTGCTTAAATAACAATTGCTTAATCGCCTCTATAGCTTCCCTACCTACATTTATTTCGGACTTTGAGGACGTTTTTTCTGAAAAGGGTTGTCAGAAGCTACCACCTCATCGTCCTTATGATTGCCCGGTTAACCCGATTCCCGGTGCAAAATTACCCAAGTCCAGGTTGTATAATCTTTCAGGTCCCGAGAGACAAGCCATGAAAGATTATATCTCCGAGAGTCTGGCTAAGGGACACATCAGACCCTCTTCTTCACCCGTGGCTGCAGGGTTTTTCTTTGTTAAAAAGAAAGATGGGGGCCTGCGTCCTTGCCTAGATTTCCGTGAGCTAAACCAGATAACCATCCGAGACCCATACCCTCTTCCTCTCATTCCTGACCTTTTTAATCAGATTGCGGGTGCTAGGTGGTTCTCCAAACTTGATCTTAGGGGGGCCTACAATCTGATTCGTATCAGGGAAGGGGATGAGTGGAAGACAGCTTTTAACACCCCTGAGGGGCATTATGAAAATCTAGTTATGCCTTTCGGTCTGACCAATGCCCCCGCTGTCTTCCAACATTTCGTTAATGATATTTTTAGTCATCTCATCGGCAGGTTTGTTGTCATATACCTAGATGATATCTTAATTTATTCGGCTGATCTGAAAACACATGAGGTGCATGTCAGGCAAGTACTGCAGGTCCTACGGACGAATAAATTATATGCGAAAATTGAAAAATGTGTCTTCGCCGTTCAGGAAATACAGTTCCTGGGATATCTATTATCTGCTTCAGGGTTCCGTATGGATCCTGGGAAGGTCCAGGCAATTTTAGATTGGGATCTTCCTGAGAACCTTAAAGCCCTACAACGGTTTTTGGGTTTCGCAAATTTCTATAGAAAGTTCATTAAAAATTATTCAGTGATCGTTAAACCCCTTACCGACATGACTAGGAAGGGGACTGATTTTTCTAAATGGTCTGACGCCGCTAAAAATGCATTTTCCTCTCTAAAAGAGAGGTTTACCTCGGCACCTGTTCTAATTCAACCTGATGTCTCCCAGCCTTTTATTGTTGAGGTAGATGCGTCAGAGGTGGGAGTGGGGGCTGTATTGTCTCAGGGTCCGTCTCCTGGCAAATGGCGCCCTTGCGCTTTCTTTTCCAAAAAATTATCTTCTGCAGAGAAGAACTATGATGTTGGAAATAGAGAACTGTTGGCGATTAAGCTGGCGCTTGAAGAGTGGCGTCACTTCTTAGAGGGAGAAATCCACCCCGTCACGGTGATTACGGATCACAAAAACCTTCTGTACCTAGAATCGGCTAAGCGTCTCACCCCTAGACAGGCTAGGTGGTCGCTATTCTTTACCAGATTTAACTTTGTAATCACCTATCGTCCTGGGGCAAAAAATACCAAGGCAGACGCGTTCTCGTAGTTTCCCTGGAGGGGGTAATGCTAGTGATCCGGTACCTATTTTACAAAGAGGAGTGGTTGTCTCTGCTGTACACTCTGTTCTAGAGGGAAAGGTGTTAGAGGCCCAGGGGGACGCCCCGGCCTCTTGCCCCTCAGAGAAATTGTTTGTACCGTTAAACCTGCGTCTTGAATTATTAAAAGAACATCATAATTCGGCACTTGCTGGGCACCCGGGTAGTAAAGCAACCTTGGAGCTATTATCTCGTCGTTTTTGGTGGCCAAGGTTGCATCAGGATGTAATGGATTTCGTGTCTACTTGTGCACGCGCGAAAGTCTCTCATACACGTCCAGCAGGGTCTTTATTGCCTCTTTTTATCCCCAATAGGCCATGGACACATCTGTCAATAGATTTCATCACTGACTTACCGTTGTCTGCGGGTAAAACAGTTATTTTGGTAGTAGTAGACAGGTTTAGCAAAATGGTACACTTTATTGCGCTACCCGCACTTCCTAATGCTAAAACTCTTGCTCAGGTGTTTATCAGTGAAATCGTGAAGCTTCACGGGGTCCCTTCCGATGTGGTTTCGGATCGGGGAACCCAGTTTATTTCTAAGTTTTGGAAAGCTTTTTGTTCCCGTTTGGGGGTACACTTGTCCTTTTCCTCAGCTTTCCATCCTCAGTCGAATGGACAGACTGAGCGTACCAACCAAAACCTAGAAACATATTTAAGGTGTTTTGTGTCTGAAAACCAAGAGTTGTGGTCATCATATTTACCGTTAGCTGAGTTTGCCATAAATAATCATTTTCAGGAGTCCACTGGCAAGTCACCATTCCTTGGTGCATACGGTTTTCATCCCCAATTTTGTACTTTCAAAGAGGGGGGGTCTTCTGGGGTTCCCGAAGAGGAAAGGTTTTCTTCATCTCTTTCTTCGGTATGGCAGAAGGTGCAAGTTAACTTGAAAAAGATGAGTGGTAAATATAAATGCATGGCCGATAAGAAACGGTCGCCAGGTCCGGACCTAGGGGTGAATGACTATGTGTGGTTGTCTACTAGGAATATTAAGTTGAAGGTTCCCTCTTGGAAACTGGGCCCTAGGTTCATTGGTCCTTATAAAATAGTAGCCGTCATTAACCCTGTGGCTTTTCGCCTGGAGCTACCTCAGACTTTTAAGATCCATAACGTCTTCCATAAATCGTTACTCAAGAAGTATGTTCCACCTCTAGAAACATCACCGCTGCCACCTCCTCCTGTTATTGTGGATGGTAATCTGGAGTTTCAAATAGCCAGAATTGTTGATTCTCGTCGGGTCCACCGCTCTCTTCAGTATCTGGTGCATTGGAGGGGTTACGGTCCCGAGGAAAGAATGTGGGTTCCAGCGTCAGAGGTAAACGCCAACAGGTTAATTCAGGCTTTCCATGCCTCTCATCCGGAGAGACCTGGTCCTGAGTGTCCGGAGGCCCCTCGTGAAAGGGGGGGTACTGTCACGAGGGTATCAAGAGCCACGTCTGACTCCGTTATACCAGGGGTCAGGAGGTCGCAGCGGGTGGCTGTGCGCTCTATATCTAAAGATCACGTTGTTTCTTAGTGATTGTTTTCTGTGTTTGCCTTGCTATCCTTTTTGTCTCAATCAGGGATCCGTAGCAGCTCCTCCTCAGCTGTTTCTTGTCTGCCACTCCCAACCTCCTTATATTCTCCCTTCACTCTTCTCTAGTTGCCAGTTATAGAGCTTCCTGCCTGGACATCTATACTGACCCACTGGAGTTGTGAATCCTGGTTGTCGTTCCAGAGTGCTACCCTCCGGATCCCTGTTGGGCTTCTTGTTGTCTCCTGTTGTCGCCCACCTGGGATTATATGTTGAGTTTGTATTGTCTGTCCTTCCCTTGGTGTTTTCCTTTAGAGCTAGTGGTGCGGACTAGTGTTCCCACCGCCCTGTTCACTATCTAGGGCTCAGCTTAGGGAAAGCCAGGGCTTTAGGCACGTGATCGGCGTACGGGTGAGGAACCCGTCTAGGGACGTCAGGGCAGCCAGGTGCCAGACGCTAGGTGAGTCAGGGGTCACCACCTTCCCTCTCACTTGGGCAGGGCCTTCCTTGTTCCCTCCCTCTGTGTCACGTATGTGATAGTCACGCCGACTGTGATAGGGAGGCCAGGTGCCTTCTTAAGGCGGTCGTCCCAAGGTGAGTGTTGGGCTTACCGCGACTTTAGCGTTGACAGCACAGGCTGCAGATGGCAACACTATTATCAGCAGCTGGCACGTTAAAAAAAGCCCACACTGCGGAGCCATGTGCCGGCGTCCTGGGAGCGCAAGATGTGACCGTGCATAGTGAACGGCTCGTTCCAGATACATTAGCAGTCTGCTTTTTGCCTCCTGCGAGTGCACTGCGAGTTCTGCCTGCTTCTCCTCCTTCTCCTCCCTATCTGCTGCTCCGTCTCTCCCTCTGAACTCCCCTCCTCTTCCTCTCTTGTGGGCACCCATGTGACGTCCATCGACACTTCATCATCGTCACCTTCATCACCACTGACATTAGAGATCTTGAAATAGGCAGCAACAGCGGGGACCATCCTCCTTGGGCTGATCTGGGTACTGTCGTCAGACCGCTGGGTGGCAGCCTTTGCTATCTCCTCTTACTCATCCGATGCCAAGAATGGCTGTGCATCGGTATGGTCTGGGAATGGATGGGAAAATAATTCCTCTGACTCGAGTTGGGGGGCTATGGTGGTGGTGGTAGTGGTGTTTTTGGTGGTGCACACAGCAGAGAGTGAGGAGGGTGCAGATACAGAGGATGAGGAGGGTGCAGAAGTGGAAGGCTGAGTGAGCCACTCAACCAACTCTGGTGCACCCTTTGAAGTTATCGCACGTGCTTTCTCCAACTTCCCACTTAGGCTCCGGCCTGGTGCACCTGCCCGACCCCTACCATCCCTGCGGAACGGTCTGCCTCTTCCTCTGCCTGTCATTTTCTAAATGACCCTCTGCCTAAGTCCATAGAGAAGAGCAATATTTGTGGAAGAAGGTATATCGCAGCCTACAATCTGTATTTGGTGGAAAAAGGTATATAGCAATAGCTCCACTCAATCAGTATTTTGTGGAAGAAGGTATATGGTACCCCTCAATCAGTATTTGGCGGAAACAGGTATATGGCACCCCTCAATCAGTATTTGGCGGAAACACGTATATGGCACCCCTCAATCAGTATTTTGTGGAAGCAGGTGTATTGCAGCCCTTAATCAGCATTTGGCGGAAACAGGTATATAGCACCCCCCAATCAGTATTTTGTGGAAGCAGGTGTATCGCAGCCCTCAATCAGTATTTGGTGAAAGATGGTATATAGCAAAATCACCCCGCAATCAGTATTTGGCGGAAACAGGTATATGGCACCCCTCAATCAGTATTTTGTGGAAGCAGGTGTATCGCAGACCTCGATCAGTATTTGGTGTAAGAAGGTATAAAGCAATAGCAACCCTCAATCAGTATTTTGTGGAAGAAGGTATATAGCACCCCTCAATCAGTATTTGGCGGAAGCAGGTTATATAGCAAACCTCAATCAGTATTTGGCGGAAACAGGTATATAGCACCCCTCAATGAGTATTTGGCGGAAACAGGTATATGGCACCCCTCAATCAGTATTTTGTGGAAGAAGGTATATGGCACCCCTCAATCAGTATTTGGCGGAAACAAGTATATAGCACCCCTCAATCAGTATTTGGCGTAAACTGGTATATAGCACCCCTCAATCAGCATTTGGCGGAAACAGGTATATAGCACCCCCCAATCAGGATTTTGTGGAAGAAAGTATATCGCAGCTCTCAAGCAGTTTTTTTGGGGGCAACAGGTATATCACACCCATTGCAATTAGTTACTCCAATAGCGTTTGTCCCTCTATCTAGCTGCGGTATCGCAGCAGAACCGCACACAACTGCTGCACAAAAGAAATACATTATAATATAATTTCTATGTTAGAAAGTATATTATAAGTATATCACACCCCTCTATATTACACCTATCGATAGCACACCTATACCAGTCCTTAAAAGGACTTTTGTGGCCCTATTAGCTAGCGTTTGGTGTCCCTAACTGTCCCTAGTCCAAAATGCAACCTCTCCCTACACTGGCAAAACACATAATGTAAAATTCAAAATGGCTGCCAGATCGGGTTCTGTTATAGGGTTGTGGGGTGTCCATGTGCTGAAATGTCTCAATTGGCTGTCCTGTCCCACCTGATGGATGTGTCAAAGTTCGGCACTATGCAAAAAAAATAGCGCATGCGAATATCGCCATATATTTGCATGTTTGGCGAATCGCGAACGAGCAAAGTTCGCCGCAAAATGACCGCCAGGCGAACTGCAAGGCCATCTCTACCTGGTACCAAATCTTCACTTAAATGCAAGCTGAACTGCAGTAACCAGGCATAGCCATTACTCATTGCCCAAGGCTTGTGGCTCTATCCACTGGAGGGGCATAACTAATAACTAATGGATTATTTAAATCCCAACCCCTGCAGTATATATTATGTCCCCCATAGTGGCCCCCATTAGTAATAATGTCCCCCATGGTGGCCCCCAGCAATAATAATGCCCCCCATAGTTGCCCACAGCAGTAATAATGTCCCCCAGAGTGGCCCCCAGAACTAATAATGTGCTTTATGACAACAACAAAAAATATTCCTCATCTCATCCACTTGCACACGCAGGGCCAGTCATTCTTTACTTCATGCAGAAAGTCCTGCGCTTCCAGTGTGATAATGTCACCATGCGCTTTCAGCAATCATGCTGTGAGCACAGAGTGACATCATCACGCTGGGAGTGCAGGTCCTTCTGCATCAAGGGAGAAGTGACTGTCTGTGCACATGCAAATGCATGAGGTATGGGATTTTTTTAACCTCTAAAAGGCCATTTTTACTAGTGTGCCTGTTTTTAAAGGCCATTATACTGGAACACTCCTGTCTAACAGCCGTTAAAAACTGTCCCATTCATTTCAAAGGGATCTGTCTGGCCGTGAAAATGGCCAAAAATAGGTCATGTCCTACCTGAATTTCAATGACATTCAGATCAGGTGACTGTGAGGGTCATGGTAAAACCTTCAGCTTGCACTTTTTGAGGTAGTTTATTGCGAGTTGAGTTAGGATCATTATCCAATTGTAGAAGCCATCCTCTTTACAACTTCAGCTTTTTTACAGTTGGTGTTATTTTGCATCTAGAATTTGCTGGAATTTTATGGAATCCATTCTTCTCTATACCTGTGAAATGTTCCCCGTCCCATTGGCTGCAATACATGTACAGGGAGTGGGGGACTAGGGGCCCACTTGGGGATTCATCTGTTCCCCGTGGGCCAGTCTGAGCCTGCTCCTCAACACAGCACCCATATTATATTCAGGCAGTTGCTATTGAACATCTGTGGCATCAGTGATATAGGTTATAGTTACTAGAATTCTGGAGAAGGGTCGTTGATCCAGGGAGTTATTCTGATTAACTGTCGGCAAGGAATTTTTTCCCCCTAACATGAGGAAAATTGTCTTCTACCTTATGGGTTTTTTGCCTTCCTCTGGCTCAGCTTTGCAGGATAACAGGCTGAACTGGATGGATAGATGTCTTTTTCAGCTTTACAAACTATGTTACTATTGATGGGTCGTTCGCGACTGATTAGGTACAAAGAGTCAGCCCCTATACCTGAATAATGGGAGATGGCACCCAAGTGAGAGTGAGCCAAAAACACAGACAGGGCAGAGGGCAGGCATAGTGATAGTCTGCAGAAAATAAATGAGAAGTAAAGGTAGGGTTTCCGGGAGGCGTCGGTATCTGAGGAATCAGTGGCCCCTCTGGGCAGGCAGTGGGGCAGAGAATAAATGGACAGGAAATGCAGGGTTTCAGGAAGGCATCAGTGGCCCAGCCCTACTAGCCTTGTGATGATTAAACATTGGGGGTATATCGCTCGGATATGCCACCAATGTCTGATAGGTGCAGGTCCCACCTCTGGGACCTCCACCTATCCTTAGAACAGAGCCCGCAAAGTCTCGAGTGTGCTGCCCAGCTATTTTCAGTGCTCCCATAGGAATAAATGGAGGGCGGCCATGCATGCTCAGTGATTCCTCCGGGACTTTGTGGGCTCCATTATAAGGATAGTTGCGGGTCACAGAGGTGGGACCCGCACCTATCAGACATTGGGGGCATATCCTAGCGATATGCCCCCAATATCTGAGACAGGACTATCTATAAATGAGTTAAAACTGTATTTTCTACTATTTCTGAAAAATGTCTGTGAATAAGACCTACAAAATAGAGATAAAACATTTGGGGTACACAAAAAAAACAACACATAAAAACCTTACAGAATGCAGCAATCCAAAAGGTGAGATTTTGCTCTAAAAACACTCCTGGCCATGGAAAGGTTAAACTACCAACCTTTTCTATAATTGTCATGGACGTTCCCGTGACAGGTGGCAGAAGATCGGTAAGACTGGCAACACGTGGTTTGATCTGACAGGTTTTCCTAGTGGATCAATAGGCACCTGTGTTGTTTCTGGTAATGACCACACCACTTGCCTCAGGTGTTGCTGATGTGGTCATTTAACCTTCCTTATTTATTGTTGCTTCTCCCACAATGCTGTGCGGTTTATAGCTTCAGATTCAGTTGTGGATTGCTGGTGTGTAGATCTCGGCTGAGTTTCCGGTGGTTCCATAGCCCCTTTGATGGTAAATCTTTCCTTTCCCTTTTGTATTTTGTTTGGGTTCTGTGTGTTGCATTTCCCTATTGTTTGTATTAGACCTTCCCTTTGGAGGAACAGGTAGTCTCGTCCCTGACATTAGTACCAGGGTCCTATAGGGCTAGATAGGACTCTAGGTATTCCTGCTGTAAGAAGGTACAAGGAATCATCGTGGATGATAGGTACGTGTCAACGAGGTTCCTGGCCTCGGTGGAGTAAGAGACAGTTTTTATGTGTCAGCAGCAGTTGCTGTTTGACACCTTGATACTTAGTATGGCTGTAAATAGCTGATCCGGGATGGCTCTTACTGGGAGTAGTCAAAGTGCTGGGTGGGTGACTACTCTCCATGTTCCAGGCCGCGTTTTGCCAGGCATAAAAATCAGCCAGCACTGCCTGGTGAGGAGGATGACCTCCGTCTGACAGTGGAGCTCAGGAGGTCTGTGTGCTGTCATCTGAGAGCTGTGTTCGGATCCGCGGCTTGAGCCGTGCTGGAGGGTTCAGACCCCTGTGACGGCGAACAGGCCGCCTAACTCCTGCCTGTGGACTTGACAAGGCAGAACTTCCAACTGGGTGTGAAGTAACACCCAGGAGAAAAGGTGACTGTTTTGTATATGAACTTTTCATGTGTGTGAACGATCACCAAGCAACTTGTGTTTTTGTTTAGCTTTCAAGTGTGAATAAACACTGATGTTTTGAACCAAGAACTTGTACTTTGCCTCTGTGCTGCACCCGCTTATCCTAACTACCAGAGCGAATCCCCACATTTGGTGGAGGATGCAGCTAAGCGCAGTGAGGCTGGCGTAAACGCCGATATATTTTTTGGTTTGGATTTTTGGGCACGGTTGTATGTCATACATCAAATCAGCGGTATTACAACCCGTACCCCACGACAAAATGGAGGCTGTTGGTAAGGCCCTCGTGGAAGCTAATCTGCAGCAGCGAGAGACCAACCGGCACCAACAAGAGGCTAATAAGCAGCAGCAAGAGACCAACCAGTTGCTGCTACAACACGTGATGGCTTTGCAGACAGCAGGAGCAACCCCAAGCGTCCACGATGCCCGGAAAGCAGTCCGTGCAGCGATCCCTAAGATGACACCCGCAGACGACACCGAAACCTACCTGGCGATGTACGAGAAAATTACCACCAGGGAAAAGCTGCCCCAAGACCAGTGGGCTGAGGTCATCGCTCCTTTCCTGGCATCAGAGTCCCAGCGCGTATATTTCGACTTGTTGGACGATCAAGCGGCCGACTACCCGGAGGTAAAGGGTGAGATTTTGGCAAGGCTGGGGGTAAATGTGTTGGTCCGGGCCCAGCGGGTACATCAGTGGGGGTTTAAGCCGGCTGAGCCAGCGAGACCCCAGTATTATGACTTACTCCACCTTTTGCAAAAGTGGCTACAGCCTGATGTGCTGAGTCCCATGACTATGCTGGATAGATTATTGGCTGAAATATTCTGGAGGGTGCTGCCACCCCCTCTCCAGCTCTCGATCGACCAGGTGTCTCCTGGAAATGCCCTGAAAATGATGGAGTCGGTGGAACGCTATTAAGCCACTAAGAATCTTATGGGGCGTTCTTTCGGGAGGGGGACAGGTAAACCCCAGAGCTCCCCACCCCAGGCCCAACAGTGTGAGCAGGGGAAACCCACCTGGGAGGTTCCCACTATGGGCCGAACCCAGGTAATCTGCTGGTGGTGTCAGGAACCTGGCCATATAAGGGCTGAGTGTCCCCATCGGGTTGAGCCCATGGAAACTAATTGTGGTTACCATGAGTCACTGTATGCTATGAAACTGTGTGCCACAGGTACCCTGGAGGCTCTAGACCACTTGTCCAAGGGAGAAGTGGGAGACACTCAATCTGAGGCGCTGCTGGACTCAGGGAGCTTGGTGACCCGAGTAAGGGCTACCCTAGTGCGGTCCGCTGCGTATACTGGCCAAAAAGTTGGGGTGATGTGCATTCACAGAGATTTAAATGACTACCCCACAGCGCTGGTGACTCTAACCACGGTAGCCGGCAGGTGGACCTACGAAGTGGCAGTCGCCGCGAACTTGCACTACGAACTCATAATAGGGATCGACTTTCCGTGTTTCCCTGCCCTATGGCCAGTTGTGAGAGTGACTGGCACCCCTGAGTCAGAGGTGAGCCCAGGAGATTGGCCTTGTTCAGGAGGACAGCCAGAAGGGCCAGGGTTGGGGTGACCACCACCTCGGTGGAAGACAACCTGCATAGGGTAATGGTGGGAGACGTGGGGGAATTGCCACCGGGACCTGAGTTGGCAGACCTCAACGTCTCCGGGGAGAATTTCGGTACAGCCCAAGGCCGAGACCCAACCCTATCCTGGACTTGGGAGAATGTGGTAATAGTTGATGGGGTACCCCAACAACCTGGGGCCGAGTTGATGTTTCCCCGTTTTGTGGTCAACCAGAATATGCTATATCAGGTAAACCAGCTGCTGGATGAACCTATTGAACAGTTGGTGGTGCCCAGGGCTTATCGAAAACTTGTGTTAGAGTTAGCCCACCATGTTCTCGGGGGTCATCTGGGATTGCAGAAGACACAGGACCGGATACTACAACGGTTTTACTGACCCAGTATGTTTAGAGAGGTGGATGACTTTTGTAAGTCTTGCCCGACCTGCTAAACAACTAGCCCCCAGCACCTGTTACGCAGTCCCTTAGTGCCTCTCCCGATTATCGAGACTCCATTTGAAAGAATCGCTATGGATCTCGTAGGCCCAGTACCGAAGTCCGCTAGGGGGCACCAACATATCTTGGTAGTCCTAGACTACGCCACTCATTACCTGGAGGCGGTGCCACTGCGACATACATCGGCCAAACCCATATCAAAGGAGTTAATGTAGATGTTCTCCAGAGTGGGGCTACCTAAAGAGGTTCTGACTAACCAGGAGACCCCTTTTATGTCCAAGGTCATGCAGGAACTCTGTAAGTTGCTGAACATCTAGCAGATACGGACGTCCGTCTATCACCCGCAAACTGACGGCCTAGTAGAAAGGTTTAATAAAATGTTAAAAACCATCTTAAAACAGTAGTGTCTAAGGATGGGAAGGACTGGGACCTCCTTCTGCCCTATATTATGTTTGCAGTGCGAGAAGTGCCCCAGGCCTCTACTGGGTTCTCGCCCTTCGAACTGCTATATGGCAGACATCCACGTGGTCTGTTGGATATAGCCAAAGAGGCGTGGGAGTAACAACCTACACCATATAAAAGCGTTATTGAATATGGTATCTAGATGCAGGAACGTATGGAAACCGTGTTGCCGCTGGTAAAGGAACTAGAGTTGTTGCGATACCAAATTTTTGATTCGGTTTCGATACCATGAAAAAGTATTGCGATACTCGATACCATTCGATACCACGCGAAAAAAATAAACAAAAAAAGCCACGTGCATTCCTCATTTTTAAAAATGGCGAATCGCGCAGTTTTTATTTTATTTTTTCTGTTCCGGCATTCACCACCTAGATTTTTTTTTTATATTTTAATAGTTTGGACTTTTCTGACGTGGCGATGTAATATGTTTATTTATATATTTTATATGTGAAATTGGGAAAAGGGGGGTGATTTATACTTCATATTTTAGTGTTTGTTTTTTTTTCACTTTTTATTTAATAACTATTTCCCCCCTTAGGGGCTAGAACCTGGGATCTTTCATCCCTTTTCCTATTCACCCTGATAGATCTCTATCAGGGTGAATAGGACTCCACACTGTCCCTGCTGCTCTGTGCTTTGTGCACACAGCATCAGGGATGTTACCATGGCAACCAGGGCTTCCTGGCTGCCATGGTAACCGATCGGAGCCCCAGGCTTACACAGCTGGGGCTCCGATCAGAAGCTGCCACTGCACCACCAATGAGGGGGAGTGGAGAGGTCCCTGTGGCCACTGCCACCAATGATTTTAATACTGGAGGGTTGAGAGGGGCCGGCGCACTGTGCCACCAATGATTTTAATGGGATGGGGGGATTGAGGGGGGGGGGCACACTGCACCACCAATGATTTTACCCCTTTATACAGGAGGCGGGTACTAGCAGATCAGCGGCAGTTAACTGCCGCTGATCGCAGCTCCCTGTCAGGGGCAGGGTGCCGGCAATGCGATTCTGCTGCCGGGACCCGCCTCCTGTATGTGTTAAAGACTGACTACTGTATATGAGTCCAGACTTTCACTATTAGACTTTCACAGAGCGGCGCCCAGCGATGTCTCAGCACTCACCATTAGTCCTGGGCGCCGCTCCGTTCGCCCGCAGTGCCCCATTACTGTCTCCTCTCCTGCTCCACATGCTGCTGATTACTATCGGAGCGATGGGAGGAGACATCAGCTTCACTAGTGGGCGTTCCTTCTCCCTGGCTGTAGCGCTGTCCAATCGCAGCGCAGGGAAAAGGAACGCCCACTAGTGAAGCTGATGTCTCCTCCCATCGCTCCGATAGTAATCCTATCATTGGTGGCGCAGTGCGCCCGCCCCTCCTCCGCCCCTCTCTTCTCATTGCCGCCCCTCCTCCACCCCCTCTCTTCTCATTGCCGCCCCTCCTCCGCCCCTCTCTTCTCATTGCCGCCCCTCCTCCGCCCCTCTCTTCTCATTGGTGGCAGCGGCAGCAGCACAGGGGGAGGGAGGACAGCTTCCTTCTCCCCGTGCTGCTGAGAGAGAACATGAGCGCGCCGATAGCAGCGCGCTCATGTTCAGAGATACTAGACTGCGCAGAAGCGCAGCCCAGTATCGAAAAAAACGGAAATCCCGGTATCGTATCGATACCGGGACAAAAGTATCGATTGGGTATCGAAATTTCGATACCCGCAACAACCCTAAAAGGAACATATGGAGGCAGCTCAGCAAGCTCAAAGTCAGGTGTATAATCGGCAGGTTCAGGTCCGAATCTTTAACCCGGGAGATCGGGTTTTGGTTCTGGTACCAACAGTGGACAGTAGGTTACTGGCTAGGTGGAAGGGACCCTACGAGGTACTCGAAAAGGTTGGAGAGGTAAACTACAAGGTACACCAGCCAGGGCGGCGGAATCCGGAGCAGGTGTACCATGTGAATTTGCTCAAACCTGGGAAAGATAGGGAGACCAGTACTGACGATAGCCAGCGGCCGAGTTTTCTAGGAGGAGAGGTTCCGGCCCCTCAGTCTGATGTAAGGGAAGCAGTTGCCACAGTGAAGACTGCTGACAGCCTCTCCTCTAAACAGACACAGGAGGACAGGGAGTTAGTCAGCAGGAACACGGAAGTGTTCTCAGACCTCCCTGGACGCACTTCGATAATCCAGCATGACATTGTCACTGAGCCTCAGGCCAAAATCCGGTTGAAACCATACCGGATACCTGAGGCTTGGCGACAAGCCATCTCAGAGGAAGTGCAGCTAATGCTGCAACTAGACATCATTGAGGAGTCCAAAAGTGAGTGGGCCAGTCCGTGTCACGGCGGGGAGCAGGGAAAAACCCCCACCGTGCAATGACAGTGGCTGCAATGCCAGATAGCAGGGCACAAGGAGCTGGTCACCACCAAAAATAACCCTGAGCTCTCCCTGGACTCCTTGCGCATGAGTCGCCTTAGATGGTAAGGGGGCTCATGCTCACGAACCTAGGACCCTACTATCCCTGTAATGCCCTAGGCCAAATGACAGGGCAGAGACCACTTATTCATCCTACACCACGGATGAAAAAGTGTCTCCAGAGACCCAGCGGCAGACAGGAAGCAAGACCATGGGATAAACAGTATGGCAGGTAAGTTACACAGCAACATAACTATGCAATCCACACTTACCTGCCGTAGCCAAGATGGAATGTGGCTCCAGGCTGGGAAACCCACAGTCTTGTCTTTGCTTAAACCCCACCGGGAAAGTACGCCCCTTGAGGATCCCAGACACCACCAGAAAACCTCCATACACCAACCACACCAATACAATACACCAGGTGGGGGAGGAAAACAGAGACACACTGGAGGGGACACACAGCCAGGGCGAGGAATCAATATAATAAATAAGGGTGACTCACACAGACACAAAGACATACCGCCAGGGAGCAGAGCTCCTACTCAGGCAGACAACAAAATAAGACTGACCACAGGCTCCAACACACCATCATATAAAGAGGCCTTAGGTCACACCCACCACACCTAGCAGACACACCTAAATTAACCCCGTGACCACCAAAATGGGGAATGCACCAAATAAAGGAAAGTGTACGTGCAAACAGAAAACTACAGGTTTCCCCCGGCAACCAGTCTGCACGCAACAGCGTCATGGTCAACATAAATTGGCCGTGACACTCCCACCCCTTAAAGCCCCCCAACCGAAAAAGGGGAAGTTGGTGGGGCACCACAAACAATGGGAGGGGGGGTGGGGAATAAAAGGTCAGTGTCAGCATGTCCCTCCTAGACTGCCACCAGCAAGCCAGGACCATCACCTAGGTCCCTGGCCGCCAGCCAGCGAAGCAGTCCGAAGGACATACTGGACACCGCGTCCAACTCAGACAACGCTCCCACTCAAGATCGCTGCCAGCAGCCACTCCCCAACCAGCACACAACCGTAATACCAAAGGAATGCTGCCAGCAGACGACCAGAGATAGGAACAAAGAGAGGGACAAGGGATCACCAACACGGACACGGTTAGCAAGGTGGCGGGGAATAAGCCACCAACCGCGCCGTTAACGGTGAACCCCATAACGCTCTCCCTCCGGAGAACGCGCATGTATGCTTCAAAACGGCAGGCCATACATGCTGCACCCTCTTCCGAAGGCACCGCGGCTGCGGAGCCAATATTTATTATAATGTCACGGCGGGGAGCAGGGAAAACCCCCCACCGTGCAATGACAGTGGCTGCAATGCCAGATAGCAGGGCACAAGGAGCTGGTCACCACCTAAAGTAACCCTGAGCTCTCCCTGGACTCCTAACGCATGAGCCGCCTCAGATGGTAAGGGGGCTCATGCTCACGAACCTAGGACCCTACTATCCCTGTAATGCCCTAGGCCAGGGATGCTCAACCTGTGGCCCTCCAGCTGTTGTAAAACTACAACTCCCATGATGCCCTTCTGTAGGATGATAGCTGTAGGCTGTCAGGGAATGATGGGAGTTGTAGTTTTGCAACAGCTGGAGGGCCGCAGGTTGAGCATGCCTGCCCTAGGCCAAACGACAGGGCAGAGACCACCCATTCATTCTACACCACGGATGAAAAGGTGTCTCCAGAGACCCAGCGGCAGACAGGAAGCAAGACCATTGGATAAACAGTATGGCAGGTAAGTTACACAGCAACATAACTATGCAATCCACACTTACCTGCCGTAGCCAAGATGGAATGTGGCTCCAGGCTGGGAAACCCACAGTCTTGTCTTTGCTTAAACCCCACCGGGAAAGTACGCCCCTTGAGGATCCCAGACACCACCAGAAAACCTCCATACACCAACCACACCAATACAACATACACCAGGTGGGGGAGGAAAACAGAGACACACCGGAGGGGACACACAGCCAGGGCAAGGAATCAATATAATAAATAAGGGTGACTCACACAGACACAAAGACATACCGCCAGGGAGCAGAGCTCCTACTCAGGCAGACAACAAAATAAGACTGACCACAGGCTCCAACACACCATCATATAAAGAGGCCCGAGGTCACACCCACCACACCTAGCAGACACAGCTAAATTAACCCCGTGACCACCAAAACGGGGAATGCACCAAATAAAGGAAAGTGTACGTGCAGACAGAAAACTACACGTTGCCCCCGACAACCAGTCTGCACACAACAGCGTCACGGTCAACATAAATTGGCCATGACAGTCCGATAGTCTTGATACCAAAGCCAGACGAGTCGTTACAATTCTGTAATGATTTCCAGAAACTAAACTAAATCTCCAAGTTCGATGCGTATCCCATGCCCCGAGTAGACGAGCTGATTAAGAGGTTAGGACAAGCCCGGTA
Organism: Bufo bufo; assembly: GCF_905171765.1. Classification (NCBI taxonomy): domain Eukaryota; kingdom Metazoa; phylum Chordata; class Amphibia; order Anura; family Bufonidae; genus Bufo; species Bufo bufo. The sequence goes on from NC_053393.1 coordinate 216,774,246, forward strand.
TTTTTCTGTTTTGGACCTCACCAAAGGGTACTGGCAAGTACCCTTAACGGAGGCTGCCAAAGAGAAAACGGCCTTCATCACACCGGAGGGGCTATACCAGTATAAGAGGTTACCCTTTGGTCTGCATGGCGCCCCCGCCACTTTCCAAAGGCTAATGGACATTGTGCTGCGACCACATCGTCGGTACGCTTTGGCTTACCTGGACGATATTGTCATCCACAGTATTGACTGGAAAAGTCACCTGCCCAAAGTACAGGCTGTAGTAGACTCCCTTCGAAAAGCTGGACTAACCGCTAACCCAAAAAAATGCGCGATAGGGTTAGAGGAGACTAAATACCTGGGGTATGTCATTGGGCGCAGAGTGATCAAACCCCAAGTAAACAAAATAGTGGCGATAAGAAATTGGCCCCGACCTGTCACTACAAAACAAGTAAAGTCATTCCTAGGAATGATAGGCTATTACATGAGATTTATTCCCCACTTTCCTACTGTAGCCGCGCCATTGACAGGGTTATTGAAGGAACGCAAGTCAGTGATGGTTCACTGGAATGACCGGGCGGAAGAGGTTTTCTCCGCTTTGAAGTCGGCCCTGTGTGAGTCCCCGGTTTTGGTGACGCCCGACTTCAAGCGGGAATTCATAGTACAGACAGACGCTTCCGAAGTAGGCCTCGGTGCTGAACTGTCTCAGAAGTCAAGGAGCATCCTAATCCGCAAGCTTACCCCAGCCGAAACTAGATACAGTATAGTGGAGAGAGAGTGCCTGGCTATCAAGTGGGCACTCGAGTCTCTCCGCTATTATTTGTTGGGGAGAACATTCCGCCTGGTGGATGAGCCAGGCCAAAGAGAGAACTACCCGGGTTACCAGGTGGTTCCTGTACTTACAAAACTTTAAGTTCTCTGTAGAACACAGGGCAGGTCGGTTGCAGGGAAACACGGATGCCCTGTCCAGAGTATAGTGTATGGCATGTGTTAACCCCCTCAGGGTTGAACCAAGGCTGCGAGGTATGTAAGAAGGTTCCTGGCCTCGGTGGAGTAAGAGCCAGTTTTTATGTGTCAGCAGCAGTTGCTGTTTGACACCTTGATACTTAGTATGGCTGTAAATAGCTGATCTGGGATGGCTCTTACTGGGAGTAGTCAAAGTGCTGGGTGGTTGACTACTCCCCATGTTCCAGGCCGGGTTTTGCCAGGCATAAAAACCAGCCAGCACTGCCAGGTAAGGAGGATTACCTCCGTCTGACAGTGGAGCTCAGGAGGTCTGTGTGCTGTGATCTGAGGGCTGTGTTGGGATCCGCGGCTTGAGCCGGGCTGGAGGGCTCAGACCCCTGTGAGGGTGGACTTGACAAGGCAGAACTTCCAACAGGGTGTGAAGTAATACCCAGGAGAAAAGGTGACTGTATTGTATAAGAACTTTTCATGTGTGTGAGCGATCACCAAGCAACTTGTGTTTTTGTTTAGCTTTCAAGTGTGAATAAACACTGACGTTTTGAATCAAGAACTTGTACTTTGCCTCTGTGCTGCACCCGCTTATCCTAACTACCAGAGCGAATCCCCACACTGCGTATGAACACACCTACCTCTGGGGTCTATTTATACTGGTAGTAAGTCAAGATTTTGGTTAGGGTTTTACTAGGAGGTATCCATCTTTCTTCCCTAGTTCTCAGCCTGATTCCCTGTCCCCCCCTCCTTCCCTCTTTTAAGGCTGAGTTCATAACTGAGCGTTTTACAGCGCGCTCCTACGCGCTGTAAAACGCTCAATAGGCAAAAACCAATGTTTCCCTATGGGCATGGTTCTCACCTGAGTGTTTTACAGCGTGTACGAACGCGCTGTAAAACGCCTTACGCCCCAAGAAGTACAGGAGCTTCTTTGGGGCGTATTGTCGCGTGTTCCCGCCCATAGACTTCAGCGGGAACGCTTGTTTGCTTGTTTTCTCCTTTAAAAACGCGCGTACGTACGCGCGTTTCTCACATGCCAACAGACCACTCCCAGGTGACCAGCCACATTTCTCGGCCGACATCATGGAGGATTGTGCCATAGACAGCGAGACCCTGATTCAGCTGGTACAGGAGAAGCGATTCCTGTACGACATGCAGGATCCGCAGTACAAGAACAGGCGAATCAGGCAGCAGGCCTGGGAAGACATTGGAAAAATTATATGGCCAGAATGGAATAGTATGTCAAAGCAAGAGAAAGAGGCAAAAAGGTACAGACATGTGTGCATTGGCATGTGTATTGTAAATGGATCATTATATACCCCTATAAGACGCACCGGCCCATAAGACGCACCTAGGTTTTTGGGGAGGAAAATAAGAAAAAAAATATTTGTAACCAAAAGGTGTGTTTTTGGTGGGTTTGGAACTAATGGTGGTCTGTGGATGGCACTATTACTGGGGATCTGTGGATGGCACTGTTATGGGGGGATCTGTGGATGGCACTGTTATGGGGGGATCTGTGAAGGACACTGTTATGGGGGATCTGTGGATGACGCACTGTTATGGGGGGATCTGTGGATGACGCACTGTTATGGGGGATCTGTGGATGACGTACACTGTTATGGGGGATCTGTGGATGACGGACACTGTTATGGGGGGATCTGTGGATGACGGACACTGTTATGGGGGGGATCTGTGGATAACGGACACTGTTATGGGGGGATCTGTGGCTTGCACTGTTACAGGGGGATCTGTGGCTGGCACTGTTACAGGGGGATCTGTGGCTGGCACTGTTACAGGGGGGATCTGTGGCTGGCACTGTTACAGGGGAATCTGTGGATGGCACTGTTACAGGGGGATCTGTCAATGGCACTGTTAGAGGGGGGATCTGTGGGTGGGTGGCACTGTTATGGGGGATCTGTGGGTGGCACTGTTATATATGTGCCATCCACAGACCCCCCACCCCATAACAGTGCCATCCACAGACCCCCCCCAGCCCATAACAGTGCCATCCACAGACCCCCCACCCCTTAACTGTGCCATCCACGGATGTTCCCCATAAAACTGTCATCCACAGATCCCCCCCCCCTCCAGTATACTAATATAAAATGTCTTATTCAATTAAAAGTTATTAAACATTCCCCCTCACTCCTAATATTACCGTACATCCTAACAACTTCAGTAGAATGCAGGCAGGCAGGCCGGGCGGCCGGCGCGTCACTCACTGACGTCACTTGCCTGCGCCGCCTGCTTCATTCATAAAGTAGGCGGCGCAGGCACGTGACATCAGGGAGTTACGCTGCCGCCTGCCCGGCCTGCGTGCCTGCATTCTACTGAAGCGGTTAGAATGTACGGTACTATTAGTAGTGAGGGGGCATGTTTAATAACTTTTAATTGAATAAGACATTTTATATTAGTATACCGGAGCGGCGGGTCTATAGTACACTGACTGCACCGCACCGCCGCTATTGCCGGCCCCCAGTTCCTCCTCCCAGTCCCTCCCCGCTCGCTCGTACATCGCAGCCTGCGATGTAAAACTGCCAGCATTCGCCCCATAAGACGCGGGGGGGAGTGCGTCTTATGGGGCAAAAAATACGGTACCTCCACGTGTGCACAGGTGTTCCAACTGTATGTTTTATATATATATATATATATATATATATATATATGCACAGTTATTGCATGCGTTGTTTCTGAGGGTATTATGTGATTTCTGAGTAGAATTCAGACTGCTGATGTCACCACCAGCCTCCATTGTGTTTGGTGGCTGGTGGTGACATCAGCAGTCTTAGTTCTACTCAGAAATCACATAATACCCTCAGAAACAACGCATGTTGAGAGTGAGAGTGGGTGTGCCCATAATTGCAACATGCAAATTGTCAATTTAAAAAAAAAAGGTGTTCACAACATAGTCTAATCCAAATCAACTTTATTAATACAAACTACAACTACACAATGCACCACAGAACAAAGAGAAGGCAAAGTCTTTATTATAATAATTAAGCTTGTATAGCTTGCAATTGCCATGGCACCTCCCCCTCCGGTGATATGAAATAGGCCGCAAACTTGTCCCTAATGGTGGCTCCATGTGTGGTACCACGGACGCCGATGCAATTTGTACTCTCTATGGAATGCACCAATGAATCCTCAAAATTGAATCCATCCCTTTGGCGTACAAAATTGTGAAGGAAACAAACTGCCTTAACCGCAGAAATGGCGTTCTCCAAATTCAGGTTGATTGGAGAGTGCAGAAAGCGCCATTTGTTTGACAGTATGCCAAATGCACACTCCACCACCCTGCGAGCTCTGGTTAGTCTATAATTAAAGACCCTTCTCTCAAGGCACAGTCCTCGGCTTGAGTAGGGCCTCATAAGATGCTCACCTAGAGCAAATGCCTCGTCTCCTACAAATACTAAAGGCATAGCCGGATCAGCGGTGCCAGGCAGCTTGGTGTTCCCCGGAAGGTCCAGAGCATTGGTATTCAACATTTGTCCAAAATCTGAATGAGCGAATACTGCAGAGTCTGAGCTGCTTCCATACGATCCAACATCTATGTATCTGAAGCAGTAGTTGGCATCAGATACGGCAAAAAGGACAACGGAAAAGTATTTCTTATAATTAAAAAATCTACTGCTACTCCTCTTGGGTTTTATCACGCGGATATGCTTTCCGTCTAGTGCTCCCACACAGTTAGGAAAATTGTATGTTTGGTAAAATGTGTGGGCAATTTTCTGCCACTCATCCTTGTTCGGTTTGGACATCACAACAGCATGAAGGACATCCCATATGGCACTGCATGCTTCCCGGATGATGTCGCTTGCTGTCGATTTACCAATCATTAAGGCATAGTGCAGACTGACCAATGACTAAATACCTAAGATATGGAAAAGGAAAGATAAATTACATTAGTTGATGTTTATATCTTTTTTCAACAGTCAATATCCTGAAATCAAAATGGAAGAGCCTCAAGGATGCCTTCATGCGGCACAGACGCAAGGAGCGGGAGTACAGATGCGGAGCTGCTGCAATGGCTCCATCCTGCTACGTTCATTCTGAACAATTGGCTTTTCTAGTGCCCTGCACAGAAATGCGTAGGTAGGTCAATTCAATACCAATGTTTGTGAGGGTTATGTGTGACAGTACATTCATTCATAATCATATATTGCACGTACTTATATATACTTTACTTTTTACAGCACTGACAGTAGCTGGAAGGCTACAGAGAGGCAGGACGAGGAAGATGAGGAGGCCACCAGGGAAAGTGACGCCTGCGTCTCTATTGGGCCCGCAAGTACACCGCCACCAAATCCCACCACACCATCATCAACCCCCACACCTACTGCCCCACCTGCCCAGGAACCGACCCGTGGTAGGGCAATTACCAGATCACGGAGAAAGAGGCCGGAAGGAGAAGAGGACCGGCTGATTGATTGCCTGGATGCCATGGCCCATCCAGCCCCCAGGCTCTCGTGCGAGGCCCTTTTCCTCCTCAGCTTGGAGGACAAAATGAAAAAGATGCCCAGTAGTCGACAGACTGAAGTACGGGACGCAATCACACGCTGTATTGACTCCTTCATTCCACCTGATGGTACCACACATCAGACTATTGCGCCTCTACATGCAACACCCATGCACACACACACGCCCCAAACATACCCACAAACACCCATGCAACACCATCACGACACATGGCAGCCACGCACACATTCGTCCTATGGTTATCCCTCCACCAACCTGGGGCACAGCACCACCACCACCACCACACAAACGCAGATTGGTGCCCGCTCACGTGGAATGAGGGAGGAGATGCAAGAGGACGCGCCGGACTTTGCGTTCTCACAATACCAAAACTTGTGAGTTAGATCTGTCACTCTAGGCACCTTTTTCATTTTGGCCTCCAGGTTGTTTAACCACGTTGAAGAGGCAAAATGCTGTGCACCTGGTCTTTGTTTCGTAGAAAATATTGCACTTGTTTCTTTGCAACGTTTGCACTTTTATTTATAATTATAATGTTATTAATATTTAACTCTCAAGCGTTGGTGTCTTTTTGGTAATATTTTGGGGGGTTGGTAGTTTATTTGAATGTGGTTAAACTAGGTATGGTTGTGCTACACATATTTCGGACAGTCACACATGCCATACCCCCTGCACAAACACACATAGGTCACAACCTGCAGCAGCACAGGATTATTTGTGCAGTGATTTGTCTACTTGCCGCAACGTTATGAGCAGTCTTTCCACTGGTGCTATGCTGTCCCTCATGAATGTCTCCTGCCGTTGCAAATGGTTGGACATCAATCCCAGGAGCTCATCAAAGCTGTTGAAAAAAAAATTGTGAGGGTTAACTATACTGACAAAAAAAACTAATGTAGCATGCTACCATTATGGACACCACTACAATAAGCTTTGTATATGTACTAACCTGTTTATGGACATCCGTGTGTACGAAAAAAAATTCTCCTCGTGTGCACGAAGGTTATCGTACATCGCCCAGAACTGTCCTCTACTGGATGGACCCAGAACCGTCACCTGTTCAGTCTCCTTCTCCTCAAACGCATTATATGCACTGCTGCAACTATTGCTGCTGTTCGCCGTCGTTTGCGGAGATCCATGGTTATTACAGACTGTTACCAACACACTCTACTCTATACAAAAACACACAGGAAATAGCTCCGCAGGAACTCTCTTTCATTGGACACCTCAAGTGTAGATATGGCAGTTTTTCATTGGATGCCTCTGTGGTCAATCACACATTGTATTTCCAAAATACAAAAACGCCCCAAAATACGCCTCAAAAACGCCCGATAAAAACGCCTGTAAAAAGCGCTTATCGAATACGCTCAGGTGTGAACCCAGTTATGCTCGGTGTGGTGTTTCCCTCCCACACCGAAGCGTGACAATAATATTGGCGAAGTTGCATGCATAGGATATTACTATCTGGTAGTTTGTCTACAAATCAACCAGTGGGTTAGACCTTTGATAAAACTAGATCATAAAATACAGGGTGAGGCTTTCTGTAAATCTAGTGCCAGCAGACTGCCAGGGCCAATGTTCTCATGTGTATTTCCCTGTGCCATATCCCAAATAACATTTCTGACACAACTAGTAAAGGTCCACTGTCAATGAACGTCTGTGTCCCCGTTTTATAAAGTGGGGGTGGATCCACTATTTGCAACGGATTTGACTTGGAGCTAAACCTGAGAATGGAGTCTACGCTAAGCGGAGTCACTTTTTAACCCGTTTAACAGGGATCCCCATATCACAACCACAGGAGTGGAGTAGTTGTTGCACAAATGCTAAAAGTAAGGTCAATAATTCCCCCGGAAGAAGCGCAGCTTGCGAAACGTACGTCGGACTTTCGGCTCTCCCCAAACTGGTTGGTATTTATTATTACAGGTATTTTGCCTCTTGTATTTATGCTCAGGGTGTGGTTGGTTTTCGGCTGTGTTGGGTGTCGGCCATGCCACCCCATATACCCTGCTATACCCAATTTTTCACACAGTGAATTTTGCTCTTCACATTGAGTTGCAAAGGGAAATTTTTCCTGGGATAAGGGATGATCTATTTATGTGGTAGATGATTTATGTTTATTCTCACCCCACTATCAATACCTGGTATCCCCACACTACTGTTTCTGTATTTTATTTCATTGATCAGTACTTTCTGTGTTGGATTAACTGGTGATACAATATGTCTCAAGTTATGGTTATATACCTATGAAATATTTATTACCACATTTTACCTCTGCTTTGGGGTTCGCCTGTTTTCTCTACTTTTTAACATTCCCTGCATTTTTTGCTCGTTGTATTGACTAATAAAGATGTTATTTTTGTATTTATCTATGTGTCATTTTGATTACTTTTAGCTTTTCTCAAATGTAATATGTATTAGTTTATTTTTATGGGGTACCTGGTTGTGACATACCTTACATAGTCTCTATTATCAACAGTAGAATTAACACTAGCAAGAGACACCGGAACATAATCGGGAGGCAGAAGTCGTAGTTAGCTGGGCAGAGGTCAGGGCAGGTGGCATTTGGGCAGCATGATAGCCAGACAGAAAGTCAAGAGAAAAGGCAGGAGACAAGTAACAAAGTCAATGGGCGGTCCAGGTCAAAAGCCAGGATTACAATTTAGCAAAATACAGGCATCAAAATGGACCTACTGCTCAGGCACAGGACACTGCAGAAAGAACATTAAAGGGGTTGACCAGTTTCCCAGACAACAAAGGGGATCTGCCTTCCATAAAAAAGTGATCATTACTTACCTGGCAGATCCTGCATCACCAATCTGGTTCTTCTGGGTGGGATCTGTTTACTTGACAACTGGGGCAATGTTATATCAACAACACGTGACTGCTGCAGCCAAACGCTACCTCACCAATGCACCGAAGCGGCCAGTCACTGGCTGCAGCAGTCAGGTGTTTTCAATGTGCCAGGTAAACGGATCTCAGCCAGGAGAACCAGAGTGGCGATGCGGGATCTGCCAGTTAAGTAAGCACCACTTACAGCCAACCGCTTTAAAAATCCTGGATTAGCTGGATGTTGGCAGACTAACTGGACCATGGTCCTTAAGAGCCAGGAGTGAGCGTGCATGTGCAAGGGAGCAGTAAGGGACCAAGCATGAGAGACATGGCAGAAAGGGGGTGGAGGCACCGGGAATGCAAGACCCAAGTAGAGGGTAGAGTAGAATGGTGGCCCCAACTAGAGCTGAACTCAGAAGCAGTAGAACAAAAGCAGGGTGGTGAGCAGGGCATGGCAGTACAGTAGCTAGCCACGACAAAATATGGGTGCGTATAACAATAAAATAGCACTCATGTCATTTCCTGATCTTGTTTTTATAGATCATTGATCATGAGAACTTTAACACCTCTCTCTCTCGCCTCCCATTTTAAAAATGAAACTTTTTTTTAAATTTAAATACCCTGTATTTTTCGCCCCTGGGTCTTATGGGGCGAATACTAATGAAGCGCTTCCATTTTTGGAAGCGCTTCATTAGTACTGGAGGATCGGGAAGCGGTGAAGGATCTGTACTCACCACTTCCTGGTCCTCCGCTCGGCTGTCTTCTGTAAAGGGCTGCGCACCATGTGACAGCTGACAGCCGAGAACCAGGAAGAAGAGAGAGAGAGCTGGTGGTGAGGAGCGGCGGCGTCCAGGAGCAGGAGAGGTAAGTTATTTATTTTAATTTTACTTGCGCTGATAGCTGACATGGGGGGCTGATCTGAGGCCTTGGGGGTCTGATTTGAGGTCTGATTAACATTGGGGGTCTGATTGCTGGTCTGACCTGAGGTGCAATGGAAAATATTTTTTTCTTATTATCCTCCTCTAAAACCTAGGTGCGTCTTAAAGGGCGAAAAATACGGTCCCCAAACCAGCGATTGTCTGAAGCAGAGAGAAGATACCAGGACCACACAAAGGAGAAGCCAGCTGCTGCAGACGGGACCAGGGCCAGGTGAGCTGCAGGGGGGGGGGGGGGGGGCGCCAAAATGTAGCTTCGCTTGTGTTGGCAAAAATCCTTGCACCAGCCCTGCTGCCAAAGGACACCATGGATATTTTAATATGCTAAACTGAAAGTTATGTTTTAATGTCAAGGCGCTGGATCACGCAAATCTTTTTCTGAAGTTATTCCTAACCCAAGGTCCAGGGACAGATCCCCATTGCCTACAACCAGCCAGGGAATTTTCCACAACCGTCAGTCTCTGGGTGAGCTGTGCTATTTTTTACCCCCTTTTTTCGTAATACGCAGAAAATCAGTGGCCTAATTTACATGTGCTACATAGAGATATTTGCCTTACAAAGGGTGGAATCTGTGACTACATATAGAACTGTAGATTTTCAACATTTTGCTTTGCAACAGGGGATTGTGGGTGATAAGACGGGCAGGGTGTGGAATGATCTATATAACTGTATTTGAGAGAGTGGCCCTAAGGTTTCCTTCATAAACAAAAAAAAAGCATGGACAAAAAAAATCCAAAAATACAAGAGTTAAAAAATGTCACTAAAAAGCTATGTGCGACTCTACCGTTGGACATGTTGGATGTTACTTCCAGATGGTGAACAATTGCTTGGAGCCTGCCAAAATCGGCAAATTCAGATGACACGTATCTAATGAGCATAGTTGAGTTCGGGAATTATTTTAAATGGCTTCCAGGAACCATATTGATAAATTTCCTGTCAGGCTGCTCAGCCATGATGGCATATCATAGGCAGGATCACATCATTACCATCTATTGTAGAGCTGTGTAGAGAGAGCACGCCCCCTTATTATGCTAGGAAACTCTGCAAGTAGCTGTAACCAGTCCTTCTCATATTCCAAGACAGGTTGCTGGCGGCCATTTTAAATAATTCCTGTGAACCCCTTCAACATAGGTTGAGCATCTTGATCACCTCTGCTTAGGACACAGAGTTTACTGACTGCTGTGCCATATATCTAAAGTCGTTCCCCACATCTGAGACAATTCACAAAGGCAAAGAAACTGAAAACAGGCACTGCCAGTCATCAATCCCCAAAGTACTTGAGTAACGATCCTCCTCTATTGAACATGCTACACATTACAGCAGGTGACATAAACCACCGACAATCCAGTTGTTCTGAAACTACAACTCCCAGAATTCTCTTTTCACTTCTATGAGAGTTACAAGAACAGACAAGCAAGTGTGCATGCTGGGAGTAAGTTTTTCACAGCAACTGGAGTGCCGAAGGCTGCTGATCCCTGCATTGCAGGGTTGAACTAGGCCCACATGAAGACGCGTCACTACTGATGCCAGCAACTGGCTGCAGAGGTGCACGTGACCCTGCCCGTGCAGAAAGTTTACATGGAGGGACCAGAAGTCCGGTGAAGACAGTCTGGCAGCCATAGAGCCCATATGGAGTGGTGGGGAGCAGGTATGTAGCTCTCTTCACAGAATCTGATGGGGGAGGAAGAGGGAATTAATAAAATAATCCTGGACAACTCCTTAAATGTGACCCCTTATAATTCACCCCTGTCAGGCAGATTCAGAACAGATATGGGGATCAGGGGAGGGCTGGCAGCCTTAGTCATGGGGGGCAAATCCAGTCAAGTGGGCCATTTTTATTTTGCAGACTTTTATTTTATTTTATACCAATGTGGCACGTGTAGCTCGCTGCGCCAATTCTTTTGCCCGCCCATTTTTCAAAGCCCCCTTCATATTTAAAAATGCAGCACGCTGCGCCAATTCTTTTGCCGGACCATTTCTAAAAACCCTGTAGGAGTGGAAAAACGCAGCGCACATAGTGCGCAGCACAATTTTTTTTGTCCCCCCCCATTATTAAAAGCCCCTCCTACATATAATAGGCCCCTCCCAACAAACACTGTACAGCTGAAATTCTATTGTTGAGGCCTGTCTCTACACATCATACGGAGAGGGGAGGGCCTGTCCTGGCTGCACTGCCTGCTTCACATTATACAATAAACAGCAGGCTACAGCCAGGAAGCTCCTCCGCTCTCCTCCCTCCCCAGATCCTGCTCAAGGCCTGTTGTTCCCCCAACTATCTGCCACACGCCCGTGGCCTGCTGCCCCCTTTGGCCGTCCTCACCCAGCTCTGAATCCTCCTTCTGCAAATTGCAGGGGGAGGACCCGGAGCATCTCCTCTCCTACATAGCACCACATACCTCTTACATCCAGTGATGTCACCTTTGTTGTAGACGTTCTCTTTCCTCATCTTCTACATTCAGACCAGACCGCCATGATGATTTTTCAGCCATCTCCCGTCTCTGCAGAGATTGACAAACAGACATTAGTTTTCCACATTTCCATGATCTTCACATCTTCTGAACACCCTTTTCTGCCACACAGATAGTGCCCCCTTCAACAACTATTGGCACACAGTGCTCTAAAAAATAACTGAGCCCAGACACTAATAGTATAAAGATAATGTCACCTAAAAATTATTGTGCTAAGCTGATACTATGCCAGGGTGCCCCCAAAGTAACAGTGCTCCCCAAAATCACACCAATAGAAATAATTCTCTGCTAGAGCACACTTAGTAGTAATGATGCCCCTATAGTGCCCATACTAGTAATCATGTTCCTCATAGCCCCCCAGTAGTAGTAAAGCTCCGCATAATACCCCCTAGTAGTAAAAATTCTCCTTATAATATGACAGTACATTAAATACCCCCGCTTAGTGCCCTCAGTTGAACTAATATCCGCATAATGTATGCCAGTATGAAATACCCCTATAAAGTGCCCCAGTAAATGCCCTCACAGTGCTCCTCTCCCCCTTCCCCATAGTGTCCCCCATAATATGCCAGTAAAAAAATGCCCCTTCTTAGTGCCCCCAGCAAATGCTCCTATGGTGCTCCTCTCCCCCATAATGTGGCAGTAAAAAATGTCCCTTCTTAGTGCCACCAGATGCCCCAATAGTGCTCCACTCCCCCATAGTGCCCCAAATAATGCCCCATAATGCCGCTCTCCCCTATAGTGCCTCCCATAATGTGCCAGTAAAAAATGCCCCCTTAGTGCCACCAGATGCCATAGTGCCCTCATAATGTGCCAATAAAAAAGGCCCCTTTAGAGCCCCCACTTCCCCATAGTGCCCCCAAATAATGCCCCTATAGTGCCAACAGATTCCCCATAGTGCCGCTCTCCCCTATAGTGCCCCCCCATAGTGTGCCAATAATAAAAAAGCCCCTTTAGAGCCCCCAGATGCCCCCATAGTGCTCCTCTCCCCCATGGTGCCCCCCCATAATGTGCCAGTAAGAAATGACCCCATAGTGCCCCCCAAAATGGGCAATAAATAAATGCCCCATGAGTGCCACCCCCCAAAAAATGGGGCTGTAAGAAATGCCAGCTCCCCCCTCAAAGAAAAAAAAAAACACTAATACAGTCCTGATCAAAAGTTTAAGACCACTTGAAAAATGGCAAAAAATCATATTTTACATTGTTGGATCTTAACAAGGTTCCAAGTAGAGCTTCAACATGCAACAAGAAGAAATGGGAGTGAGACAAAACATTTTTTTGAGCATTCAATTAATTGAAAATAACGGTTAAACTGAAACAGGCTGTTTTACAGCTGATCCAAATTTTAGGACCACATGCCTTTAAAAGGCTAAATCTTTGCAAAGATGTGGATTCATTGTCATTTTCTGTCAGGTAGTCACACGTTGTGATGGCAAAGGCAACAAAAACTCTCCCTTTTTGAACGTGGTCAGGTTGTTGAACTGCATAAGCAGGGTCTCTCACAGCGCGCCATCGGCACTGAGCCGGAGGATCCAATTGACTGTCCGTCAAGACACTGGACGATCCTCGACCCAAATTAAGGCCCTTAGGCCTCTTTCACACGGGCGTGTCCGGATTAGGTCCGGATGCGTCCCGGTGCACGAGTAGAAATGCAATTGCAGTTAGTTCTGACTGCGATTGCGTTCCGATGTTCAGTTTTTATCGCGCGGGTGCAATGTGTTTTGCAAGCGCGTGATAAAAAACCGACTGTGGTACCCAGACCCAAACTTCTTTACAGAAGTTCAGGTTTGGTTTAGTTGTAGTGTAGTTTGTATTATTTCCCCTTATAACATGGTTATAAGGGAAAATACTAGCATTCTGAATGCATAGTACTATAGGGCTGGAGGGGTTAAAAATTTTTTTTTGAACTCACCTTAATCCACTTGTTTGCGCAGCCCGCATCTCTTCTGTCTTCATCTGTGAGCAATAGGACCTTTGATGATGTCACTGCGTTCATCACATGGTCCATCACATGATCCATCACCATGGTGATGGACCATGTGATGAGCGTAGTGACGTCATCAAAGGTCCTATTGCTCACACATAAAGACAGAAGAGAAGCCGGGCTGCGCGAACAAGTGGATTAAGGTGAGTTAAATTTATTTAATTTTTTTTTAACCCCTCCAGCCCTATTTTACTATGCATTCTGTATTCAGAATGCTATTATTTTCCCTTATAATCATGTTATAAGGGGAAATAATAATGATCGGGTCCCCATCCCGATCGTCACCTAGCAACCGTGCGTGAAAATCGCACCGCATCCGCACTTGCTTGCGGATGCTTGCCATTTTCACGCAACCCCATTCATTTCTATGGGGCCTGCGTTACGTGAAAAACGCACAAAGAGGAGCATGCTGCGATTTTCACGCAACGCACAAGTGATGCGTGAAAATCACCGCTCGTGTGCACAGCCCCATAGAAATGAATGGGTCCGGATTCAGTGCGGGTGCAATGCGTTCAACTCACGCATCGCATGCCTGCGGAATACTTGCCCGTGTGAAAAGGGCCTTACTGGTGCTGACTGCAGCCCCATAACCATCAGACGGCATCTGAGACATCTGAGACTGAAGGGCTTCAAAAACAAAAAACGTCTTCAAAGACCTCGTCTCCTTGAACGCCACAGAACTGCTCGTTTGGACTTTGCAAGAGAGCACCAAACATGGGACATTCAAAGGTGAAAGAAAGTTTTATTCTCTGATGAGAAAAAATGTATCCTTGATGGTCCTGATGGTTTCCAACATTACTGGCATGACAAGCAGATCCCACCTGAGATGTTTTCTACGCGCCACAGTGGAGGGGGCGCCATAATGGTCTGGGGTGCTATTTCCTTCAGTGGAACAATGGAGCTTCAGGAAGTGCAGGGGCGTCAAATGGCCGCTGGCTATGTCCAGATGTTGCAGAGAGCATTCCTCATGACTGAGGGCTCTCGTCTGTGTGGTAACGACTGGGTTTTTCAACAGGACAACGCTACAGTACACAATGCCTGCAGGACATGGGACTTCTTCCAGGAGAATAACATCACTCTTTTGGCCCATTCTGCGTGTTCCCCTGATCTAAATCCAATAGAGAACCTTTGGGGATGGATGGCAAGGGAAGTTTACAAAAATGGACAACAGTTCCAGACAGTAGATGGCCTTCGTGCGGCCGTCTTCACCACTTGGAGAAATGTTCCCACTCACCTCATGGAAACGCTTGCATCAAGCATGCCGAAACAATAACGGCGGAGCTACTCATTACTGAGTTCATGTTTGGAAGTTGGATTTCTGTTTTGGGGGAGTTTAGTTTTTTTTGGAGGTGTGGTCCTAAACTTTTGATCAGCTGAAAAACAGCCTGTTTCAGTTTATTCGTTGTTTTCATTAAATTGAATGCTCAAAAAATGTTTTGTCTCACTCTCATTTCTTCTTGTTGCATGTTGAAGCTCTACTTGGAACCTTGTTAAGATCCAGCCATGATAAATAGGATTTATTGCCATTTTTCAAGTGGTCTTAAACTTTTGATCAGGACTGTACTTACCTCCATCAGCAGTGATGCGATGCAGGCCTCTTCCGGCCTGTGTCCCTGCTGTGTGCTGCCCGGCTCAGGTGGCGCCTTGATAATGACGTAATTGTGCCGCCTGCAGCCTATGAGAAGAACAGGGAAAGAAAACGCCTCTCCCTCCCAGCCCAAGCCTATAGCCCAAGCACGCCTCTATGTAGTAGACTGTGGGACGTTACTACATAGCGAGGAGGCGTGCTTGGGCTATAAACTAAGGCGGGCTAGGCACTACAGGGGGCGTTACTGGGCTCAGAGGGTGAATAATATCGCCCCTCTGGGCACCTTCAGGGTTCATTTGCATAATACAAAGATCGCTTTTTTTTTAGCGAAATGAAAGCATGAAAATAAGAAAGAAAACCACTGCAGGAGAGAAGGTATTTTATTACACATGGCAATGGTGAGAGCTTAATATGGTCAAAGCAGGTGACAGATTCCCTTTAAAGACGGCGGGGCCAGTGGCCGTTTTTAACATGCTTTAGGGCGGCCTGGGAGGCAATTACCTCCCTGCCCTCCGTCCCAGCCCGCCCCTGATGTGGATCACTTGTCATCATTTAAAATACGTGTGTTGCTTTCAGGGATACTTCCCTTTCCGAGGTGCTATTTAAGAGATTGTTTTATTGCCCTTTTTTTATATGTATTAAAGGGGTTAGCCAATCCCTATAATGCCCCCCAAAATGCCCAGGCACCTCATACAGGTTGTACTTCTCCTGCTCTCCGGCACCCACGTAACTCCTAATGCCTGCACGGCCGCCACTGCATCTTGTGGGTGATGCTAGAGAGGCTCGTTCCCATCGCGGCCTGCTATTGGCTGACACCCCCCGCCCTATCGCCGGGGAAATGCAGCGGTGGCCATCAGGAGCGACGTGGGTGCCGGGGAGCGGGATATGCCCCCATTGTGGGACCCGCACCTATATCGAGAATGGAGCCCCGCAAGTGAAGGAGGGCTCACTGCGCATGCGCAGCCGCCCTCCATTCATTTTCTATGGGGCCGGCGAAAATCGGCCCCATAGAAATGAATGGAAGCGGGGGCCGCGCCTACGCGATACGCTCCCATTCACTTCTATGGGGAGCCGGATTGGTGGTGGCCGGAACGGAGTCCTCCAGTCACCACCTTGCGGGGCTCCGTCCTCGATATAGGTGCGGGTCCCCACCTGTAAGACAATGGGGGCATATCCTAGTGATATTCCCCCATTGTCCATGATGAGACAACCCCTTTAAGAGAGCATCTCTGTGGCTTACTCTGTAACCTTAGAACTAGTCAGCAGGAGTCACTGCGCCACCCACATGCCCCTTTACTTCTCAGCCATCTTGCTACACCCACACTGTACACCCGACCTCACTTCCTGAACCTAGCCATGTGCTGGGAAAATCCCGCCTAGTCCCCTCCCGTCTCACACAGGCCTGTCACATGACCGTGACGTCACACACCGCGTAACAACTCAATCTTAGCAGCGTCATAAAGGCGAACAGAGCGGAGGCAGAATGCTGGTAAGAAGCGGGTGACGTATGTGTCTGTATGTACGCGGGGCAGGCTGCGGTTGTCACAGGTCTAACCCTCTGTACTGTGATACATGACGGCGCGGTTTTTTATAGGACTTCATTATTATGTAGAATACTCTATAGTAGTATCAGTGTAAACATCCAGTCATGTATCTGTCACAATACACAGGCTGATGGGGTTCTGACAGCTAGGACTCCTATTTATCAGGAGGATGGGGATGGTTGTCCTCATTCCTAGGGTAAATGTGGAGAGATAGGAAGCAGACACCTCTGCTCTCATTATTGGCGGGGGTCCCAGCAGTCTGACCAGCTGGCCCCCCACTAATCTCTAGTTGAGAAGTCATGAAAGTGGATTCATAGAGAAATATCATCTGCTGTACAGCACATGATGGGAAGCGTTACAGTGTAATATATACTGCCGCCATATTGCGATCCCTAACCCGTCACTGTTCAGCTAAGCAAAACTACAACTCCCAACTGGCACTTGTAGTTTCGCAATAGCTGGAGAGCCACCGGTTATACGGAACTGTCTGCTGCCCGATGTAAGGGTCTATTGACTGACTTGGTGCCTTCACATGACTGTATGTTCAGTCCACGTCTGATCAGTGGTTTTTTTTGTGAATCGCTCGTGGAATCTTTCATTTTTATTGGGCCACACAAAAAAGTGTAGACAGAAAACGGATGTCATCATGTGCTGTCCGCGTATGTGCAGCCAAGCCAGAGGTGATAGAACATGTCCTATTCTTGTCCGTTTTATGGGGCACACTGACCACATCTGTAATTTGCAGACTGCGGACACGGTCGTGTGAATGCCCCACTTGTAACAGCTGCGGATATGTAGGATATAGAAAGCCTATCGTCACATGGAGCAGTCGTTGTGACTGGATGAGAGCAAATGGTCATTAGCGCTGTACTTTCACACCCGGCCGTGCCCGTATTTGTGGTCCGCGGATTTTAGGTGGGAGTCGGACTGCTGCGACCCCCTCTGATCCTGATGGAGCGGCAGGCCTAGCCTGCGCTCTGCCTCTCCATTTGTTCACTATGGGACTGATGGAAATAGCCACGTACAGTGCTTGACTATTTCTGGCTGTCCCATAGAGAGGGATTGGAGCTGCAGAGCTCATGCTGGTCCTGCCGCTCCATCAGGACCAGGAAATGGGACCCCCGTTCTTGTGTAGTCCTGAAAACTTGGCACAACCTCATAAAACTATAAAAACATTATAAAATCACAGATGAGTGGCTGCAGCGCAAGGTGAGCACTAGTAGTCTGCTCAAAGATGTGCGCATGCTCAGGGGTGTGCTGTCCGCATCTTTTGTGGCCCCATTCAGATGAATGGGTTCGCATACGATCCACTTTTTTTTTTTTTTCGGATCGGACACAGACCCAAAATACGGTCATGTTCATGAGGCCTAATGGAAAGATTTGCACCATGCTTTGGATCCACTCCTGGTTTTAGCTCACGCATACTGAAAATGATGAGCACTTCTGCCAAGTGAACGTGACCTGTCGGACCACAGATTACCGCCTGGAATGGTCCATCTGACTTCTGAACATTACAGGATTTTATCTACCTCTTTTCTAAGGAACCCATGGAAAGAATTCCAAATGGCAAGTAGATAATCTCTGTGAGAGTTAGGCCCCTTGCAGACGAGTGTGTCCGGATGCGTCCCGGTGCATTGCGGCAATTGCAGTCAGTTTTGACTGCGATTGCGTTCCGTTGTTCAGTTTTTATCGCGCGGGTGCGTTTTGCACGCGCGTGATAAAAAACTGAATGTGGTAACCAGACCCGAACTTCTTCACAGAAGTTCAGGTTTGGGTTAGTTGTAGTGTAGATTGTATTATTTCCCCTTATAACATGGTTATAAGGGAAAATAATAGCATTCTGAATACAGAATGCATAGTACAATAGGGCTGGAGGGGTTAAAAAAATAAATAAATAATTTAACTCACCTTAATCCACTTGTTCGCGCAGCCGGCATTTCTTCTGTCTTGTTGTGTGAGGAATAGGACCTTTGATGACGTCACTGCGCTCATCACATGGTCCATCAAATGATCTTTTACCATGGTGATGGATCATGTGACGGACCATGTGATGAACGTAGTGACGTCATCAAAGGTCCTATTCCTCACACAACAAGACAGAAGAGATGCCGGCTGCGCTAACAAGTGGATTAAGGTGAGTTAAATTATTATTATTTTTTTAACCCCTCCAGCCCTATTGTACTTTGCATTCTGTATTCAGAATGCTATTATTTTCCCTTATAACCATGTTATAAGGGAAAATAATAAGGATCCCGATCCTCACCTAGCAACCGTGCGTGAAAATCGCACCGCATCTGCACTTGCTTGTGGATGCTTGCGATTTTCACGCAACTCCATTCATTTCTTTGGGGCCTGCGTTACGTGAAAAACGCACAAAGAGGAGCATGCTGCGATTTTCACGCAACGGACAAGTGATGCGTGAAAATCACCGCTCATGTGCACAGCCCCATAGAAATGAATGGGTCCGGATTCAGTGCAGGTTCACCTCACGCATTGCACCATCGCGGAAATCTCGCCCGTGTGAAAGGGGCCTTAAAGGCTATGGACACCTTCGGGGCATTTGTTTTCCATGGCTTTCTACTCATTTTGAGCTAAAAATAACTTCTTCTTACTTTCTGCTTTGCAGTGAATCCATCAGCTTGCTGCTCTGACAGCGCAATGTGTAGCCCTTACCTCTGAACTCCTGACAGGTCATAAACACTTATAAATAGTGACATTCTCATCAAAATGCTAAGAGTATGTCTTAAAGGGAACCTGTCATCAGCTTTATACAGCCCATACTAATGGCAGAATAAAGTAGAGACAGGCGAGTTGATTTTAGCGGTTTGTCATTTATAAGTAAAAAGTAAGTAGTTGCCGTGAACCAACATCACAATCATTGCAGACTGGGCCTGGAAAAGAGTCCCGGCCACCTGAGAAGAGTCCTGGTTACTCATGAAGTCCTGCCCACCTGCTGATGACTGACCGGCTTCTACTAGTTTTCTCCCTTTCTATCTAGGAGAGAACTGCCAGTCATCAGCAGATGGGTGAGAGAGCAGGAGATTAGGAATAACCAGGACTCTTCTCAGGTAGATTTGACTCTTTTCAAGGCCTGTGCTGCAATGATTATGATGCTGGTTCTCGGCAACCACTTACTTTTAGCTGATGAGTGACACACCGCTGACATCAGCATTTCTCTCACTAATTTATGCTGCCATCAGTGAGGTCAGCATAAAGTTGATGACACGTTCCCTTTAAGGGTCCATTCACACGTCCGTGTGTGTTTTGCGGATCCGCAAAACACGGACATCGGCGATGTACGTTCCACATTTTGCGGACCGCACATCGCCGGCACTTAATAGAAAATGCCTAATCTTGTCCGCAATTGCGGACAAGAATAGGACATGTTCTATATTTATCGGGATCGGAATTGCGGACCCGGAAGTGCGGATCCACAAATCCGGATCCGGGCAGCACATCGTGCTGCCCCATAGAAATGAATGGGTCCGCAATTTTGCGGAACGAAATTGCGGACGTGTGAATGGACCCTAAGTGAGTGTTTATGAGCTGTCAGAAGTGCAGAGGTAAGGGCTACACATCGAGCTGTCAGAGCAGCAAGCTGACGGATTCACTGCAAAACGGATAAAGAAGATACACTGAGAGGGCGGCCTATAAGTCTCCTCATGCCAATTAAGGCACTGTCCCCAAGGAGAGATACTACCCCCCAAATGCCGACTTAGGCCTCTCACCCAGTTAAGCCAGTACTCTCTGTTCTGCACTGATGAGGGGCAATCACCCTGAAACAGCTGTCTGCAGATGAGGTGCTGGCTTATTTAATATCCGAGTCATGTCTGAAGGCCTATTTAAACTTTGACTTATAGGACCCTGTTAGTCAGCAGGTGAATCACTTTCTATGGAGAGGCCGAGAGCTTTTAATGTATCCTGTACTGCTCTCCAAAGGTAGGAGGCGCTAGAAGATCACCACAAGGCCCCTGTAAGTTAAAAGTATAGTAACCTGTGGCCGCCGGAACATGAGATTAGATGGACTGATTGATAGAGCGTCCATGTTTTTATGCCACATGGAAGCTGCTACGGCTCAGTTGCTGTATGCTTTCATCTCCCAGCTTGCTATCCTGTTTCATCTTGTTATACTAGGTTGTAATTGCTCTCTTTTATACTACGCACATTCACCAATCCTGGAAGTGTAACGTTCAGTATTTCATATGCTGTGATAATTAGGAGTGACACCAAAAAGCTCTAAAGAATAGTGTGAAATGCTCTTTTATTGGAAAGCATAAGCTGTTTATTTACTTGTACAATAATGAGAAAAGACTAAAGTAAAATTTCTTTCTAAAGTAAAAAAAAAATAATACCTGTAATGTGCCATAGATTTCCTAGTGAGTAAAGCATTGTAATATTCTTTATAGTTATCTTGGTATGAAACGACTGGAGACAGCTATGAGTGGTAGGCCTTGTGGTGCCCATAACTCATTCCTCCAGCATCTCCATCTACGACTATCGGGGTGAACGGTACAGTAGGTTTCAACAAGAGGGGATGGGGGTCTTGTTGTGACTGTTTGGGGAAAAGGAGGACATGCATTGACTGTTGAGGAAAATGAGACTACTAGAAGAAACGTGGACCCTGTTGTGACTACTGATGGGAAATAGAGGAGGTATTATTGTGACTGAAAGGGGGCAGGAGAGGTCCTGCAAGTAGGGTTGAGCGAACCGGTGGAAGTTCGGGTTCGGCCGAACTTCAGGTCAAAGTTTGGGTTCGGGACCCGGACCCCACTTTATTATTTTCCCTTATAACTGAAAATAATAGCATTCTTAAAACAGAATGCTAAATAAAATGTCTATTAAGAGGTTAAAAAAAATAAAATCACCTCATCCACTTGATCGCACAGCCGGTATCTTCTTTTCTTCAGGACCTGCAAAAGGACCTGCGGTGACGTCACCCCAGGTCCTGCTGAATGAAGACAGAAGGTCCTTCTATATTCATTCAGCAGGACCTGCAGTGACATCATCGTGCTCACCACGTGGTGAATGCGGTGACGTCGCCGCAGGTCCTTTTGCAGGTCCTGAAGAAAAGATGATACTGGCTGCTCGATCAAGTGGATGGGGTGAGTTTTTCTTTCTTTTTTCTTTTTCACCCCTCAATAGACATTTTATTTAGCGTTCTGTTATAACGGAAAATAATAAAATCATCCGAACACCGAACCCGAACTTCAGTGAAAAAGTTCGGGTCTGGGTACCTGAACTCACAAAGTTCGGTACAAACCCGAACTTTTCAGTTCGGGTTCGCTCAACTCTACCTGCAAGCACTGCTGGGGAAGAAAAGGCAATGCTGTCTTCACTTGTGAGACATGGAAGGCACCACTATGACTGCTGGAAGAAAGGTGATGGTGGAGGGAATGGGGGAGGTGAAGGCACTGTTCTTACTATGCAGGGAGGGAAGGTGGGTCACTTCTGTGGATGCTGAAGGAAGATAGGGACACAGCTTTAACCGATGGTGTAAGAAGAGTGCTGGAAGAAAGACTACTGGGGTAAAAGAAGTTTACTGCTATGACTGCAAGGGGCGGGGGTGTGCTACCTGAGCGATCAGGTCTGTGGGAGAAAGGCAGAGAAAGCGAGTTCCACACATCGGACTCAAAGCGTGAGCATGAGACGGCTCCCGTCCTGACCTCCCAGCACTGACACTGACAGGGGTTGCATAGCATTATATCGATTTATGATGCTATGTAACCCTTGAAGGTCTGGAATGTATTGGATAAACTGACATAATGCTGTCAGTGTTATCCAATACATTCCAGAACTGTAAGGGTTACTTAGCATCTTAAATTAATATAATGCAGTGCAACCCCCATCAGTGCTGGGAGGTCAGGACGGAAGCTGCTGCGAGTCTGATGCGTGGAACTCGCTCGTCTGAAAGGGGCCAAAGGAGCACTACAAGCTATATAGGCAAGTCACTGCCTCTGAATTCTGGTGTAGTTTGTGCCAAAATTTGGCACCTCTAATTTTAGACATATTTATGAATTTATGAGATTTAAAAATGACAATACATAAGGTTGCTGAAAATGATTCTCTATGACATGAATGTGCAGAAATCTTCATCGGGGTGAAAAACTTTCTTGCTCAAAAACTAAGGCAAGAGGAAACCCACTCATTGCACAAGTAAAAGCAAAACTCATCTAGTGTGATTAGGGTTGCACCTAGTATCGAATTATCATTGCCCAATCGATACTTTTGTACCGGTATCGATTTGATACCGGGATTTGCCTTTTACCAATACTAGGCTGCGCTACTGCATAGCCTAGTATCAGAGAACATGGAGCACGCTGCTCTCTGCGCGTGTCATGTTCTCCTCAGCAGCACAGTGGAGAAGGAGGGAGTCTCTCCCTCCCCACTGTGCCGCTGCTGCCACCAATGACAATTGAGAGGGGAAGAGGAGGAGAGGGGATGTGGCAACTGCGCCACCAATGAACATAACTAAACCATTAATACAAATACAGGAGGCGGGTGGCGGCAGCAGAATCACATAGCTGGAACCCGCCTCCTGTATTTGTATTAAACATTATTTATCTTCATTGGTGCCCCCCCCCCCCCCCCAGTATTAAAAACATTGGAGGCGCACTGCACCCCCCCAGTATTAAATCATTGGTGGCAGTGGCAGTTCCGATCGGAGCCCCAGCAGTGTAATCCTGGGGCTCCGATCGGTTACGATGGCAGCCAGGACGCTACTGAAACCCTGGCTGCCATGGTAAGCTCCCTGCTGCTGTGTACACAAAGTCCAGGGCAGCAGGGAGAGTGTGAGGTCCTATTCACCCTAATAGAGCTCTACGTCCCCCATTGACTTTCAATGTAAAGTCTGGACGGATCCGCTCAGGCTACTTTCACACTTAGAAATTTTTCTAAGTTATAATGCAGACGGATCCGTTCTGAACGGATGCAAACGTCTGCATTATAGGAGCGGATCCGTCTGATGAAACATCAGACGGACCCGCTCCGAACGCTAGTGTGAAAGTAGCCTTACATATCACCACGTCCAAACTATTAAAATATAAAATAATATCTCATTCAAAGGTAAAACAAAATTAGAGCAGCTCTCACCTGCCTGGAGACTCCAACCATAAGGACACGGACCGCTCTCTCACCCGGACTGGGAGCAATATGTAGACAAGTAAAGAGGGGTTGTCCAGCCTTTTCTTGTGAAGCTCCAAAAACACTTTATTTGATATCCAATGATAAAAACATCCAGGTACAGGTTACATCAGTCTACGCGTTTCGGGCTGAGAACAATTTTAGCCCTTAGGGTACTTTCACACTAGCGTTTTTCTTTTCCGGCGCTGAGTTCCGTCCTAGGGGCTCAAATCCGGAAAAGAACTGATCAGTTTTATCCTAATGCATTCTGAATGGAGAGTAATCCGTTCAGGATGCATCAGGATGTCTTCAGTTCAGTCTTTTTAGAAAACCGTAGCATGTTGTATTTTTACCTCCGGCCAAAAATCCTAAACACTCTGACTGAACGCCGGATCCGGTCTTTTTCCCATTGACTTACATTAATGCCGGATCCGGCGCCGTGTGTTCAGTCAAACCGGATCCGGCTTTTGCATGTTAAACCCGAAAAATGTGGAAAAAAAAGTTAAAGTCCATAAATGGCGGATCCGTTTTTTCCAATGCATTTTTTCATTGTGATCAAAATCCTGATCAGGATTCAAATGTAATCCGTTTTCACACGTTTTTCTGGATCTGGCGGGCAGTTCCGGTGTCGGAATTGAACGCCGGATTTAAACAACGCTAGTGTGAAAGTAGCCTCATGACCCTGGGTCATGAGTAAGGGCTAAAATTGTTCTCAGCCTAAAATGCGTAGACTGATGTAACCTGTACCTGGATGTTTTTATCATTGGATATCAAATAAAGTGTTTTTGGAGCTTCACAAGAAAAGGCTGGACAACCCCTCTTTACTTGTCCAAATAATATCTCCTATGCGGTGAATGCCGTAACAGGAAAAAAAAAAAACTGTGCGATTCGCCATTTTTTTTGGTCATCTTGTCCCCCCAAAAAATAGGATAGGACTGTTCGATTATCGGCCGGACGTTCCATAAAATGCGGAATGCACACGGCTTTTTTTTTTTTTTCCTGTGGTATCGAATATCGCAATACATTTTTATAATATTAAAATCGAATCAAAATTTTGGTATCGTGACAACCCTAAGGCCTCTTGCACACGACCGTATGGCTTTTTCAGTATTTTGCGGTCCACAAAAAACGGATCCGCAAAAAATAGCTGGCCCCTGATAGAAGAGTACTATCTTTGTCCGTTATGCGGACAATAATAGGACATGTTCTATCTTTGAATGGAAATACGGAAACGGAAGGCATACGGAGTACCTTCCGTTTTTTTTTTTTTGTGGATCCATTGAAATGAATGGTTCCATATACAGTCTGTATACGGAACGCAAAAAATGGAACGGAAACGAAAAAAAAAACCGTTTGTCTGCAAGAGGCCTAAGTGTGATAATGAAATGGCGGTATTATAGTGCCGGCTTGTCCCACTATATTATACTGTAAAACATGAAAGGATCACTGTGTAATGGGAAATGTGCTTGACATAATTATAATAATGTTAAGAACGTAATGCAATTTCAGCTGCGAGTCTTGACCAGTGGACTTCCCCCACCTTATCTCTGCTGATTGGCAACTCTCTGCCTATGCAAAGTATAGGAGGAAAGCTGTCCGTGCTCTACAGGGGAGGCTGCCGACCATGAAGATCTGGTCTCAGCTATGAATATGTGCTGCCACTGATAGAGTGTGACTTGATAAAAACTGCTGAACAAAAATAAAAGTATTCCCCCAGTGCTGTAATCAGGATTTCAGATAGGGTAATGTAAACTTGGGGGCACTGCGTGATCATAGTCTTCAGACCTCTTAGCAAAGGTATTCAGAACCTTTGCTATGACACTTCAAATTTAGCTCTTGAGGCCTCTCATTTCTCTGGATCATCTTTGAGATGTTTCTACACCTTGATTAGAGTCCACCTAGGGGTGGGCCATATGGCCTAAAATCTATATTGCGATATAATTTTAAGCATGTGCGATATATATCGCGATATATTGTTTTCTATATTGGGGGGGGGGGGTGTTTAAACTTTTTTTTTTTTTTACTTTTTATTTAATAACTATTAGCCTCCTTAAGGGCTAGAACCCTTGTCATATTCACCATAATAGAGCTCTATTAGGGTGAATAGGACTTTACACTCTCCCTGCTGCCCTGTGCACACAACAGCAGGGAGCTGACCATGGCAGCCAGCCTCTCATGTGCCCCCCAGCCTCTGATCCCCCCAGCCTCTGATCAGCCCCCCAGCCCCTGATCCGCCCCCCAGCCTCTCATGTGCCCCCCAGCCTCTCCCTCTTATCAGCCCCCTCTGGTAACTCCCCCCCCCCCCCCCTCCCTCCCCAGTATTAATCATTGGTGGCAGTGGCCACAGGGTCCCCCTCATCATTGGTGGCAGTGGGCAGTTCCGATCGGAGTCCCAGCAGTGTAATGCTGGGGCTCCGATCTGTTACCATGGCAGCCAGGACGCTACTGAAGTACTGGCTGCCATGGTATGTTAGTGAGCAGCATTATACTCACGTGCGCCGTGGCAGCCGGGCGCTCCTTCTTCTCATAGGTTTGTGCGGCGCATTGCTAATGCTATAAGCATTAGCAATGCGCCGCACAGACAGAAGAAGGAGCGACTGCCGGCCACGGCGCACGTGAGTATAATGCTGCTCACTAACATACCATGGCAGCCAGTACTTCAGTAGCGTCCTGGCTGCCATGGTAACCGATCAGAGCCCCAGCATTACACTGCTGGGACTCCGATCGGAACTGCCCACTGCCACCAATGCAGAGACTGAAGAACATTCCCGACACCCGACCTCTGACAGGACGCTGTGATCCGCGCGATTAACCCCTCGTGGTTAATTGCGGCGGATCGCAGCGTGCAGTCATAGGGGCCGGGATATGGCCGGCACATGAACGCTACATTGGTATTCAGGCATTCATTGGTGGCGCAGTGGTAACAGTCCCTCCCCTCCTCCTCTGTTCTTATTGGTGGCCAGCGGCAGCCGCGCACAGTGGGGAGGGAGGGACTCCCTCCTTCTCCACTGTGCCGGCTCAGGAGAACATGGTGCGCGCAGAGAACGCGATCATTCACTACCGCTCCGTGGTCATATCGCGGTCCGGCGATATGCACAAAATCCATATCGTGGCAGAAATTTATATCGCCTATATCGCCCACCCCTAAGTCCACCTATGGTAAATTCAGTTGATTGGACGTGATTTGGAAAGACATAACCCTGTCTATAGTAGGTCTCAGAGCTGACAATGCATATCAGAGGAAAACCCAAGCCATAATGAGAAAATAACTGCCTGTAGAGATCAGAGACAGGATTGTGTGGAGACACAGATCTGGAGAAAGGTACAAAAAAAAAAAATTCTGCTGCACTGAAAGTTCTCAAGAGCACAGTGGCCTCCATAATTCTTAAAGAGGACCTTTCATCGGTCCAAACATTGTAAGATAATTATCAGGCTGTGTAGAGCGACCTGCTCCTGCTAGATTGCGCTGGGATTAAACCGCTCCCTGACTGTTTATATATGTGCTATCTGCACGGGGTATGTGCAGATAGGACGTATATATCCAGTGGGCAGTCGCGAAGGGGTTAAAGAAAACGTTTCCAAGGTCAGCTGCATTCTGGAACTGTTATCCCATCAAAAACTGCACTGTTATCCCATCAAAAACTGCACCCGGCCAAAAAACATATATTTAGTACTACCTAAGGCAGCAGTACCTTATCATTTGTAAGTGACTGGTATATTGATATTCTGCAGACACCGTGCCACTTTGCGGCTGATTAATTCAGGCAATCACAGTGGTTTACACAAGCCTGTGCATCTGTTACATACGTCACCCAGTTCTGATGGGCACTATATTTGGCTTTTATGAGGGCACCTTGTTTCCCTTATACAAAGTGGATCCTGTCCATTGAATATTAGACATACATTATGTCATGTGACAATATAAAAGCAACAGTAGAAATCTAGTCCCTTTAAATGCCCAAGTCATTTGTCACCTCTCAGAGTTTATCAGCAGTTCTGACCATGCTACTGTTGACATCAGTAGGCAAGCATACTTTTTGTGAAGCTTTTCTCATCAGGAGTAGTGAGAATATGAAGTTTTATTTTGCTCCTGCAAATGCCTGTGAAGTGCTCTCTGCCCTGATCTGCATTAGGCTACCTGCACATGGGTGTGGGCTGTCTTGCAGAAATACTACCACGAATTTCCATGTGTTTCTGTACCAAAAACCACATGAGTGCGGATGGTGCAGATTTGATACAGTTTGCCGCAGATCTCACCCTTGCACTAAAAACAGGTGACATCCGCACAAAGAATTGACATGTTGTGAATTCCAAAATCCGCACGGCAGGTCAGTTTCCGCAAGGAATGGAAAAGCAAAGTGTACTTAAGATTTGTGAAATGTCATACACTTTTTCTTCTGCACAGAAAAAACGTGCAAAATCTGCAGCATGTGCCCCCCCCCCCGACAGTGGTAGCTGCTATACAACTGTCACTCAAAGCAGAGGGGAGGGCTGTGAAGCAGCTCAATGAATAGAGCACTTACCAGTGAAACCTCCTCCCCCGGGCACATGAGAGAGCAGAATAAACCTTCATATTCACACTACTCCTGAATGGGAAAGCTTCACAAAAAGTATGTTTATAATGCTTTCCCCAGTCCCTTACCTAGTGCTGTCAGCAGTTTAGCATGTCAAAACTGCTGACAGACTCCCTTTAACAAGGTTCATTCTATTGTGAAGGTAACCTAATCTGACATGTATTTCACATGTTGTCCATTAGGCATTTATTCTGATTACTGTGGACCAGTGTGTGCATGTAAGTAAGGTTACTTTATGGTACTTACTAATGTAGCCTTTTGTTCATAATCTGGGCCATTTGCTATATTTGTCCCCTTGTTGGGCCAATCTTCTGTGTTGTCCACACAGAGGTCCTGTCCATAAGATGGCTGCTGATGGAGGGTCATGTGACCAGGCACATCAGTCTCCTCCATTCACACTGCACCTACACTAAACTCCAGGTAGCAGGTGCAGTGAATCTGAATCGAGGAGTTATTTGCTTGGTCACATGACCCTCCTTCAGCAGCCATTTTATGGACAGAACCTCTGTGTGGACAGCACAAAAGACTTAGCAAACATGGGGGGGGGGGGGGATACCTTATTGAATATAGAAAATGGTGCAGAATATCAACAAAGGCTATATTATTAAATGTCATATAGTCATCCTATGTACACACTGGTCAATAGTACCACAAAGTGGACAAGCCCTTTAAGGCCTCTTTCACACGAGTGATACGGATTGTGTCAGGATTTGCTCAGGGAAAAACTGATGGTTTTGCAAGTTCAATAATCTTTTCTGCGTTTCCATTTAGTGTGTGCGGCACCCCACCACCCCCACCCCCACACAAATCGTCTGCTTTTTTTCACACTCGTTAAAGGGTTTCTATCACTTGGTATGACATAATTAGCTCTCAGACTCTAGCGATCTGCTAGTGTCTGCTCTGGCCAACCATCCTACTATAATCACTTGTGGGGCAGCGGTTTTGCTAAAAAACTAACTTTTATAAATATGCTAATGAGCCTCTAGGTGCTATGTGGGTGTCATTAGCACCTAGAGGCTCCGTCTACCTTCATACACAGCCGCCGCCCAGCGCGTCCCTCCAGCCCGCCCATGTCCTCCTCCGTGTGACGCAGCGGACGAGTTCTCGCGCATGCGCCGTGCGCGGCTGTATTCGGCGCATTTGAGATCTCAGCTCGGAGCGGTCAGACATTCAATGCGCATGCGCCGAATACAGCCGCGCACGGCGCATGCACGAGAACTCGTCCGCTGCGTCACACGGAGGAGGACATGGGCGGGCTGGAGGGACGCGTTGGGCGGTGGCTGTGTATGAAGGTAGACGGAGCCTCTAGGTGCTAATGACGCCCACATAGCACCTAGAGGCTCATTAGCATATTTATAAAAGTTAGTTTTTTAGCAAAACCGCTGCCCCACAAGTGATTATAGTAGGATGGTTGGCCAGAGCAGACACTAGCAGATCGCTAGAGTCTGAGAGCTAATTATGTCATACCAAGTGATAGAAACCCTTTAAAGGGAACCTGTCACCTCCAACAAACATCCCAAGCCGGCAGCAGTACCTGAGAGTAGCCAGCAGCATGTTTGTAACAATCATTTTCTTCCTGCAGGCAGATGAAGCAAAAGCTGTAAAAACGATCTTTAATCCCCTGCCGGCGCACTTCTCTAGTCCGGCTTGAAGTCACAGGGGCAGCGGCCTCCTTGCTTCAAGTCACGGTAACCACGCCCCCTTCCCTGTCCAGGCAGCTGAACTGTCGTGCATAAGCGCTGTCAGTCACAGGGAAGGGGGCGTGGTTACCGTGACTTGAAGCAAGGAGGCCGCTGCCTACGTGACTTCAAGCCGGACTAGAGAAGTGCGCCGGCAGGGGATTAAAGATCGTTTTTACAGCTTTTGCTTCATCTGTCTGCAGGAAGAAAATGATCGTTACAAACATGCTGCTGGCTACACTAAGGTACTGCTGCCGGCTTGGGTTGTTTGTTGGAGGTGACAGGTTCCCTTTAAGAAAAACTGAATAACAACAAGCTACATCTCTTGGCAACCATCGGCGAAAAACACATTGCATTTGGATGCCTTCCATTTTTCACGCAAGCCCCATTCACTTCTATAGAGTCAGAGCTGCATGAAAAACACTCAGTACAGAAGATGCTGCGATTTTTCCTGAATGCAAACATTATGCGTGAAAAACGACGCTCATGTACACAGACCTATTGAAATGAATGGATCAGGATTCAGTCCAGATGCTAGGTGTTCTCTACACGCATCACATCGAAAAAAAAAAAGAAGAAAAATACGGTTCAGTATTGTGGAAATGTCAATAGGGATGTTGAAGTCACCCATGATGATAGTGGGGATGTTGGGCAGCACGGCAGCGCTGTGGTCCTAGGTTCGAATCCGACCAAGAGCAACATTTGCATGGCGTTTGTATGTTCCCCCTTGTTTGTGTGGGTTTCCTCCAAAGACATACTGATAGGGATGCCATACCTGACCACTGAAGCCGATGCGTGGTGACATCATCGCTGTAGCGTAGAAAACAAATATTGCTGGGACCACTAGAGGGGTGATCAGGTGGGTAAAGCTTAGGGCTCGTTCACACGAACATGTAATGCCCGTGCTGTGGACTGCAAAATTGCGGTCCGCAATGCACAGGCACCGTCCATGGGGCAGCCGCATGGGGATCGTGGACCCATTTACTTGAATGGGTCCGCGATCTCTCCGTTCCGGAGGAACGGAACCCCAAGTAGCACTCCGTAGTGTTCCGTATGTCCGGATTTGCAGACCCATTGAAGTGAATGGGTCCGCATCTGTGCCCGTGTATTGCGGATCCACAAATGCGGTCCGCAATACGGCAACGGGCAGCACATGTTCGTGTGAACAAACCCTTAGTTGTTATTTTAAATGATAGTTCCCTTTAAAGGGAACCTGTCACCATGAAAATGTAGTGCCTGGTATAGGGCAGAGGGAGCTGAGCAGATTACATAGCTTTACTTCTAATGTAATCTCTGCTGGTCATGTGGGTGGTGGTATCAATGATTGATAGCTACAGGGAAGGCTGTCACTGATAGGACCGCCCACATGACTCCTAAACCCAGAGTGAGCAGAGATTTAAATGTGTATGTTCCCATAAAACGAAAGATCAGTTTGCTCCGCTCCTCCTGCTCTATATTTATGCAGATTGCTGGGTTCCCTTTCAATGGACCTGACGGGTCCAAGTTCTGAATGCAGAGAGCCTAGAGGAAGACTGCGCCACAACGTAATAGAAAGTACGTGGCAATCATTGTGTCGGTTCTCTCTATTTGGGTCCGTTCTTGTAAATAGTTTAGAACGGCTCACGTCCCATATAATCAATGGGAAGTCTGTCCAGTAGGCTATAGGACTGGGATTCTGCACCAATGTGGTGCTCGTCTGCGCAGACACCCAGGTTTCATCTTCAGCCCTGCACTGTGTGGCGCAGGTTTCTGAATGTACAGCCTCATTCTAGCCCTCCCTGTTTTTACAGAGTGGCATGCCCCAGCAGTGGTTGGTCCGGAGTGGGTGACAGGCTGGGAGTTGTCGCAGAAGCACGGCACGTTGGGCACACCGGAATTGCCTCATGCATTGTTCTGGGCGGCAGCTGGTCGCGCATGCTCCGTACAGAACAACTGCGTGCTGTTTCCATGGTGTCTAGTTGTCTGGCACGTCTGATTGGCTTTCGCGTGACTGTTCAGCCACGCCCATGAGCGAACGCAGGCACCTGCTTTACATAGCCCCACCCCCTGTATTCCGGGTCGTTTACGTGACGCTCGTCTCTGTTCTCATTGGTTTGCAGCAGAGGAAAGGCGGGCGGTTAGAGCGGAAGTGTAGGATTCTGTCTTGTGGTTCGCGATTGGCTGCTTGTAGAATAGGGAGGGACTTCCGGCTGACAGTCCGGGCTCTCCCCGGGGTTTTCTGCGCCTGCCGCCTAGAGACAGGTGAGGGATGTGGGAACATGGCGACGTCCGGCGGTGAAGGGTCGGGGGCGGGATTTGGTGTCTTTGTGACGGATGTGTGGGGAGGTGGCGGGTGCCGGATTCCGGTTACTGGCCCTGCTGCGTGGTCTGACCGGTGTGTCGTTGTATTGGTAGGACGGTGATGTCACCGGACCATTCATTATACAGGCTGCTCGTACCGTTCTCCTGATGCCTGCCAGCATTACGTATATGTACGTACATCCTGATGACTGTCACTGTGTGCCTGCTGTGCCCATCAGCACTTGTGTGGTCTTAACACAGGGCATGTGCTGACCTCATAGTCACCGGCCACTTATCCCCTGAACCAGCCTTTGATGGTCGTGCCTCTCTTAGGTCCCTTGTTTAATCTCAGCAGGCTCATAGATAGCCAGGCGGTTATTCAGCGGGTCCAGCAGCACCCATCTAATATTGTCTTTAGGGCATCTATTTGATTTTCTTGGTTCGACTGTTTTTAAAATTCTCATGAGAGGAGACAGTCTTGTAAAAGGTAGAAACAACCCTTGGCTCGTCTTCTAATGCTTTGGCGCCGTGGGTCCGATCCACATCAGACCAGAAGTGAAGACCTCAGGTCCATCCTTCACGTGAGTGCTGAGCGGTCATGGGAACTATGGACCTGATGTCACTTCTGGTCCGGCAGGTATCGGACCGTCAGCACTGGGATGGAGGGACCTTTAGAAGTTGTTAAAAGGAGTTTACCGAGACTTCAATACTGATGACCTGTCCTCAGGATAGAGCATCAGTATCTGGTGGGGGTCCAACTCCCGGGACCCCCGCCTGGTCAGCTGTGGGAAGGCAGCTTTTCCCTAGGTCAGTGATGACGCTTTCATCGGTCTTGTGGCCTAGGAGCAGCTCAGCCCCACTGAAGTAAAGGGGTCTGAGCGCAATACCAAGCAATGTACAACGCTGTGCTGGGTGAGCAGTCACAGGAGCACCGCTGCTGATCGATGGGGGTCCTAGATGTCTGACCCCCACCGATCAGATACTGATCACTTATCCAGAGGATAGGCCATCGGTTAAAAATCTTGGAAAACCCTTTTAAAGAGTATCTAAACTTTTTTTTATTTTAGATATGTCATGGGGACATAGCAAAAGTGTTGATCGATGGGGGACCCAGCGCTGCTTCTCCTTGCTGCTGATTGCAAGCCTGTAGACTGTTTCAATAGATAGTCTATAGGCTCCCGCTGGGCTGAGTGCTTCTGGGTCCTCGTTCTAGCGCTGGGATTCCCTCCGATCAACACTTTTGATATGTCCCTATGACATATCTAACATTTCTGTCTACTCCCCTGAGAATTTTACAATCTGTTGGGCAACCCCTTGACAAAAAGTGTAACTGTAATGTACATGGGAACATGTATCCCACCCAAGAGATATCTCTGTTATAGGAGTTTCCCCAAATACCACCATCAAAACTGCCGTATCCTAAAGTGTTAGCCTGCCATTGCGTCATGTGGCAAATTTGTTTAGATTTTAAATTGCTGTCGGTTACGTCCTGCATTGGAGCCATATTATGTAGGACGCCTACATGATCTGATGTTAGGGCACATCTCTATGCCCTAAGGCAGGCATCCTCAAACTGCGGCCCTCCAGCTGTTGTAAAACTACAACTCCCACAATGCCCTGCTGTAGGCTGATACCTAAAGGCTGTTCGGGCATGCTGGGAGTTGAAGTTTTGCAACAGCTGGAGGGCTGCAGTTTGAGGATGCCTGCCCTAAGGCACGATGGGACAACGGTCACATGACAAGCCAGGAAGTATGATTCAAATATGGGGGATAAAGGAAAACTGCAAATTGGGTAAATTTGGGAGGGGGGCAGGAATCAAACAGCAATAGGAGCTAGAGTAATTGAACAAAATACACTTTTGAGAGAGAAGTAGTATATGGCACAACCGCTTTATTGAATCCGACACCAGACAGTAAGCGGCTGTACTAGAACACTAGTTGTATGCCCATTTATCGGATCTGACACCAGACATTAAGCGGCTGTACTAGAACACTAATTGTATGCCCATTTATTGAATCCGACACCAGACAGTAAGCGGCTGTACTAGAACGCTAGTTGTATGCCCATTTATCGGATATGACACCAGACAGTAAGCGGCTGTACCAGAACACTAATTGTATGCCCATTTATTGAATCCGACACCAGACAGTAAGCGGCTGTACTAGAACACTAGTTGATACCAGACAGTAAGCGGCTGTACTAGAACACTAGTTGATACCAGACAGTAAGCGGCTGTACTAGAACACTAGTTGATACCAGACAGTAAGCGGCTGTACTAGAACACTAGTTGATACCAGACAGTAAGCGGCTGTACTAGAACACTAGTTGATACCAGACAGTAAGCGGCTGTACTAGAACACTAGTTGATACCAGACAGTAAGCGGCTGTACTAGAACACTAGTTGATACCAGACAGTAAGCGGCTGTACTAGAACACTAGTTGATACCAGACAGTAAGCGGCTGTACTAGAACACTAGTTGATACCAGACAGTAAGCGGCTGTACTAGAACACTAGTTGATACCAGACAGTAAGCGGCTGTACTAGAACACTAGTTGATACCAGACAGTAAGCGGCTGTACTAGAACACTAGTTGATACCAGACAGTAAGCGGCTGTACTAGAACACTAGTTGATACCAGACAGTAAGCGGCTCTACTAGAACACTAGTTGATACCAGACAGTAAGCGGCTCTACTAGAACACTAGTTGATACCAGACAGTAAGCGGCTGTACTAGAACACTAGTTGATACCAGACAGTAAGCGGCTGTACTAGAACGCTAGTTGTGGGCCTGTTTATTGGATCTTTGGTCTGATAGGTGGCAGAATGACCTGGGGTTGTTCTGGTTTCTACAGACACAGCTTATTAATAGTTTAAGAAAGTGTCATGTAATTTCCAAACGTGATTTGTTTGTCACTTTCTCACAGTAGACAAGATCTTGAAATCATTGAATGCTACTGTGTATGGAGGATGAGATTCTGGCCTGGTTGTGTGATGATGAGACGGTGACATCATCAGAACATACAATATACAGGGTGAGCACAAAAACAGGCCTTGGTTTCCAGCGAATATAGAATGTAACTTTCCTGGAATATACACATTGGTGGCTACAGTTGCATCAGCTCCTAACATTTTATGTGGTCTCTGCTGGATATATATATAATTTTTTTATTATTATTATTTTTGACTTTATAACTTCTTGAAATCAAGGAGTGCTTTTGTGCTCACCTTGTATGTAAAAGCAGAATATTGTGACATCAGCATAGACATGTTGTCATCACAGTAAAGCCCCACAATATAGAGTAGTACAAAGACACTTCAGTGACATCATCATACCAGAACCACAGCCTTATACCGCTGAGGAATATATATTCTGTTGTGACATCATCACGACAGAACACAGCATGAATAAAACCATATTATATAAAAAATATCTAACACATGTAAAATGTCATAAATAATTTATATTTAATAAAGCTAAAATAAAATGGTGTAGCCTTTCAGCCCTGTGTCGTGGCATTAGTCACTGGCAGAGCTGATTTGGGTCTAAGACCCAGTAGCACACTTGGATACGTAGAACTACAGGTAACAGCACTCTGCTAGTCAATTGCGCAAAGATATAAGCAAACACTAAAAGAATAAATGCTTGGGGGTCATACTTACTGCAAATGCAGCTAGAAGCTTTTTGCGAATATAATTGATCAAAAATATTTCGGGCCCATCTACCGGTCGTCAAGGTCGCTTCTAATCAGATGGGTCCTACTCTGACATGCCTCTCCTGGGCTTACAGCCTACAATCTGGGCAAAGTAGTACCAAGCTGCATCCTACACATGCCTCTCCCAGGTTGTGAGCCTGCAGTATGGGCTGGGTAGAATACAGCTGTACAAGCTATCTAATTAAAAGCACATGGTAAATGGGCTGGTGGTGCACGGTTCAATCTCACCACCAGGGGGAGCCACTCCCCTAGTGGCAGTGACAATGGGGAAAAAATAAACGAACCAGCACCTCCACAATAAGTGAATATGAGAACGCAGGTGCACGCTACCTTGGCTAAAACACACTTGGATACGTAGAACTACAGGTAACAGCACTCTGCTAGTCAATTGCGCAAAGATATAAGCAAACACTAAAAGAATAAATGCTTGGGGGTCATACTTACTGCAAATGCAGCTTGAAGCTTTTTGCGAATATAATTGATCAAAAATATTTCTGGGAGAGGCATGTGTAGGATGCAGCTTGGTACTACTTTGCCCAGATTGTAGGCTGTAAGCCCAGGAGAGGCATGTCAGAGTAGGACCCATCTGATTAGAAGCGACCTTGACGACCGGTAGATGGGCCCGAAATATTTTTGATCAATTATATTCGCAAAAAGCTTCTAGCTGCATTTGCAGTAAGTATGACCCCCAAGCATTTATTCTTTTAGTGTTTGCTTATATCTTTGCGCAATTGACTAGCAGAGTGCTGTTACCTGTAGTTCTACGTATCCAAGTGTGTTTTAGCCAAGGTAGCGTGCACCTGCGTTCTCAGACCCAGTAGCAGTCAGCCCCCCGCAGATCTGATATTCATAACCTGTCCTCAGGATAGGTGATGAATATAAAAAAGTGGACAACCCCTTTAAGTTGGATCTACACTGCCTAAGGCCTCTTTCACATGACCGTATGGCTTTTTCACGGATCCGTTGTCCTGTTTTTGTTTCCGCTGTGTTCCTGTTTTTCCGTTCCGTTTTTTTGTATGGCATATACAATATACACTAATTTTATAGAAAAAAAATTGGGCTGGGCATAACCTTTTCAATGGATGGTCCTGCAAAAACAGAACGGATACGGAAGACATACGGAGTACATTCAGTTTGTGTTCCTTTTTTTTTTTTTTTGGCGGACCCATTGACTTGAATGGAGCCATGGAACGTGATTTGCGGGCAATAATAGGACATGGTCTATCTTTCAATGGAAATACAGAAACGGAATGCATAAGGAGTACATTCCATTATTTTTTTTCCAGAACCATTGAAATGAATGGTTCCGTATATGGAACACAAAAAATGGCCCGCAAAAAAAAAAAAAAAAAAAAAAAAAAAAGATCATGTCAAAGAAGCCTAATTGTCGGGCAGATTATCGGGGATGAATGTTCGTATGAAGTCTTGTTCCCCATAATCTGGGCGTGTGAAGGTGGCACAGATCACCCCATGAACAAACAAAACACTTGTTCATTGGGTGAACCAGTCTTTCATGCGGACAGCTCAGTCATCGTGTCTGGCAGCAGATCCTACTGTACGATGAATCTGTATGAGGAAGAGCAGTAGCACTCGTCCCCATACAGTGGAGGTGATTGCTTTTCTCCACAGATGAGCAGACCATCACCAGGAGGGCACGCTTCCTTCCCGACAGTCGCCTGCTCCATCATGTATTGGATTTTCTGACCGGATTTCGGACAGCAGAGACGACGTAATCCACTGTTTTCAAGAGTAATAGGCAAACTTGTAAAAGAAACTGAAGCAAAAATAATTTCCAGAGGGGGCGATAAGCCATGATGCATGAGAGATGAGCATCTGTTGCGACATCTATCATCTGACTGGCGACTGACACTTGTGGGCACTCAACGGTACTGAGACGTCTACATTGTTCTCCTCATCTCACTTCTCATGGAACATCTACAACTGTTCATTTTAGGTTTTGTGGTGGGGATTTCCTTCTATTTTAATATCAAAAACTGCGAAGTAATATAGCTGATTTATTACACTGTACGGAGAGGTTTACTATATCTTTCACATTGGTCCTTGTCCCACTGGAGCTCACAATCTAGTTTCATTTACACCCAGAAAACTTGGACTAACATTAAGCAGCATGGTGACCGGACGGTAGCTGGGTCTACTGGTGAAGATCAAGCTGTAGTAAATCAGGGACTTCCCTTTTTCAGGTGCAGATGAAAAGTCTGAGTGTAATTTTATTGATCTATCTCCCACAACATACACTGCCCAAAAGAATTAAGGGAACCCATAAAGGGGTACTCGGGGCGAAAACTAGACAGCCTCCAAAAAGGGACTGGTTTTTGCAGGTGGTGACCACAGAGAGTTACTTTCTCCATATCCTTCCTAACTGATTCTTCTGTAGTTTCACTTTTGGTAGAAGGCAGTACCAGCACCCCAATCAGGTTGCACAGTCAATCCTATGTCTCCAGGGTGGCACATCCATACGTGCTGTCACAAGGTTTGCTGTTTGCATAGTTTCATGGGTATGGAGGCGATACAGAGCTGGACAGGGCCATAGAAGGACATGGACACAGTTCCTGCTCCTTTGCATAATGAGGAAACGTATAATGGGACCTGTGATCACACAGCCCAGCACCATGCAGCTTGATTGGCATTTGCCAAAGAACACCAGAACTGGCACGTTCCCCATTGGCACCTGTACAATAGTCAGGAGACACCGTGATGAACATTATTCTGCCTGCAACATCATCCAGCATGACAGTTTTTTTGGGCGAGTCTGTGATGGTCTGGGGAGGTGCATTATTGCACGGTTGCACAAACATTTACATGATAACTATTGGTACACTTCTTATATGTACTGCGATAAAATCCTCAGAGCCATTGGTAGACCTTACGCTGCAGTGGTCCCGGGGTTCTTCCTGATGGAGGACAATGCCTGGCCACATTTGGCCAAAGTGCCTATTCAAGTGTTCCTCAACTACAGTCCTCAAGGCCCACCTAACTATCATTTTTTCGGGGTTTCCTTAGTATTAAGGTGGTGACCTAATTAGTGTCAGTGCATCCATTATATGGGATATTCTCAAATCATGACCAGTAGATGGGCCCTGAGGACTGGAATTGAGGAACACTGGTCTAGGCAGTTCCTTGACGATCCTATTGACAGGCCCCTACATTCTCCAGACCTGAATCCAATTAAGAACCTCTTGTACATTCTGTGTCAGTGCACTGTCCAGGAACTAACTGATCCCCTGATCCAGCTCTGGGAGGAGATCACCCAGGACACGATCTGCCTTCTCGACGGGAGTACCTACAGGCATGTGTGGACCATAGACACTACTGATTGATATTGAGTTCCCGATATGAAATTGATGCAAATTGGATCCGACTGATTTGAATCTTGTATTTTTCTTTTTGGAGTTATTTGTAATCCAGCCCTTAGTTGGTTGATGACTTTGGTTTCCACTGACACCATTTTGTTCTGAATGAATTACACAGTTTATATCAGTAAAGATTTGGAGCAGCACTGCAGTGACCAGCCCAGTCCAATACAAAGAGACAGCTAATCGGCAGGTGTGTGGAGAGTTGGACCTCCTGACCGCCAGCTAGTGATGGGCTATCCTCAGGATAGGCCATCACTTAAAGGGGTTGTCTCATCATGGTCAATGAGGGCATATCGTTAGGATATGCCCCCATTGTCTTATAGGTATGAGTCCCACCGCTGGGACCCGCACCTATATCAAGAACGGGACCCCGCAAGTGAAGGAGGGCGCACTGCGCATGCGCAGCCGACCTCCATTTATTTCCTATTGAGGCCGACGAAAATAGCCGAGCACTGGCTCGGCTATTTCCGTCGGCCCCATAGAAATGAATGGGAGCAAGGGCCGCGCATGCGCGGTATGCTCCCGTTCACTTCTATGGGGAGCCGGCTTTTTGGTGGCCGAACTGGAGTCCTCCAGCCACCACCTTGCGGGGCTCCGTTCTCTGTATTGCTGGGACCCGCACCTATAAGACAATGGGGGCATATCCTACTGATATGCCCCCATTGTCCATGATGAGACAACTCCTTTAATAAGAGGTGTGCAACCCCTTGATAGGTCATCAATATTCTACTCCCTGAAAACCCCTTTAATGACTACTGACATTTGATGACCTAAGTTAAAGGGATTTCTGTTTTCTAGATATTGACCTGTCCCCAGCCACAAACTGTTGTAGGTAGGCACTGGAAACAACACAGGGGACAGAGCTGGAAGCGGAAAGCCTCTACTCAAGTGACCCCCACCTATCTGATATGGATGACCTTTTTTGAGGATAAGTGGTCAATATCTAGAAACTGGAAAATCCCGGTGATTGTACTTGATTTGTATCGGTGGCAGCTTTTACTGCTCTCTGGGTGGTTGTCATTTTCTAATGATGAGTTTGGGGATGTGTAGAAATAATTGGAGCGGGTTGTTTCTCAGATTCTTTGTGCTTTGGTGGATGTGTTGCCTTTAGGGTATATATTGCAAACATTTGTAGAAATCCATGCACATGTTGCAGAAACAGCTTTATTCGGAGACATGAGACAAATCGGCCACGTGTGAACTCTGACAGTTGTGACGAGCTTCATGACGCTGCTCATTCCTGTTTTCATACATTGAATTCCTCTTTGTAGGTGTGTGGAGGGAACACGTCTTTCAAGGCAGAGGTTGTACTTCCTTATTTCAAGCCAGGTTTTTATGGGAGACTTTTACTTTATTTTGTCTCATTTTTAGTTATTACGTTGTGGGTTTTGATATCATCGTATAGCAAGTGTAAGTGGAGATCTAAACTGCTGTTTGGCAAGGCCTTTGCAAGGAAATGCTACTTCCCTGGGTCCACTTTCCTGACCTTCCCACACTGCGACATATATCTCCACTTCCCAAACCCCAGTGATTGTTGTTGTTGTGTTTTATGTTTTTCAGGGCATAAGCTGGGCATCATGGTGGCTCAGTGGTTAGTGCTGTTTACTTACAACTCTCGGGTCTTGGATTCATATCCGACCAGGAATACCATCTTTGGGCCTCCTGCACACGACCGTAGGTGTCCTGTTGCCGTATTGTGGACTGCATTTGCGGATCCGCTATACACTGGCACCGTTCCTTGTGCATTCCGCATCACTTCAATGGGTCAACAAATCTGGAGATGCGGAACGGAACCCTACAGAGTGCTTCCGTGGGGTTTCGTCCCGTACTTCCGTTATGCAAAATGATAGAACATGTCTTATCTTTTTGCGGAACGGCTGGGTCGCGGACCCATTAAAGTTAATGGGTCCGCGATCTGCTGCGGCTGCCCCACGGTCGGTGTTCGCCACGGGGCGCACACGTTCGTGTGCAGGAGGCCTTATGGAGATTCTGTTTTCATCATGATTGCTTGGGTTACCTCCTGGTCCTCTGATTTCCTTCTACACTCTGAAAGCATACTGACATACCTGAGATGGGGAAATTAGATTTGTGTTGATAATTTTCTAAAACTTTGACACAATCCTAATACAGACAAATTTGTATGCTTGTAATAAAGGTTCCTGTACAAGAAAAAAAAAGCCCTATTTCAGCTAATCTGTGGAGGGAAGACACTTTGGGGGAGATTTATCATCTACCTTACGCGGGATGCTGGTCATAATTGTGGTTCATCCTCTGATATCAGGACCAGCGCAGAAAGCGCCTGTTTTAATAAATCTCCCCCTCTGTGATTATAACCCCCCAACTGGCTACAGGCCCTAAGGCGTCGTGATCGGATACGCTCCTCTTTCTTCCTGTTCAGCCACATCTCTTGTGCATTATGCAGCTGAACAGCAAGGAAGAGGAGAACATCCAGTTGTGTCCTCAGAGGAAGAGCCCGCAGCCAGTCGGGTGGTCACGTGATTCTAGCTGGGGTCAAATCAAAGGTCTAATGACTTGAGAGACACACATAACCACCGTGAAAAGGAACCGGGATGTAATGACATTTTAAAAGTGGTGTCCGGTTGGTAATTTTTTAGAATGGCATTAAAAAAAATATATAGATTCCCCCCCACCCCCCCACACACACACACACATTTTGGGATGCTTCCTGGGTTCCTGCTGGTCTCTACATCATGGTGCCTCTTGATACTGGGATTGGCTGGAGTGGTCATCTCCTGTGTGTCGAGAGGGACCAGGAAGTAGAGGGTCAGAACAGGTTTAGAGGTTTATTAGGCCATCAGCTGGGTATTGCTTTTTTTTTTTTTTATGCCTTTCACATTGTATGAACTATTTCTGGACGTTTCCTGGTCCTCACATTAGTTGCACCTGATCTGTTTTTCCACTGTGATGTAGAAGGGTTTTCTAGTCCATTACAGCATCACCGTTGGTAGTCCTGGGATGTGTATTCTGTTAGCTCTCTATTGAGTCCAGTGTTTTATATTCTAAAGCTCCTTTTGTTTTTCTGGTGTGAATAGAGTTGCCATAAATGAGATAAAATTGACCTTGTGTATAAAATATCAGTGAGAACCTGTTGTCTGAATGCCCATTAGACTGAGTAATGGATTGGTATCTAGCTCTATGATGTCTATGATCATGAAAGGTCTTGGGCTAAGCTTGATGCGCCTTTGATGTTTAGCATTTTATTGTGAAGCCGATCACTATTTTCGTGACTACTGCCCTGCTTTTATGAACGTCTAAGGGTACCTTTACACTAGCGTTTTTCTTTTCCGGCGCTGAGTTCCGTCCTAGGGGCTCAAATCCAGAAAAGAACTGATCAGTTTTATCCTAATGCATTCTGAATGGAGAGTAAGGGCTCTTTCACACTTGCGTTGTTGTGTTCCGGCATAGAGTTCCGTCGTCGGGGCTCTATGCCGGAAGAATCCTGATCAGGATTATCCCCATGCATTCTGAATGGGGAGAAATCCGTTCAGGATGCATCAGGATGTCTTCAGTTCCGGAACGGAACGTTTTTTGGCCGGAGAAAATACCGCAGCATGCGGTATTTTTGCTCCGGCCAAAAATCCTGAACACTTGCCGCAAGGCCGGATCCGGAATTAATACCCATTGAAAGGCAT
Organism: Bufo bufo; assembly: GCF_905171765.1. NCBI lineage: Eukaryota > Metazoa > Chordata > Amphibia > Anura > Bufonidae > Bufo > Bufo bufo. The sequence continues at coordinate 216,817,387 of NC_053393.1, forward strand.
TAATCCGGATCCGGCCTTAAGCTAAACGTCGTTTCGGCGCATTACCGGATCCGACGTTTAGCTTTTTCTGAATGGTTACCATGGCTTCCAGGACGCTAAAGTCCTGTTTGCCATGGTAAAGTGTAGTGGGGAGCGGGGGAGAAGTATACTTACCGTCCGTGCGGCTCCCGGGACGCTTCAGAGTGACGTCAGGGCGCCCCACGCGCATGGATGACGTGATCGCATGGACACGTCATCCATGCGCATGGGGCGCTCTGACGTCATTCTGGAGCGCCCCAGGAGATGCACGGACGGTAAGTATACTGCTCCCCACTACTACTACGGCAACCAGGACTTTAATAGCGTCCTGGCTGCCATAGTAACACTGAACGCATTTTGAAGACGGATCCGTCTTTAAATACTTTCAGTTCACTTGCGGTGTTACGGATCCGGCGGGCACCTCCGGCAAATGGAGTACACGACGGATCCGGACAACGCAAGTGTGAAAGAGCCCTAATCCGTTCAGGATGCATCAGGATGTCTTCACTTCAGTCTTTTTGACTGATCAGGCTTTTCAGAAAACCGTAGCATGCTGTATTTTTAGCTCCGACCAAAAATCCTGAACACTTTGACTGAACGCCGGATGCGGTCTTTTTCCCATTGACTTGCATTAACGCCGGATCCGGCGCCGTGGGTTCAGTCAAACCGGATCCGGCTTTTGCATGTTAAACCCGAAAAATGTAAAAAAAAAAGTTAGTCTAGAAATGGCGGATCCGTTTTTTCCAATGCATTTTTTCATTGTGATCCGGATTCAAATGTAATCCGTTTTCACACGTTTTTCCGGATCCGGCGGGCAGTTCCGCTGTCGGAATTGAACGCCGGATTAAAACAACGCTAGTGTGAAAGTAGCCTTAAGCTGTTGTCCTGCTGGTTATGTGTTTTTGTTTTTTTTTTGTTTTTTTTAAACACGGAATAGCTTAAAAGAAGTAAATCTCACCTCATCAGTCTCCTGCTGCTCCCATTCTGATGCCTCCCGGGTCCCCTGCCGGTTTCTGCATCCTGGTCTGCAGTGTGAGCGCTCGTCCAATTGCAACGCTGGCAAACCGTTTCTTAGGGCTCTGTGTGGTGCCATTCCTCTTTTTTATTCTTCCTGGAAAAGTACTGGGTGTTTCCATTCCCCTTAGCAGTGGGGTGTGTTCTACACAAATTGGGGAAAATTTATCATGAGGGGGATATTTGAAGTCTGTTTTGCTTGAGTCTGCGTTGGAGTACTTTATGCCACCTTCATCCAATGTCTCATGTTACTTGATAAATTTGTCTTCTCTTTAGACCTAACACTTTGGTCTAGAGAAGCTCCTTCAGTTTTCCTACTCCACCCTTCTGATGGAGTGAGATTGCAAATCTGGAATTAAACTCATTAACATAGCTAACCACACCTACTTTTCCACCCACATTATAAAACTGTGGAGAGTTGTAAAAATACAAATCGTTGCAAAATTATGCAGAAGTGAGTGCAAAAAAGTTGCTAAATTTTGCTCTTTTTTTTTTTTTAACACAGCATACTTTTTTAATGGTGTTTTTTGAGATTTATGGTGGGTTTTTAAGTGAATGCGTCATGAGTTTTTAAACTGGAAAGTATAGGTGTTGGGCTGCTGGGTCTCGCCGCCTGCACGTGGGCTGCAGTTATGTGGCGCTTTGCCAAATTAGAGTAAGGACCCACTCAAGACGGGATTAAACGGCATGTGGATGTGTGATATATGCGGGAAAGTATGTACCAACCTCTGATGTCGCTTACAAACTAAATAAAATGCCTGTTTTTTCATATGGGCAAAAAAGAACAAACAATGGATTTCTTTGGCATAAAATCATAATAAAATAAACTAAAAAAAAAAATGCTGTAGTCATAACATGCTGCAATCTAAAAAAAAAAATGCAATATTCCCCCATTGTCTACCATGGGAAAACCCCTTTAAGAATGTACCTCTTTTCAGGGTAGCTCATCAATATAAGATCGGTGGGGGCGGTGGAACGAAAGAAGTGATGTCACAGGTGGAGAAAAGACCTCATTGCATGCTTGGAGTCCGACCGCCACCAATGACCGGTCCAGAGGATAGGTCATCAGTGTTTAAGTCCCTGAAAATGCTTAAATCAGGATGTCCGAACATACGAATGATAGTATACCGTAGTTTTTGGCTAATATGACTGCAACCCCAGATGTCTAATCTTTCCTTATTGTGTCGTTTTTTTCAGGTTTTCTGACAGAGAACATTTATTACTCCAAGGGATCTTCTAATAGTTTGGAATGTGCCATCTTGACGTCTTATGGAGGATTAATTAGTTCACTTTAAGAAGTTTTTGCACTAAAGGACTTTAAGCGGAGACACAACACGCAAAAAATAAAAAAAGGAGAAAATGTCGTCCAACAGAAGTCAAAACCCTCATGGACTTAAACAGATTGGCTTGGACCAGATCTGGGATGACCTGCGGGCCGGCATCCAACAAGTTTACACTCGACAGAGCATGGCAAAATCTAGATACATGGAACTCTACACGTATCCTTAACCCTGATCTTAATATTTAACCTGAATTTATTTCTCTGTATTTGAAGTCATCGACTGCCAAATTTTCCAGCTTTGTGGAGGCTCGTGATTTATGCGGTCTACAGGCTGGGTAAATGCATTTTCAAAGAGGATATGAACGGTTAAAACATACGGTAAGGTTAATAGGGGGTAGTATCCACGTTCCTGGTGGTCTAGGTCAGTGTAGGGGTTGATACTCGCCTCTCCAAGCTCCAGTGTTGGTTTAGCTCCCTTCCCTGAATACAGGGAGGGGTAAAAGAGGACTTTGCCGCTGTAACTTTACAGCAGTACACGTGAATGATCTGCCCGTTCACAGGGGGACTGAGCAGGAGCCGTTCCCCTCTCAGCGGGGGCGTTCTCAAGTCTCTGCAGTGCATCTTACAGGATTCCAGTGTGGGTGAACAGAACCGGTCCGACCGTTGTGTTGTCCGCGGTACAGCTGGAGCAGGATGTGGTATTCATATTGTTTCCAGATGAGATTGTGTGAGCTAAAAGATTGGAAAAGGTGTGCCATGGTGACCTATGTGCAGCTTTAATCACTTACGGACTAGATGGTTCCTTCCAGCAATGTCGCCATTCAAAGCACCTTTTCCAGCTTGAAAGTTAAAAAAATGGCTGTCACTTCCTCCTATGTGGCACATTTGTCTCGTTGCATTTGAACCTTGACCTCCAATAAAACTCTTTTAAAGGGGTTCTCCGGGCTACTGTAAAAAAAAATCAAAAAAAATCCAAGCTTTCTTGTAACCCGTGGAAGACAGATTGTTTAGTTAGTACTCATCCGGCTCTCGTTCTGCCGATCCAGCCGTGTCTGCTACACTCATACAGGCTCCGAGTCCCCTCCAACCGGATGTGTTCACTTATTTTCGTCTTCAGCTGCATAATGGTAAATGCAGGTGAATAGGAAGAGAAGGGATCGGGACCTGGGTAGAAAAGCCTGCAGCCTATGTGAATGCAGGGGAGACCACAGCATCAGTGGTACAAGGGACTGTTCACATCCCCATCAAGGATATCCGAGACAGAGCAGTCTACCGGATCCTCTACTTCACCGCCAGATCCCCATTGGCCATAATGAGGTCCAGCAGTGATCCGGCCTCTTTCAGGCATAAATGCTGGGTTTTGGCCGGATAAAAGCTGTTGCATGCAACGTTTTTTTGGCTGGCCAACAGCTGCCATTTGTGCCTGATCTCCTTAAAGCGAACCTGTCACCATCATTTTGCCCATAGAGCTGGGGACATGGGCTGCTAGATGGCCACTAGCTCATCTGCAGTACCCAGGTCCCACAGCTCTCTGCGCTTTTATTGTGTTAAAAAAACGTTTTGAGTGATATGCAAATTACGTGATATGAGTCCTGTAGCCGGAGAGGAGTCAAGCGGAAAGGAGCCCAGCACCGCCCCGCGTCCTCCGAATCTCCTCCTTGCCGGCTGACGTCACAAAGCTGGAGCGCCGAAATCTCGCGATGCGCAAGCTAGCGCATGCGCAGTGTCGGCATCATGTTCATTCCCTGTGCTGGCATCGGCACAGGGAACGAACTACGCATGCGCTAGCTCGCGCATCGCGAGATTTCGGCGCTCCAGCTTTGTGACGTCAGCCGGCAAGGAGGAGATTCGGAGGACGCGGGTCGGTGCTGGGCTCCTTTCCGCTTGACTCATCTCCGGATACAGGACTCATATCACGTAATTTGCATATCACTCAAAACGTTTTTTTAACACAATAAAAGCGCAGAGAGCTGTGGGACCTGGGTACTGCAGATGAGCTAGTGGCCATCTAGCAGCCCATGTCCTCAGCTCTATGCACAAAATCCTGGTGACAGGTTCTCTTTAAAGGAGACTTGAATTAGACCTAAGTACTAACTAAAGGATCTTTCTCCTACAGGATAGATTTTATAAATGCCCCAGAGAAACCCTTTAAGGGTTATTCCCATCTGGGAAATTTTTGGCATATCGATAGGATGTGCCATAAATATCAGATAGATGCAGGTCCTACCTCTGGGACCTCTCCTACCTCCAAAATGGGGCCTGGAAGTGAACGTAGAGCAAGCAGTGGATGCACGGCCACTCCATTCAACACGATGGAACTTCCAAAACTAGTCAAAGGTCCTCGCAAGGCTGTCAGTGAAGGGACAGCATACCCTCATGTGCAGTGTCCTTGCCGGTCCCTTCAGGGGGCCCTGTTTTGAAGGTTAGGAGAAGTCCCAATGGTGGATCCTGCATCTATCTGATATTTAACATATTTTGTTGATATCCCATAAATGTCCCAGATGGGAATATCACTTTAAGTTCATAATCCATATGTGTGTCTCAGAATGCAAATAACAGAACACTGATAGATGGGGAAAATGGGCAGCGTCCAGTAAATATGATGGCACGGTGAGATCACACGTTGCAGATTTATGGTGGGTGAAATCCTAAACCCATCCTCACCAGATCTACAGATCTATCCACAACATGTGAACTTGGCCATTGGTCTTTGTGGTCCCCATTCATTCTGGAAGAGGGATGGCCATACATGGTGGCCAGTTTTGGTGGGTATATCACATAGAAATACAGCAGAACAGTATTGGCTGTAGACATCATGGCTTTACTGCATCCTATTAGGTTGGAATGGATCTCGGGCCCAGGTAGAGGTAATGCACCCCAATGTGAGGTGTGTGGCATCTGATGAAATGCTCTGACTGCTGTAACTGGTGGCCTACGTAATATTTAGATTTTGATAAAAGATTCTGTTAGAAAAGAATGAATAATTGGATGCGGCCATCTGAACGCTGCCTGTGTGCGTCTAAGTGGTTTCTGTTAACCATTTGTGGTACAGGTTTAGTTATTGGATCTCCTGGTGCTATTAAACAGAGACGTTAAGAAGTTCTAAGCATTAAACGTGTGTATGCCCAAAGGGGCAAAAAACACTTTTTTTGGGGGGGAGGGGTTGGGCCTTTTTTGGGCATTCTAGTTTTGAAAGTTGGGTGGGGAAGTGGGCATGGTTAGCTCGTTGAGCTGATTTAAATCAGTTATGCCATGTTTACTGTAAAGAAAAAAAAAAAAAGAATTCAGACACATAATACAAATACAGCTAGACGCAGCCCTGTACCTCACATGAATCTAGAGACCCCCCCCATTCAATGCTTGAATTGTTCTGCTGGATTCTCTTCAGTCTGGCAGCTCAGGGGATGTGTCCTTTTATTTTATTTTTTTGTGTGTGCTGCAACTCTCTCCCTATCACAACTTAGGAGGCGTGCCCTATCACAGCTTAGGAGGTGTGTCCTTTTTGCTGTAGCTCTCTCCCTATCACAGCTTAGGAGGTGTGTCCTTTTTGCTGTAGCTCTCTCCCTAACACAGCTTAGGAGGCGTGTCCTTCTTGCTGTAGTTCTCTCCCTATCACAGCTTAGGAGGTGTGTCCTTTTTGCTGTAGCTCTCTCCCTATCACAGCTTAGGAGGTGTGTCCTTTTTGCTGTAGCTCTCTCCCTATCACAGCTTAGGAGGCGTGTCCTTTTTGCTGTAGCTCTCTCCCTATCACAGCTTAGGAGGTGTGTCCTTTTTGCTGTAGCTCTCTCCCTATCACAGCTTAGGAGGCGTGTCCTTTTTGCTGTAGCTCTCTCCCTATCACAGCTTAGGAGGCGTGTCCTTTTAGCTGTAGCTCTCTCCCTATCACAGCTTAGGAGGCGTGTCCTTTTAGCTGTAGCTCTCTCCCTGTAACTGTTACAACTTCTTCTTACAGAAGATGTAGCTGGTGGCTGTTGAAGGATAAAACAGCGCATGTGACCACCTCAGTAGGTGGACGTGCACAATACAAATTGCTGTACTGCCTTCAGTAAGGACACGGAAGTTGTCCGAAACATGCACACGTTGTTTGGTTCTTTTTGCAACTACTTAACTACTTGTAATGTATAGAAGTTCTTGAAAGCAGCCCCAATTTATGGATCCTGAGATACTGGACCATTTTCTATTTTACACATGTAGATGAACGAAATGTATAAACCGTTGTGTGACATTTGATAAATCTGGGGCAGATTACATGCTAAGCAGACTTTAAAGGGGGTGGCCCATCTTGCACATCGGTGGCATATCGCTAGGATATGCCACCAGTGTCTGATGTGGGTCCCGCCTCTGGTACCTGCACCTACCTTTTAGAATGGGGCCTCCAAAGTAAAGGAGGGTTCACCGCCCAAGTGTGTCAACCCGCCATTCACCTCTATGGGAGTTCCGGAAACATGCCGAACAGGCATGTATGGTGCACTCTCCTGGAGTTTGGGGGCCCTGTTCTACAGAGAAGTGATGGTCCTAGAGGGGGGACCCACACCTATCTGACATTAAAGGCATATCCTAGCCATATGCCACCAATGTGTGAGATGGACCAACCCCTTTAAGGACCACCCACTGACTTTTGTCATCGCTGTTTTATGAGCACTCCTGCTCTACAACCGAGCTGTAACTAACAGCTCTGGCTCTTAGAGCAGCCATTTTCTCTATATCTAGGATTGGAGGTAGCTCCAGTTCCAGCCATTGACCATTTGATTGCCGCAGTCTGTGACCGCAGCATGATCAAAGGGTATTTCCCCATCTGATTTGGTCCCTGTGATCGAAGGCTTGGGAAGCCCTCTTCGGTCAGCCCTGGAGACCTAGAAAGGACACCAGGACTGTCAGTTCAGTAATCCTGCAGTCAGGGCACACTAATGTTCTCGGAGCATAATGTATTAGCATACAGGAGTACAAAATCATGTAAGACAATTATTCCTTAATGGGATTTTTATTTTTTTTATTTAATAAAATTTTTATGTAATAAAGGCCAGCAAAAATAATAAATAAGCAATTATTTTGCATAGAATACATTTTATTGTGCATACATTATGTAAAAGCAAAAAACTACACTTGTTAGGTATCCACATCAACTCATCTAACAGGTTATTCGGTGTGACCTATGTACAGTGTAAAAAAAACACTAATGTCAATGTCCATCACTTTCTATGTCTGTGACACAAAAAAAATGGATATAAATTTCAAAGTACATATTAAATTACTTTGTAACAGCACCAAAAAAGCAATTTCTACTGAATAAAAGTAGGCCTTATATAGCCATGTGGATGAAAAAATAAAAAAGTTATAGATGCTTAAACATGGAGGCAAAAACTGAAAAAAGGGGTTAAACTCGCTCATGATAAATTGGATTCTGATTGAGGCTTGGTCAATGGCGCTACATGTGCTGCAGCATTTTTACCTATGTCCAGAAGGAAATGAGAAGTTCTGCGACTTCCTAATATTGGGGAGATTTACCAGTAGTGGCCAGTCATAGCTTAACTTTCATTCTGTATTCTGCTCTTGAAAAATGAAAGCTGCCCTGTGGTTTGTTGCTGTGACAGACCTTTTCATAAATCTTCCTCTGTGTTTCAGTGGTTTGCTGGCAGTGAATGAGGGCACTGTTTACGTTACGCTGTGCCCTTTAATAGTGTTTCAGTGCGGACACGTCACTTCAGGTTTAGCCGTGGCTTCCCGAGGACTGGGCGCAGATGGGTGTGAAGGCTTCTACAGTTGCTTGACTTGACATAGACTTCCACGTCATACGGTTGTTAAAATGTTTACATGCTTGAGCACGTTTCTTCACGTGTCCTAGACGGAGACACTTACCTCTGTCTTATAACAATCATTTGCAGTTGTATTTTTGGATATTCAATTAGGGGTACATAGGAAGACCTTTCCTGGTGTCCTGACCAGAAATATACAATTGTGATAAATCGCTACAGACTGCCATATGTCACCCTTTTTTTTTATATGAGGGTGAGTCTTTTAAAAGTCCTCCTCCCACCTTTTGCTGCAGGTCTGGCTTCTCTAATCCCTAGTGATCTGTAATTGGCATGGGAATAGGGCTGCAGTAAATGATTATTTTAGTACACGAGTATTCTACCGATTATTTTTTTTACGATTAATCGAATATTCTAATAAGAAAAAATGAATTAATAGACCGTTTTACTTTATAGAAACTCATCAGACCCCCTGCCATCAGTCCCCAACACCCTTCGTTCCCCCCTGTGCAATCAGCCCAAGTGCATCAGCTCTGTTCCCCCAGTGCCATCGGCTCCACTATCCCAAGTGCCGCGCTGTGCGGGCCGGTGGGTGACCACGGAGCGGTAAGTAATAGCAAGCACTTGACTCCTGCTCCGTGGTCACATGACACAAACGAATCCTCGATGCAAAAAATTTGTCGAATTACTCGATTCAATGGAGATCGTTTTCAGTTCTACATGGGTAGCTGCCCCATGCCAAATGTTTCCCCTGCGGCGGTAGCATTACATGGCCACTGTGCAAATCAATAAGAGTGGCTCTTCATTTTTTTTTTTCTCAGAGGGGGATCCCGAGCAGGGAACTCTTTGCCCATGACACCTATAGTAGAGCTCATGCCAGCCGGGCCCATACTACAGACACTGACAGTGCCCGCCGTCTGCGGGCCTATTCACTTGAATGGGGTCTGCGAAAAAAGTAGTGCATGCACTACTTTTTTGTGTTGTGGAGGTACGGACCGAAAACCCACGGAAGCACTCCGTATTGTTTCTGTGCCTCCGTTCTGCACCACACCTTCAGGATTGCGGACTCATTTAAGTGAATGGGTCCACGTCCGTGATGCGGTGCACAAACTGCCGGTGCCTGTGTATTGTGGGCTGCAATATGGGCACCAGCTAAAAACAGTCGTGTGCATGTGGCCTCACTTATAAAGGCGGATATTGCTACAACCTACAGTCGTGGCCAAAAGTTTTGAGAATTACATAAATATTGGAAATTGGAAAAGTTGCTGCTTAAGTTTTTATAATAGCAATTTGCATATACTTCAGAATGTTGTGAAGAGTGATCAGATGAATTGCATAGTCCTTCTTTGGCATGAAAATTAACTTAATCCCAAAAAAAACTTTCCACTGCATTTCATTGCTGTCATTAAAGGACCTGCTGAGATCATTTCAGTAATCGTCTTGTGAACTCAGGTGAGAATGTTGATGGGCACAAGGCTGGAGATCATTATGTCAGGCTGATTGGGTTAAAATGGCAGACTTGACATGTTAAAAGGAGGGTGATGCTTGAAATCATTGTTCTTCCATTGTTAACCATGGTGACTTGCAATAAAACGAGTGCAGCCATCATTGCGTTGCATAAAAATGGCTTCACAGGCAATGATATTGTGGCTACTAAGATTGCACCTCAATCAACAATTTATAGGAACATCAAGAACTTCAAGGAAAGAGGTTCAATTCTTGTTAAGAAGGCTTCAGGGTGTCCAAGAAAGTCCAGCAAGCGCCAGGATCGTCTCCTAAAGAGGATTCAGCTGCGGGATTGGAGTGCCACCAGTGCAGAGCTTGCTCAGGAATGGCAGCAGGCAGGTGTGAGCGCATCTGCACGCACAGTGAGGCGAAGACTTTTGGAAGATGGCCAGCAAAGAAGCCACTTCTCTCCAAAAAAAACATCAGGGACAGATTGATCTTCTGCAGAAAGTATGGTGAATGGACTGCTGAGGACTGGGGCAAAGTCATATTCTCTGATGAAGCCTCTTTCCGATTGTTTGGGGCATCTGGAAAAAGGCTTGTCCGGAGAAGAAAAGGTGAGCGCTACCATCAGTCCTGTGTCATGCCAACAGTAAAGCATCCTGAGACCATTCATGTGTGGGGTTGCTTCTCATCCAAGGGAGTGGGCTCACTCACAATTTTGCCCAAAAACACAGCCATGAATAAAGAATGGTACCAAAACACCCTCCAACAGCAACTTCTTCCAACAATCCAACAACAGTTTGGTGAAGAACAATGCATTTTCCAGCACGATGGAGCACCGTGCCATAAGGCAAAAGTGATAACTAAGTGACTCGGGGACCAAAACATTGACTTTTTTAGTCCATGGCCTGGAAACTCCCCAGATCTTAATCCCATTGAGAACTTGTGGTCAATCCTCAAGAGGCGGGTGGACAAACAAAAACCCACTAATTCTGACAAACTCCAAGAAGTGATTATGAAAGAATGGGTTGCTATCAGTCAGGAATTGGCCCAGAAGTTGATTGAGAGCATGCCCAGTCGAATTGCAGAGGTCCTGAAAAAGAAGGGCCAACACTGCAAATACTGACTCTTTGCATAAATGTCATGTAATTGTCGATAAAAAGCCTTTGAAACGTATGAAGTGCGTGTAATTATATTTCACTACATCACAGAAACAACTGAAACAAAGATCTAAAAGCAGTTTAGCAGCAAACTTTGTGAAAACTAATATTTGTGTCATTCTCAAAACTTTTGGCCACGACTGTAGTTGTCCCACCTTTTTAGGTGCAACAACCTCAGTCTTGTGACCTACAGGGATATTTGGCCCACAGCATAGCGGCAGTGGCGGTATTTGTCATGCTGTATATCACCCGACAATGTCTATTGTTTTTTTTTCTCCTAAACCCCTTATAGGAGTTGGCCACTTAATCCTAAAGAAGTTAAAGATGCATTTATGCTGCTACTTATACATCCTTTTATTGAAGTTCTCCCCCATTTTATTTATTACTGAACCCATGGCTTCAGCCTTTAGTCCCTTCCAGACAGGCATCCCATCCACTAGGTGGCGGCAGATGGAGGGGCATGTGACCAGACATGACAGCCTCCCCCCACACAGTGCCCTAGATTCCTGACATTTCAGACCTGTGCATGCGCAGATGGCAGGTGCAGGGTGTTTCAATATAGGATCTCTATAGACCTGTTTGGTCATATGCCCCTCCATCAGCAGCTTTCTGGATGGGACAGAAGGTGGGTGGGACCAGGGGGCGTGGCTTTAGTTATAAAGAAAAGAGTGCAGAATGTCATAAAAAAATGTATTCGTAAGTTGTTTAAGGCCTCGTGACTTTAAATCCATATGCAAATGAGCAGTTACGTGCACCGAAGGCGGGCCCTAGCCACTCTGTGCACCCTTGCTCAGTCTTCCTCTGCTAGTTCCTTCCTCTCCTTGATTGACGGGGCCATGTAAGATGACTATGCAAGATCTTTTAACCCTTTGACACACTTAGATTAGTTCTAACATAATCATACAGTTCATCAGCCAGACAATTGGATATTTTGTTTGTGATGATGGGAGAAGGAAATCAATCTGAAAATGGCAGATTGTCTAGAGCTGTGGTCTTTATCTTATTTTACATGATCTGTTCCTTAACCCTTGCTGTCAGTCATGTTTATAACTACTGTACTAGTGTACACCAGTCCAACCAGGCACGAGGTGCTGGAGTACCACCATCAAAATCCAAAAAAGGCCAGACCCCTGGAGGGGCCCAGTTTGTGGGACTTGAACTGTACAAAAGGCTAAAAGAGTTTTTGAAAAGTTATTTGACAAACCTTCTGAAGGTAAATTCTTCATCTAACAGTCAAGTAAGTGAGCGTTCCCATGGCCATATTTTCTCTCTGCATCCAATCTGCTTTTTTTTGCGGATCGGACGCAGATCCATTTATTTCAATGAGGCCGCAAAAGATATCTATTGTGCGGCCCCACCAAAAAATACTAAATGTTCTGTTCTTGTCCATTTTGCGGACAAAATGTGAAACGCACAGGCTTTCGCATTAACACAGGCTGTCGCAATCTGTTTTGTAGATCCGCAATTTGTGGACCGCAAAACAGATACGGTCATGTCAATGCCGAAATATTCTCGTGCTTGAAGGGCTTGTCCAGCTTTCGAGACTTTAGCTGTCCCCAGTAGTGTGTTGTACCTATTGAAAAATCGCACTCTCCTGCTCCCTCCCTCCCCGCTCCGTTCAGCGATCTTTGGGACATGTTACCTCTGAGGCCGGTTATTGGCTACAGGGGCGTATGTGACCCCTTCCATCTGGAGGATTATAGGCTGGGACAGGAACTTCAGTGAATGGAATCTAGGAGCTGGAAAAAAGTGGCGGGGAGAAGGTGAATGATTGATATTTTTTATTTTATTTTTTTCAGTAGGTTGAAAACGCTGCTGGAAAAAATGTAAAAAGTCCCAAAAGCTGGACAACCTCTTAAAAAAGTAATAGTTAAAAATCATGTTGGATGTGTGTTTACCGGTACATACCTGTAATTTTTTTTTTTAGGATGGCGAAGATTTAATGGATGAGAGTGTTCTTAAGTTTTACACACAGCAGTGGGAAGATTATCGGTTTTCTAGCAAAGTTTTGAATGGGATCTGTGCATATCTCAACCGACATTGGGTTCGACGTGAATGTGATGAAGGACGTAAAGGAATATATGAAATTTACTCAGTAAGGGTCTCAGTTTTTTTTTTTTTAACAATACTTAGAGAAAAGTTACTACTTGTTAGTAAGTTGTCCTGAAATCATTGCTGCTTTTGTTCTGAATTGCTCTTTTATTTCCAGCTTGCCTTGGTCACCTGGAGGGATTGCCTCTTCCGTCCTTTGAACAAACAGGTAATAACCGCAGCCCGGGTGATTTTGTATCATCCAGGTTTACGTTTGGCTAATTTAGGCTAAGGCTACATGGCGACATGAGTTGTGCAACAAAAATAGTACGGCTACACAACGGCATATCGCTGAAAAGTCGCATAATGTCTTTGTCATGATGGGCAATGGTGTTGCAGTGTGACGTGCTGCAACTGCGACAGTTGCTCAAAAGTCCAACTTGGATGGATTTTTGCGACTGTCACGTCACAGCATGTCGGATTGCAACACCATTGACTATCATTACAGAAAAGATGTGACTATTCAGAGACAAAAAGTCACACAACACGTCACCGTGCAGCCCTAGCCTAATGCACCATTAAGAAACATTATTATTGTTGTGTTTTTTTTTTTACCAAAAGGCTATAGACGCCTTTTGCACCAAGTAAAGTATTTGACTCATAAATACAAAATTAATCAACATTCAAAATCGTATTCATAAAAAAATTTTTTTTTTAAAGTTTGCTTCTGCAGATTGTGTAAGTCCTTCACCTAGCTGCTGGTGTTTCAGGATTTGACCTAAATCTGTCAGAGCACTGCTCCTGTTTCTGTCTGCTCTTTGTGCGCCCCCTCTTCCTTCTCTGATAGGTCATTCCTATTAGATTGATGAGGGTCTGATTCACGGAACCACCGACAACCTGCTCTTTTCACTAACTGCGGAACTGAAACTACCCAGCTCTGTACACTGGGGAGTGGCTGGTTACAGAAGACTTGTTCACATTCACTTCAGCAGGAGGTTGTACGCTGTAGATGTGAGTGGAGAGGATGGAAGGAATAAAGGGGGCATCTCACATGGGCTATAGATAGTGGAACTCACACACATGCAGTTTGCAGGCAGTAGCATCCTGGATAGATCCGGCATGTGTTGTTAGGATGGACACATCGACGCAAGTAGGACCAGGTTTTAAACTGGATATCACGACGTCTGTAAATTTAAATACGGGAATGAAGATTGCACAATTTTTTTAACTCAAGGTAACCATTGACGACGATGGACATGGTGTCTTATCACAGGGCATAATTTTTTTTTTTTATTCACAATATAATGAATCCCTTCATAAAAAATGTATTTTTATATATATTTCTAATTACACTTCCCCAAAAAATGAATAAAAAGTGATCAAAAAGTCATACACACTGCAGAATAGAATCAATAAAAATGAGCCCTCGCACATCTTCATAGACTTTAAAAAAAATATTTCTCGCCCATATTCCTTGGGGGACACAGGAAACCATGGGTATAGCTCTGCTCCCTAGGAGGCGTGACACTAAGTGAAAGCTGTAAGCCCCTCCTCCATCAGCTATACCCTTCAGCCTGGAGAAGAGACTGCCAGTTTTTGCTTAGTGTCCAAGGAGGCAAGACACCCCCTGCTTATGCAGGGTTGTTTTCCTATGATTTTTTATTTTTGCGTTATTTGTTGTTTTTAATTCGTTTTTTTTCTACCTACAGGGACAACAGAGGCGCATTAGACCCCTCTGTTTCTCCCGGGGTTGAGTTGCGCCAGTGACGGTAATTCCGCACTGCCGCCTCCCCCACAGAAGACAAGGTGGACCAGGGCAGCCTCGCTCCCCTGCGTCCCGCCAGCTCAGGGTCGCCCGCACGCCAAGTCCCTCCCCCGGCTTCCTGCCACTGCGGTGCCAGGAGCTGAAGGGGCGACCCCGCTGGATGGATTGAGGGCGAAGACAGCGTATGGTGAGACAGGCTGCTCCAGCCTCCCCTTCCTCCCTCCCACCGCTGCTACAGGCCTCCTGGGCTCCCATGGCCACTGTTACTACATGGCCACTGCTACATCGTGCGCCCACCCCCCCCCCCCCCCCCCCCCCCCCCCCGGGCATATATCGGGACCGTTACCGGGCAGGGGAGTTTATCTGGGCAAGTCCTTGGCAGGGACGCTGCCTTCAGGGGACGGCTGCAGGAAAAAAGCAAGCCGTCTGCCACATCCAGGCGCGGAGGGGGCCGCTTTCTTGGCGTGAACGGCGCCATTTCAGGCCGGCACTTCATCATCCTTGGGGGTTAAAATCATTTTGCCGCGCGCGCGGCTCTGCTTCAGAGCGGCAGAGAGGGGGCGGAGCTTCCTACATGCGCTCCGCTACTTCCGGGTTCATCGCACAGTGCTGCGTGGAATCCTCTCTGCAGTGCGATCCGAAGCCGGTGCTGCTGCCTCTCCTCCACAGCCTCCTCAGTCTGTTCCCCCTACCGCTGCCGCTTGCATCATCCGGGTCTGGTAGGACTTTTAACCCCCTCCGTGCCACAGTACTGTCGCTTGGGTGTTATCCCCATTCCTTTCCTTGGGGTCTCCCACTTTAAGTGCAACATCTTTGTTCCACCATGTCAGACCCTTCTGCAGCCGCCAAGCCTTGGTACCATGCCTGTACTGCTTGTAGGGAACCTTTTCCCCGGGGGCAGTCTGATCCGCACTGTCCTGCATGCCGAGCTCCACCGCAGCCTCAGTCGCCCGCTGTGTCGCTCCCTGCTGCCTCTGACCCGCCTGACTGGGCTAGATCCCTGTCCCAGGCCATGGAAAGCCTCACTCATGTCGTGGGCCGCCTAATAGACAGGCCACCTACCCCGCAGGACGCCTCTCTGATTGTCGCGCCCTCCGGGTCCACTGCTTCTGCCGCTGCAGCGGGTTCACTCTCTTTTAGTGACCCCTCCCGAGCTAGGCACTCTCAGAAGCGTATTAGAGTAGAGCGAGCCTCCTCCTCGGATGCCTCCCTCTCCCCGCCACGCGTGCGCACCCAGACGAGCCTCTCCTCTCCAAAGGATTCGCTCTCTGAAGGTGAATTGGCGGTTTCAGATTTGGAAATGGACTCGGCCCTGCCGTCCAAGCTAGCCTCAGCGATGGGTCAACTCATCTCTGATATTCGTGACACCTTTAAGGTGCAGGATGATCCCCCTAGCTCGGACGCAGCTAGCGTCTCATTTATCAGACCCAGGCAGGTCTCAAAAGTCTTTCCAATCCACTCTGATTTCTCCTCTGTGGTGTCTAAGGCTTGGGCTCGCCCGGACGCCCGTTTTGTCAACCCCAAGAAGCTGGACATTTGCTATCCTTTTCCAGCCGATGTCGTGGCCACATGGTCTTCCCCACCCAAGGTGGACCCCCCTGTGGCCCGGCTGTCAAAGAACACGGCCATCCCTGTTCCCGACGGGTCCTCTCTTCAGTCAGCGGAGGACCGTCGCATGGAGACCCTTTCTAAGGGCATTTTTGCTGCCTCCGGTTCTGCTCTCAGACCGGTTTTTTGCCTCTGCTTGGGCAGGGAAAGCAATCTCTGCTTGGGGTGCGCAGCTGGAACAGGAGTTGGACTCGGACGTCCCCATCCAGGACCTGCGTTCCTTGGCCCAGCTTATTGTTCGGGCCGGGAATTTTGTTTGTGAGGCCTCCCTTGATGCGGGAGCCCTTATTGCACGCTCCTCCGCCCTGGCAGTTTCCGTCAGGAGGGAGCTCTGGCTGAAGGTTTGGAAAGCGGACGCTGCCTCCAAACGTTCCTTGGCGGGGCTACCGTTTGCGGGTTCCCGCCTTTTCGGGGTCCGCCTAGACGAACTTATTTCGGAGGCCACGGGTGGTAAAAGCACCCATCTTCCTCAACCCCAAGCCAGGGGCGCCCCCCGCGGACGCCCTGGTGCGTCTCGTTTTCGGTCCTCCCGCAGGGCCTCTGGGGCTCCCACCACAGCTGCCGCTTCGGCTCCTCCCCAGGACAAGCATAGGAAGCCGTTTTTTTCGGGCGCAGCCCTCCTGGCGCAAGCCGCAGGCTGCCCGCACACCCGCAGCAAAGCAATCCTCTGCCTGAAGGCGCGCCCCCACCCACCCGGGTGGGGGGCCGGCTCCTCCTTTTCAGGGACGTCTGGTTGGCTCACGTCTCCGACGCCTGGGCCCTCGAAATTGTGTGCTCCGGATACAAAATCGAATTTGCATCCTTCCCTCCAGATCGGTTCTTTCGCTCCCGCCCGCCACGGGACCCGAAACGCGCGGTTGCGTTCTCCGCGGCCGTTCAAGCCTTACTGGACAGGGGGGTGATTACCCCCGTTCCTCTAGAGGAAAGGTTCCAAGGGTTCTACTCGAACCTCTTTGTAGTTCCCAAGAAGGGAGGTTCCGTGCGGCCCATTTTGGACCTCAAAAAGCTCAACCGTTTTCTCCTCCTTCGACGGTTTCGGATGGAGTCCCTCGGTTCCGCGGTGGCTTCCCTGGAGCAGGGAGATTTCATGTCTTCCATCGATATACAGGATGCCTACCTCCATGTTCCGGTAGCCCGGTGTCACCATCGCTTCCTCCGATTCGCCGTGGGGGACCTCCACTTCCAGTTTGTCGCCCTTCCCTTTGGGCTGGCAACAGCCCCCCGGGTGTTCACCAAGGTCCTGGCCCCGGTTTTGGCCTTACTCCGTTCCAGGGGTGTTTTTTCTGCTACCGTACTTGGACGATATCCTCATCAAGGCTCCGTCCCTTTCTCAAGCGGTTGCCAGCGTGGATCTCACTCTAGAGACTCTGACGAGGTTCGGTTGGGTCATCAACTTCCCCAAGTCCTCCCTTCCCCCCTCCAGACAACTGGTCTTCCTGGGAATGCTTTTAGACACGGGAGCGGCGGAAGTACGTCTTCCCTCGGAAAAACGTCTGATCCTCCGTGGGGCGGTTCGGGGTCTCCTTCTCCACCGTCGACCGTCCTTCCGCTTCTGCATGCGGGTCTTGGGGCAGATGGTTGCCTGCTTCGAGGCGATCCCGTTTGCGCAGTTTCACTCCCGCCCTCTCCAACGGGCGATCCTCTCCTCCTGGGACAAATCGCCGCAGTCTCTGGATCATCCCTTCCATCTATCGCCTCCGGTGAGGTCATCTCTCCGCTGGTGGTTACAGTCCCCTCTTCTGGGCAGGTCTTTTCTGCCACTCAACTGGTTGGTGGTTACAACCGATGCCAGTCTCTTGGGCTGGGGAGGCGTGTTTCCTCCCCGATCCGTCCAGGGCATTTGGTCTCCATTGGAGTCCAAACTCTCGATCAATGTCCTGGAGCTGAGAGCGGCCCTTTTGTCTCTACGACACTGGACTCATCTGTTGAAGGGTCATCCAGTTCGTGTACAATCGGACAACGCCACGGCTGTGGCGTACATAAACCACCAGGGGGGCACTCGCAGCGCTGCTGCAATGAGGGAGGTCTCCAGCATTCTTCGTTGGGCGGAAGCCCACGTCCCGGCCCTATCGGCAATTTTTATTCCAGGGGTGGACAATTGGGCGGCGGACTTCCTCAGTCGCACCACTGTCGACCCCGGCGAGTGGTCTCTTCACCCGGAGGTATTCGAGGCCATTTGCCTTCGTTGGGGCATGCCGGACGTGGACCTCATGGCCTCCAAGTTCAATCACAAGGTCCCCGCCTATCTGTCCAGGGCCAGGGATCCGGGAGCTTGCGGAGCCGACGCCCTCGTTCTTCCTTAGCGAGGCTTCGCGTGTCCATACATATTCCCTCCCATCCCACTCCTGCCCAAGGTCCTTCGGAAGATCGCGGCGGAAGGCGTCTCGGTGATTCTGGTCGCTCCGGACTGGCCCCGCCGGTCTTGGTATGCCGACCTCATGCTGCTCCTGGCAGACGCGCCCTGGCCGCTGCCCGCCAGGGAAGATCTTCTCTCTCAGGGACCGATCTTCCACCCGCGTTTAAGGTCCCTACGTTTGACGGCGTGGTTGTTGAGACCACCGTCCTGACACGTAGGGGTTTTTCTGCGGACGTCGTCCGCACCATGATCCGCGCCCGTAAGCCGTCCTCTTCTAGGATCTATTATAGGACCTGGAGGACCTATTTGGGGTTCTGTGCCGATCTGGGGATTCCTCCGCTCCGCTTTTCTCTCCCCACCGTTTTGTCCTTCCTGCAGAGCGGACTTGCCCAAGGTCTGGGTCTTAGTTCTTTGAAGGGTCAGGTGTCTGCGCTGTCCATTTTGTTTCAGCGCCCACTGGCCCCCCTTGGTCCTGTCAAGACCTTCCTTCAGGGCGTGGCTCACGCGGTTCCCCCGTACCGGCCTCCGGTACCGCCCTGGGACCTGAACCTGGTTCTCTCAGCGCTCCAGGCTTCTCCTTTCGAGCCTCTGCGGACGGTTTCCTTGCGACTTCTGTCCTGCAAGGTTATTTTCCTTGTAGCCGTCACCTCTCTTCGGAGGGTGTCCGAATTGGCTGCACTCTCCTGTCTGGAACCTTTCCTAGTGTTCCACCAGGACAAGGTAGTTCTTCGTCCGGTCCCTTCCTTCCTTCCTAAGGTGGTCTCCGCCTTTCATCTGAACGAGGACATCGTTCTCCCCTCTTTGTGTCCTTCCCCTTCCCACCCTAGGGAGAGGGAGCTTCATCGCCTGGACATTGTCAGGGCGCTCAAGGTTTACCTGGAGGTAACCAGCTCTTTCAGGCGTACTGACTCGCTCTTTGTGGTTCCGGAGGGGTCGCGCAGAGGGTTGGCGGCATCCAAAGTTGCTATCGCCCGTTTTGTCAAGATGGCTGTTACTGAGGTTTTTCTCGCCAAGGGCAAGGTTCCGCCCCTCGGTGTTACCGCTCATTCCACTAGAGCGGTCGGGGCTTCCTGGGCTCAGAGAAATCGGGCTTCTACGGAGCAGATTTGCAAGGCGGCCACTTGGTCCTCCTTGCACACCTTCACCAAGTTCTACAGGGTGCATACTCATGCGTCGGCTGACGCTGCTTTAGGCCGTCTGGTGTTGCAGGCGGCAGTTGATTGATGCCTCCGGTGTTGGTCTAGTTTGTTCTGGTCCCTCCCTTCTGGGACTGCTCTGGAACGTCCCATGGTTTCCTGTGTCCCCCAAGGAATATGGGCGAGAAAAGGAGACTTTTGTATTACTTACCAGTAAAGTCTCTTTCTCGCTCTTCCTTGGGGGACACAGCACCCGCCCTTCATTTGGGTTTACAGTTGTGGTTCCGGCTTGGTTGCCCCCGTTGGGGCTTGACGGTTCTTTTTTCCGGTTGGTGGTTATCTTTCACTACTTGGACACGCAACTGGCAGTCTCTTCTCCAGGCTGAAGGGTATAGCTGATGGAGGAGGGGCTTACAGCTTTCACTTAGTGTCACGCCTCCTAGGGAGCAGAGCTATACCCATGGTTTCCTGTGTCCCCCAAGGAAGAGCGAGAAAGAGACTTTACTGGTAAGTAATACAAAAGTCTCCTTTTTTACAATTTCTTTTTTTTTTTCTATTAGTTGTTTAGGAAGTTGATTTTGAGGGCTAGTTTCAAGGGTTAGACACATAGGGCATGGTATGTGCACTGATGAAATTTAGTAGATTTGATGAAATTTATCAGGGCTATTTTCAAATCTTGAGTTTCCTCTGTGCCCGCAATAATTGGTGGGGGGGGGGGAGTGAAACATGGACATGGTAATTATGTATTGCTGTCTTGCGTGATTCAACTACTTACCAATTAGGTAATCACATTGGTCCGTTCCCTTTAGTGTGTAACCAGGATACCAATACATGAATCACGGTGGGGAATCTGCTCATACAGTGAGGAACAGAAGTATTTGAACA
Organism: Bufo bufo; assembly: GCF_905171765.1. Classification (NCBI taxonomy): domain Eukaryota; kingdom Metazoa; phylum Chordata; class Amphibia; order Anura; family Bufonidae; genus Bufo; species Bufo bufo. Next base: position 216,837,841 of record NC_053393.1, read on the forward strand.
CCCTGCGATTTTGCAAGTTCCCCCAAATTAGAAATCATTGAGGGGTCTGAAATTCACATTGTACAGTCGTGGCCAAAAGTTTTGAGAATTAGATAAATATTGGAAATTGGAAAAGTTGCTGCTTAAGTTTTTATAATGGCAATTTGCATATACTCCAGAATGTTATGAAGAGTGATCAGATGAATTGCATAGTCCTTCTTTGCCATGAAAATTAACTTAATCCCAAAAAAACCTTTCCACTGCATTTCATTGCTGTCATTAAAGGACCTGCTGAGATCATTTCAGTAATCGTCTTGTTAACTCAGGTGAGAATGTTGACGAGCACAAGGCTGGAGATCATTATGTCAGGCTGATTGGGTTAAAATGGCAGACTCGACATGTTAAAAGGAGGGTGATGCTTGAAATCATTGTTCTTCCATTGTTAACCATAGTGGCCTGCAAAGAAACGTGTGCAGCCATCATTGCGTTGCATAAAAATGGCTTCACAGGCAAGGATATTGTGGCTACTAAGATTGCACCTCAATCAACAATTTATAGGATCATCAAGAACTTCAAGGAAAGAGGTTCAATTCTTGTTAAGAAGGCTTCAGGGCGTCCAAGAAAGTCCAGCAAGCGCCAGGATTGTCTCCTAAAGAGGATTCAGCTGCGGGATCGGAGTGCCACCAGTGCAGAGCTTGCTCAGGAATGGCAACAGGCAGGTGTGAGCGCATCTGCACGCACAGTGAGGCGAAGACTTTTGGAAGATGGCCTGGTGTCAAGAAGGGCAGCAAAGAAGCCACTTCTCTCCAAAAAAAAACCATCAGGGACAGATTGATCTTCTGCAGAAAGTATGGTGAATGGACTGCTGAGGACTAGGGCAAAGTCATATTCTCCGATGAAGCCTCTTTCCGATTGTTTGGGGCATCTGGAAAAAGGCTTGTCCGGAGAAGAAAAGGTGAGCGCTACCAACAGTCCTATGTCATGCCAACAGTAAAGCATCCTGAGACCATTCATGTGTGGGGTTGCTTCTCATCCAAGGGAGTGGGCTCACTCACAATTTTGCCCAAAAACACAGCCATGAATAAAGAGTGGTACCAAAACACCCTCCAACAGCAACTTCTTCCAACAATCCAACAACAGTTTGGTGAAGAACAATGCATTTTCCAGCACGATGGAGCACCGTGCCATAAGGCAAAAGTCATAACTAAGTGGCTCCGGGACCAAAACTTTGACATTTTGGGTCCATGGCCTGCTGGAAACTCCCCAGATCTTAATCCCATTGAGAACTTGTGGTCAATCCTCAAGAGGCGGGTGGACAAACAAAAACCCACTAATTCTGACAAACTCCAAGAAGTGATTATGAAAGAATGGGTTGCTATCAGTCAGGAATTGGCCCGGAAGTTGATTGAGAGCATGCCCAGTCGAATTGCAGAGGTCCTGAAAAAGAAGGGTCAACACTGCAAATACTGACTCTTTGCATAAATGTCATGTAATTGTCGATAAAAGCCTTTGAAACGTATGAAGTGCGTGTAATTGTTAGAAAATGGAAGAGGCTAAAGACTACTGTCAGTCTCCCTCAGACTGGGGCTCCATGCAAGATGTCGCCTCGTGGGGTATCACTGATGAGAAGAAAGGTGAGGAATCAGACCAGAACTACAAGGGAGAAACTGGTCAATGACATGAAGTCCTGGGACCACAGTTTCAAAGGTCACTGTCGGTAGAACACTACGCCATCATGGTTTCAAATTATGCATTGCACGGAAGGTTCCCCTGCTCAAGTCATCACATGTCCAGGCCCATCTGAAGTTTGCCAATGACCATCTGGATGATCCAGAGGAGGCATTGGAGAAAGTCATGTGGTCAGATGAGACCAAAGTATAACTTTTTGGTCTAAACGTCTCTCGTTGTGTTTGGAGGAAAAGGAAGGATGAGTTGCATCCCAAAACACCATCCCTACTGTGAAGCATGGTGGTGGTAACATCATGCTTTGGGGGTGCTTTTCTGCGAAGGGGACAGGACGACTGCACTGTATTAAGGAGAGGATGTATGGGGCCATTTATTGTGAGATTTTGAGCAACAACCTCCTTCCCTCAGTCAGAGCATTGAAGATGGGTTATGGCTGGGTTTTCCAACATGACAACGACCCGAAGCACACAGCCAGGATAACCAAGGAGTGGCTCCGTAAGAAGCATATCAAGGTTCTGGAGTGGCCTAGCCAGTCTCCAGACCTAAATCCAATAGAAACATCTTTGGAGGAGCTGAAACTCAGTGTTGCTCAGCGACAGCCCTGAAACCTGACAGATCTAGAGGAGATCTGTGTGGAGCAGTGGGCCAAAATCCCTGTCGCAGTGTGTGCAAACCTGGTCAAGAACTACAGGAAACGTTTGACCTCTGTAATTGCCAACAAAGGCTTCTGTGCCAAATATTAACACTGATTTTCTCAGGTGTTCAAATACTTATGTTCTGCAGTGCAAGACAAATACATTCTTTAAAAATCATACATTATGATTTCCTGAATTCTTTTGAATTTTTTTTTTATTCTGTCTGAGTGGGAATGCACCTACAATGGGAATTTCAGACCCCTCCATGATTTCTAAGTGGGAGAACTTGCAAAATCGCAGGGTGTTCAAATACTTCTGGTCCTCACTGTAAGTGAAGAGTCTTCATTTCAGTGTCTAGTCAATAGACAGATCTGCTTTATTTAATTTTTTTTGCCTTCTTATTCTAATGAACGGTCGGATCGGTATCTTGATGATGAAATTATGTTGTCTGACTACTTAGGTGACAAACGCAGTGCTGAAACTAATTGAAAAGGAGCGGAATGGAGAAACGATCAACACCAGGCTCATCAGCGGAGTTGTACAATCTTACGGTAAGCACGTCTGCGCTGTTGGAGGACATTCACTTGCAGCAGATTTGTCGCAGAAACTCCGTTCTGCTTTGGCGGCACACCTGGATTTCTGCAAGCCCTATTCAGTCTACTGGGGCAAATCTGCGCCGTATGAATCCAGCCTTATTTCACATGTTCTTCTGTACATTGCAGTTCCACTGCATCTTGAAAAACCGGAACGGATGGGGGAAAAAGAGAAATTTGAATCATAAAGTTAGAGATTGTGCAGATTGTTTTGTTTGTATTGATGACCTATCCTCATCACAACCGTAGCGGCGAGCAGTGTAAAGCTAGTTTTACACTCGAGTTTTGGGCGGATCCGTCATGGATCTGCAAAAACCGATCCGTTACAATAATAGAACCGCATGCATCCGTCATGAACGGATCCGTTTGTATTATCTGTAACATAGCCAAGATGGATCTGTCATGAACTCCATTGAAAGTCAATGGGAGACGGATTCGTTTTCTATTGTGTCAGAGAAAACTGATCCTTCCCCATTGACTTACATTGTGTGTCAGGACGGATCCGTTTGGCTCAGTTTTGTTTTGGTGTCCGCCTCCAGAGCGGAATGGAGACTGATCGGAAGCAAACTGATGCATTCTGAGCGGATCCTTTTCCGTTCAGAATGCATTAGTGCAAAACTGATCCGTTTTAGACCACTTGTGAGAGCCCATGACTGATCTCACAAACGGAAAGCCAAAACGCGAGTGTGAAAGTAGCCTTATATACAACTAAGCTGACCCATTCAATTCTATGGGACGACTCTAGTATTTACTTGAACAGGAGGGAGAAGTCCCATTCAAGTGAATGGGATGGCTTAGTTGTAATTACACCTGCTCACTGCTGCGGTTGTGACGGCGAGCAGGTAAAGGGTGAAAAGAATGTAGAGCTTGTTCGACTACTGCTTTCTCTTCAAACAGTTGATCGGCTGGGTGTCGGCCTCCACTGATCTGATATTGATGACCTATCCTGAGGACAACCCCTCTAAGTGCAAACTGATGCTAACTGAACATGACTGATGCTTTTTCTGTGTATTTTCCTTTTCTTCTGATGGATAAGGGTCCATTCACACATCTGTATGTGTTTTGCGGATCCCCAAAACACGGAGACCAGCAATGTGCGTTCCCCATTTTGCGGACAAGAATAGGACATGTTCTATTTTTTTTGCGGAACGGAAGTGCGTATCCGCGAATGCCGACAGCACATTTCGGCCCAATTGAAAATGAATGGGTCCACACCTGTTCCGCAAAATTGCGGAACGGATGCGCACCCATTTTGCGGACGTATGAATGGACCATGAGAAGAACATAAGCGGTGATGTGGACTCAGCCTAACTGCCATAGCTTCTAACACAAAATATGACTGGTGGCATTTAAAGATTTAAACCTGAGCATGTGCAACCAGCACAGACGGACAAAAAATTAGAAGAGCAAACCACACTTGCCGCTATACAATTAACTCACTGGTTATATTAAAGGGGTTCTGCACTTTGTTTAAACTGATGATCTGCAGGGGTCTGACACCTGGGACCCCTGCCGATCAGCTGTTTGATAAGGCTATAGCACCGCTGCCTTCTCAAACAGCTGTTCCAGCGGGGGTCCCGAGTGTCTGATCCCCGACGATCAGTTGCTGATTATCTATCCAGAGGATAGATCATCAGTTAAAACAAAGTGCAGAACCCCTTTAAATTTATAATTACATGCAATTACAAAAGTAGTCAGATCCAGGTGCTGGTTTGATAAATGGAGAATGTTTTGTGACACAATCCCTTTAATGCCCCCATGACCTTTTAACTCTCCCACTCCAAGACTACTAGGGACGTTTTAGCCTCCTGAAGGATAGATGTGTCTGATTGGGGACAATACGTGACAGTTTTTAATAGCACTAGTTTGTGAAATGCTTGGATTTTCCTTATCAAAACCATATTAACTAATCAGCGTGAGCCAAACACTAGTTGGCTGTCTCTCTATAGACGGTGATTGGAGCAGTAGGGCACACGCTGGACCACCGCCCCAGTCATACTTCTGGATCCCACTTGTGTTCATGAGGGCTCCAACACATTGGTCACCAATCCTGTCAATACTTTTTTAAAGGGTCACTTGCATCAAAAATGTATTATCTCTAATTACCAACCTATATGTGTATATATTTTATGTAAATATTTCTTATAAAAATGATTTTCTGGATAACATTTTTTTTTTTTTTTTAAGAAACTCAATGTATTCGATTTCCTGTCCTGTTTGTAAAATTTTTCTTTGCTGTACTAAGTGCTCAATCAATCTGTCTCAAGTTTGTCGGACCATGGGTGCGACCAGAGCCCCCCTGTAGTGACAGAATTAGAGCAACACACATTACACTTATCAATGTAATGCTTTTTTTTCTCAGCATCTTTATCTAGACCTTTTTAAGAGATCTGTCATCCCAATTCTACACCTACCATTACAATGAGGATTACTTTGCAGATAGCACCTTCCCCTCACAGCAGCAGTAAACGGACATTGGATCACTTATCAATATAGGAGGTTTTATTATATATGTTGACTGCTAGCAAAGGGCAACATTTAGTAAGTTTCAGTGGTATAGTACTGCTGAAATGAAACGGCCAAATTTCTAGAAAAAGTGTTCTCTTTAAAGGGCTTCTGTCACTCCACTAAACTCATTATTTTTTTTTTGTCTCAAAATCCTTATGCTGCGATTTCTCAATATATAGGGCTATTACTCTGTTTGGTTCAGTAGTTATATAAAAAAACTGACTTTTATAATATGCAAATTACCTCTCTAGCAGCAGGTAGGGCGGCTACTTGCTGCTAGCAGCCGCATCCTCCATTCATAATGACTCCCCCTCCACATGTTGATTGACAGGGCCAGCGGACGCGCTCGTTCTCTGACTGGCCCTGTCTGCATTCAAAATCTGGCGCCGGCGCCGTACCTGTCTTGAGTTGGCGCAGGCGCGCTGAGGGGAGGACGCTCGCTCAGCCGCTCCATCTTCAGTGCGCCTGCGCCGATGATGTCACATGTACACCCGGCGCAGGCGCACTGAGGATGGAGCGGCCGACACTCAGTGCGCCTGCGCCAACTGAAGACCATCACAAGATTTAAAACAAATAATGAGTTTTGTGGAGTGACAGAAGCCCTTTAAATATTAAGTTTAAAAGATAACTTTCTGGTGGAAATATTTCTTTAAGTAATAGTCTAGAAATATCCATTTTTTTTTAATAGTCATGAAGAAATATTTTGGTTGAAAACCATTAAAATTTAGTCGTAATGAACACTGGTGCTCGTTGGACTTCCAAATCTGAAAGTGATATGTGCACATAACAGGTTGATTTCTGTAGGTAGAAAGCTTATCCCAGCTTAGAAGTGCTGGCTGAATGCGGACATTGTGGCGGATGCTCCCTCAGAACCATGGACTGACACTGTCCTTTTGTATCTGCAGTTGAGCTGGGCTTGAATGAAGATGATGCTTTTGCCAAAGGCCCAACGTTGACTGTGTACAAAGAGTCTTTTGAGTCTCAGTTTTTGGCCGACACAGAGAGGTTCTACACAAGAGAGAGCACAGAATTTTTACAGCAGAACCCAGTGACAGAATACATGAAGAAGGTAAGTTCAGGGCTGGCAGGGTTTGGATGGCTGCCTTGCTCATCTGTTCAGTGTAGAGCACTCAAGTAGACCACTTGCGTTTTGCATCCTTTGAAGACCTCAGAATTTGTCAGTGATATTGCCCACTTTACCCTTTCTTCTTTTTTGATAGAAGTGCTCCTGAAAATGAACCCTCATTAATGTATGTAGATATCCACATCCCTCCTCAGAAATTGTAACCTATTGTAATTACTGGCCCTAATTAAAGTTGTCCTCTTTTTAGTATTGATGACCTATCCTCAGGTGCAGGTGTTATTACAAGTATGGCGTCCCCATTCACTTCTATGGGACGGCTCTGTATGTTCAAGTGCATACTTGTAATTACACCTGCTCACCACTGCAATTGTTGCGGCCAGCAAGTAAACAGAGCAGAGAATGCAGTGCTTATATGAGCACTGTGTTCTCTTCAAACAGCTGATCGGCAGGAGTCTGACCCCACGCCGTTCTGATATTGATGACTTATCCTGACGATAGTTCATCAATAGTAAAAACCGGACAACCCCTTAAGGACTTAGGGCGTACCGGTACGCCCTGTTTCCCGAGTCCTTAAGGACTCAGAGCATACCGGTACGTCCTAACTAACTTTAAATCGCGATTGCGGCGGGGGTTAATCGCAACAGGATGTCTGCTGAAATCATTCAGCAGGCATCCTGTTACAACGCCCCCCGTGTTGGCGATCGCCGCAAACCGCAAGTCAATTCAGACCTGCGGTTTGCGGCTTTTACCTTATCCGGCGGGCGGCGGTGCCATCGGGTCCCCATGCGGCTGGAGGGGGGACCCGATGGCATGGAAGGCAGCGCAATGTCTAAGGAAGGCATCGCGCTGCCTTCCGGTGACGAGCCTGTGAGATCCAGCCCCCTGGATCTCAATGGCCGGAAGCTGTATGAGTAATACACACAGTATTACTCATACAGCCAATGCATTCCAATACAGAAGTATTGGAATGCATTGTAAAAGGGATTAGACCCCCAAAAGTTGAAGTCCCAAAGTGGGACAAAAGATAAAGTAAAAAAAAGTAGAAAAAATAAAGTTTTCCCCTTCAAAAATTAAGTTTCAAGTGAAAATAAACAAACGTAATTTTCCCCAAATAAAGTAAAAAAAAAAATAGGGGGGGGGAAGTATACATATTAGGTATCGCCGCGTCCGTATCGACCGGCTCTATAAACATATCACATGACCTAACCCCTCAGATGAACACCGTAAAAAATAAAAACTGTGCTAAATAAACCATTTTTTTGTCACCTTACATCACAAAAAGTACAACAGCAAGCAATCAAAAAGGCGTTTGCCCACCAAAATAGTACCAATCTAACCGTCACCTCATCCCGCAAAAAATGAGCCCCTACCTGAGACAATCGCCCAAAAAAAACTATGGCTCAGAATATGGAGACACTAAAACATAATTTTTTTTTTTGTTTCAAAAAAAGAAATCATTGTGTAAAACTTACATAAATAATTAAAAAAAAGTATACATATTAGGTATCGCAGCGTCCGTAATAACTTGCTCTATAAAAATATCACATGACCTAACCCTTCAGGTGAATACCGTAAAAAAAACAAAAAAAAAACTGTGTAAAAAAAGCCATTTTTTGTCACCTTACATCACAAAAAGTGTAATAGCAAGCGATCAAAAAGTCACACGCACCGCCAAAATAGTGCCTATAAAACCGTCTTCTCATCCCGCAAAAATCATACCCCACCCAAGGTAATCGCCCAAAAACTGAAAAAATTATGGCTCTCAGACTATGGAAACACAAACATGATTTTTTTGTTTAAAAAAAGAAATCATTGTGTAAGGCCTCATGCACACGACCGTCGTCTGCATCCGTGGCCGTTGTTCCGTTTTCCGTGATTTTCTGCGGACCCGTTGACTTTCAATGGGTCCGTTGAAAACTCTGAAAATGCACCGTTGTTCATCCGCGGCCGTGATCCGTGTTTCCTGTCCGTCAAAAAAAATAAGACCTGTCCTATTTTTTTGACGGACAACGGTTCACGGACCCATTCAAGTAAATGTGTCCGTGAAAAAACACGGATGCACACAAGATTGGCATCCGCGTCTGTGGCCGTTGGTAACTTTCACACAGACGGATCGCAGATCCATCTGCATAAAAGCTTTTTCAGATATGAGTTTTCACTTCGTGAAAACTCATATCCGACAGTATATTCTAACACAGAGGCGTTCCCATAGTGATGGGGACGCTTCAAGTTAGAATATACTGAGAACTGTGTACATGACTGCCCCCTGCTGCCTGGCAGCACCCGATCTCTTACAGGGGGCTGTGATCCGCACAATTAGCCCCTCAGGTGCCGCACCTAAAGGGTTAATTGTGCATATCATAGCCCCCTGTAAGACCATAGGTCTGTGCTATAAGCAATGCGCCGCACAGACCTTTCACTTACCAGTAGGAGGAGCGCCCGGCCGGTCACAGACATCGCAGGTAAGTATAATGCTTCTAAAAATTGCTAAGTAACCATGGCAACCAGGACTGCAGTAGCGTCCTGGTTGCCATGGTTACCGATCGGAGCCCCAGCGATTAAACTGGGACTCCGATCGGAACTCTCCACTGCCACCAATGATGGGGGGAACGTGATTTTAACTAGGGTGGGGGGGGGGGAGGGGAGATGTGAGGCCGCACTGGCCACCAATGATGGGGGATTCGGATTGTGATTTTAACTTGGGGGGGGGGGGGGGGGGGGTAGGGAGAGGTGAGGCCGCACTGGCCACCAATGATGGGGGATTGGGAACGTGATTTTAACTGGGGGGGAGAGGTGAGGCCGCACTGGCCACCAATGATGGGGGATTCGGAACGTGATTTTAATTAGGGGGGGGGGGGAGAGGGGAGGCTGCACTGGCCACCAATGAATGTAATACAGGGGAGGGAGGGGGGTCTGCCCCCTCCTCCCTGGCAGCACCTGATCTCTTACAGGGGGCTATGATACACACAATTAACCCCTCAGGTGCGGCACCTGAGGGGTTAATTGTGCGGGGGCAGTCATGTACACAGTTCGAAGGATATTCTAACTTGAAGCGTCCCCATCACTATGGGAACACCTCTGTGTTAGAATATACTGTCGGATCTGAGTTTCACGATCTAACTCAAATCCGATGGTATATTCTAACATAGAGGCGTTCCCATGGTGATGGGGACGCTTCAAGTTAAAACATACCATCGGATTGGAGAAAACTCCGATCCGATGGTATAAAAGGGACTCCTGACTTTACATTGAAAGTCAATGGCGGACGGATCCGTTTGCAATTGCACCATATTGTGTCAACGTCAAACGGATCCGTCCCCATTGACTTGCATTGTAATTCAGGACGGATCCGTTTGGCTCCGCACAGCCAGGCGGACACCAAAACGACTTTTTTTTGATGTCCGTGGATCCTCCAAAAATCAAGGAATACCCACGGACGAAAAAACGGTCACGGACCTACAGACCCCGTTTTGGCGGACCTTAAAAAAAAAAGGTCGTGTGCATGAGGCCTAAAACTTACATAAATAAAAAAGTATACATATTAGGTATCGCTGCATCTGTGACAACCTGGTCTATAAAAATACCACATTATCTAACCTGTCAGATGAATGTTGTAAATAACAAAAAATAAAAACGGTGCCAAAACAGCTATTTCTTGTTACCTTGCCTCACAAAAAGTGTTATATAGAGCAAATAAAAATCATATGTACCCTAAACTAGTACCAACAAAACTGCCACCCTATCCCGTAGTTCTAAAATGGGGTCACTTTTATGGAGTTTCTACTCTAGGGGTGCATCAGGGGGGCTTCAAATGGGACATTGTGTAAAAAAAAAAACTGTCCAGCAAAACCTGCCTTCTAAAAACCGTATGGCATTCCTTTCCTTCTGCTCCCTGCCGTGTGCCCGTACAGCGGTTTACGACCACATATGGGGTGTTTCTGTAAACTACAGAATCAGGGCCAAAGATATTGTTTGGTTTGGCTGTTAACCCTTGCTTTGTAACTGGAAAAAAAATGGTTAAAATGGAAAATCTGCCAAAAAAGTGAAATTTTGAAATTGCATCTATTTTCCATTAATTCTTGTGGAACACCTAAAGGGTTAACGACGTTTTGTAAAATCAGTTTTGAATACCTTGAAGGGTGAAGTTTCTAGAATGGGGTAGTTTTTGGGTGGTTTATATTATGTAAGCCTTGCAAAGTGACTTCAGAGCTGAACTGGTCCCTAAAAATTGGGTTTCTGAAAAATTTCAAGATTTGCTTCTAAACTTCTAAGCCTTGTAACATACCCAAAAAATGAAATAGCATTCCCAAAATGATCCAAACATGAAGTAGACATATGGGGAATGTAAAGTAATAACTATTTTTGGAGGTATTACTATGTATTATAGAAGTAGAGAAATTGAAACTTGGAGATTTGCAATTTTTTTACAAATTTTTGGTAAATTTGGTATTTGGTAAATTTGGTATTGTCATGAAGTACAATATGTGACGATAAAACAATTTTAGAATGGCCTGGATAAGTCAAAGCGTTTTAAAGTTATCAACACTTAAAGTGACACTGGTCAGATTTGCAAAAAATGGCCAAGTCCTTAAGGGGTTAAAGGGGTTGTCTCTTCATGGACAATGGGGGCATATCGCTAGGATATGCCCCCATTGCCTTATAGGGACCCCCACCTATATCGAGAACGGATCCCCGCAAGTGAAGGAGGGTGCATGCGCAGCCGCCCTCCATTCACTTTCTATGAGGCCGGCGAAAATAGCCGAGCACTCGGCTATTTCCGTCGGCCCCATAGAAATAATTGGGAGCGGGGGCCGGACATGCGCAGTACGCTCCCATTCACTTCTATGGGCAGCCGGCTTGGTGGTGTCCGGACCGGAGTCCTCCAGCCACCACCTTGCGGGGCTCCGTTCTCTATATAGGTGTGTGTTCCAGCGGTGGGACCCCCACCTATAAGACAATGGGGGCATATACTAGCGATATGCCCCCATTGTCTATAATGAGACAACCCCATTTAAGTATGGCTAAGCTCCCAAAAAATGCTTTAACGAGGATATGTTGACTCTCCTGATTTTCAAATAACTCTGGAATACCTTTTTTATTACTCTGTATTGTGCTGTCCCTCTGTTTCTACTAGAAATGTATTGACTACATTGACAATTTGGTGTTTCCAGTTGGGTGGGTGTCCCTGTGGTGTCTGTCACTGACCAGTCAGAGCTGACAGTATCAGTGCGTAGGGACACTTTACATCGGAGGAATAACTGAGGGGCTTCACAATGCAGAGGTCTAAGAAAAGATTCTTCAGGATTGTTATATCATGGTGAATGCAGGTATTTACTGAAATGGTCTTGTCAGGAGATGTGACAGGTCCTCTTTAACAGCTTACATATATTGGTGACATCCTCTGAATAGTTCTGACACTAATCAGCTGTTTCGGACTGCTGCATAGCTGGAAACTATACAGACGGCTCTAGTCACTGTGTAGTGGTACTACAGCCCAGCTTCCATTCAATTGAATAGGATCTGAGTTTAAATCGGTTTTCCAAGAGTTTTTTTTTATTTTTTTATTGATGATCTAGCCTCTGGATAGGTGATTAGTATCTCATCAGTGGGGGTCTGACACCTGGGACCCCCACCGATCAGCTGTTTGAGAAGGCATCGGCACTCTCCTTCTCACAGTTTTGCCTAGGCCATGTGACGTCACGTTCATCGGTCGCATGATTGGGGCTGAGCTGCAATACCAAACACAGCCACTATACAATGGATGGCACTGTGCTTGTTGAACTGAGAGAAGGCCGTGGTACTACTGCGAGCGCCGGTGCCTTAGCGAACAGCTGATCGGCGGGGCTCGTGGATGACAGACCCCCAGATCATATACTGATGACCTATCCAGGATAGGTCATCAGTTAAAATATCCTGGAAAACCCCTTTCAGTGCCAGAAACACAGTGTATGGAGTCTTCTGCTTCCCCTTTGTCTGCTGTTAGACTCCAATGCTACGGCAGCCCAAAACAACTGATTGGATGGGGTGCTAGATGTTGGACCCCCAACTGATCTGATATTGATAACCCGTCCTAAAGAATAGGTCATCAATATCTGTAGCCCGGAGAACGCCTTTCACGTAACATCTCATTTGCATCTAAATGTAAAATTGATTGGATTTGACTTGTCTTGTCAAGTACTCAAGGATTTACCTGTACTTATTGGTGTCATTTTGGCTTCTTATCAACCTGTCAACAAAATTAAATAAGCTGAATATGTCAGGCAGATGGGTTAGGCTACTTTCACACTCGCGTTTTGGCTTTCCATTTGTGAGATCCATTCAGGGCTCTCACAAGCGGTCCAAAACGGATCAGTTTTGCCCTAATGCATTCTGAATGGTAAAGGATCCGCTCAAAATTAGGGTTGTTGCGAATGTCGATACCCAATCGATACTTTTTGTCCCGGGATTTGACATTTATCGATACTAGGCTGCCCTACTGCGCAGCCTAGCATCACGGAACATGAGCGCGCTGCTGTCAGCGCGCTCATGTTCCCTCAACAGCACAGGGGAGAAGGAGTCACTTTCTCCCTCCACCTGTGCTGCCAATGAGGAGAGACTGAAGGAGGACTTGCGGGCGCACTACGCCACCAAACATAGTAGAGGACCTTTCCTGGGTCCAAACATTGTAAACTATCAGGATATGTAGCGCGGCGCCCAGGGATCTCGCTGCACTTACTATTATTCCTGGGCGCCGCTGTGCGTTTTGGTGTCCGTCTGATGAAACTGAGTCAAACGGATCCGTCCTGGCACACAATGCAAGTCAATGGGGACGGATCAGTTTTCACGGACACAATCTGGGACAATAGAAAACTGATTTTGTCCTCCATTGACTTTCAGTGGTGTTCAAGCCTAAACATGCAATGCAACAGCTCACTGCAAACCAAATAAAGTACAAAATTGCATCATCATTGCAAATGCTATACTAATGAGTTAGAGATGCTTGGCAAATCGTTTTGTACAAAATTATTTGAGCCCGTCTGCCGCACGTCAAGGCAATCTCTAGTTAGACTGGTTCCTAACACTAAATTTTACCCGTTATGTGCCTTGACGGCTATCATGTAATTCAGAAAGTGCAGGTTCCACTTATATGCTGGATCCGCCTGAATTTCTGTCATTTTTGGTGCCAAAATGGCCTCCATTATATCCACGGAAAGCAGTTACCAGCATGCATGCCGGGCCCACTCCACACCACCCCTGGCGCCAAAAGGTCACCAAAGACTGCAATGAGAGTCCACACACTATCTCTCTCCTGGTGCCAGATGGCTTCAGTGAGTGAGGGGGAGCAGGCCAAGCTATATACTAACACTAATTAAAATCAGCCAATGGGGCAGACGAGCTGGTCAGGAGTGCACGACTAAGGAGGCAGCCACACCTCCAGCACAAGCTGCAAAGAAAAAGGGAGTCAGTCAGCACATCCCAAAGCGCAGGGGCACGTTGCTATGGCTGAGAACAAGACTGTTAAACAGAACATGCAATGCAACAGCCCACTGCAAACCAAATAAAGTACAAAATTGCATCATAATTGCAAATGCTGAACTAATAAGTTAGAGATACTTGGCAAATCGTTTTGTACCAAATTATTTGAGCCCATCTGCCGCACGTCAAGGCGATCTCTAGTTAGACGGGTTCCTAACACTAAATTTTTCCTGTTATGTGCCATGACGGCTATCATGTAATTCAGAAAGTGCAGGTTCCCCATTGAAATGAATTGGTCCGCATCCCATCCGCAAAAGAAAACTGAATGGACACTGAAACAAACAACGTTAATGTGCATATGTAGCCTAAATCTCTACTTTTTCACTGACCCCTAGGCAGAAGCCCGGCTTCTAGAGGAGCAGCGACGTGTACAGGTTTACCTACACGAGAGCACACAGGATGAGCTAGCACGGAAATGTGAACAGGTTCTGATTGAAAAACACCTGGAGATCTTTCACACGGAGTTCCAGAATTTGCTAGATGCAGATAAAAATGAAGGTAATTTTGCTTCTTAATGGATAATGAGGTTATTCTTTGCATGTGCAGCCTGAAACAATTACCTTTAGGGCTCATTCAGACGTCTGTATGCTGTCCGCAAAAATGCGGATCAGTTTTTTTGCAAACAGTTCAGCATGTCCGCAAAAAAAGATTGCATTCTGTTTTTTTGCTGATCCATAGACTTCAATAGGGCCATGTCCTGATTTTCACTGACCAGTATAGGACGTTTAATTTTTTTGCTGAGCCGTGCACTATATTATATTAAAAATAAACCGAAACGATGGACTAGGATGTTATATGGAACATCGCTGATTGGAATTAGATGATGGTAGATGGCTTAATTAAGAGTAATGTGGTGCCGACACCCCGAGAGTGATGACTAAGGAAGATGTTTTAGGAGTGTGTCCTGCCTTAAAGGGATTAGGGAGGGGGGGGGGGGGGAGGTATGGGTTTATTTGTTTAGGATGGATAATTGTACTCACATTGAAGATACTTTTGATACCAGAGGCTATATGTGGATTTATGCCATGTCCTATGTAGATATGTGTAATAGAATGTATATATTATATACTATATATGACAGATAATGTATACATCTGTGGTCTACAAAATATCATGTTAATGTGATAAAATAAGACTGGAAAATGTTAATAAAGAAATATCTGATTTAAAAAAAAAATAAACCGAAACGACAGCCACAATTTAAGGTTTGTCAAGCATGTACTTAAATTGTTGTCACAAAGTAAGCCACCCAATAAGTCGGTTTTCCAGGAGTGGAATAGTTATGGCTTCTCCTCAGTATCTGATCGGTGGGGGAACAACACCCAGCACCGATCAGCTGATTGAAAAGACTGCGGCGCTGTGTCCCCATAGCATACCAGGCACAGCACTGTACATTTTACAGCTGCTATGCTTGGTACTTCTGCCCACACCCATTCACATGAATTAGACTGTGCTGCACTTGGCCATGTGACCAATAAACGTGACATCATTGAACTAGGAAGAGGTTAAGTGCTCGCCGCAGTGCCGTGGCCTCGTCAAACAGCTGATCAGCGGGGGTGTCAGAAGTTGGACCTCCCATGATCAGATATTGATGACCTATCAGGAAACCCTTTTAATAGCCTTTGACATCAGCCGATTATTAACTGAGCAAACGTTCGTAGGAAAGTTTCTCTATCATTGCCTTGTGTAAAAGATCTTGGGATCCGCTGATCACATCATTTATGCGCCAGTAAAAAAAAAAAAATTTTCACAGCATTTTCCCTGGTTAACGAAGGGGTCGCTGCCGCCAACAATGGAACCGAACAGTTGTACTTTAGGAACAGTCGTTGATGTGACTATTCACTCCCAACAGCTGCCCAGTGCAAAAGCTTAACGAGTGCCAATCAACTCCATAGTCTGTATGAATATTATCTGCCGGTGTAATAGAACCCTGCACTGAAATCCGCAGGTGTTCGCAGGCAAATCTGTGCGGTCAATCCGCATCAATTGGTGCAGATTTGCGTGCGGTTTCAGTGCGGATTTTACTAAGTGAATGAAGAAAATCCGATCAGGAAAAATAAAATAAATTGACATGCTGCAGATTTTAAAATCCGCACCGCAGGTCAAAATCCGCGCGGAAAAAAATCTGCATAGTGTGCACTGAGAATTTCAAATTCTCATAGACTACAATGTACATGACCTACAGTGCGGATTTTCCGCGCTCAATCCTGATCGTGTGCATTTAGCCTGAGGCTATGGGCATGGAATGTGCTGCCTGTTAATGAGCACGTAGCAAGTAGCCCACTAAAACATGCCATTGACCCCCCCCTTCAGGTACACTTACCACAAATTGAGAACCTGGATTGTAGACTATTAACTTCTGAAGAGTAATCTTTTCTGAATAATTTATATCAGGAAACGCTGAAACATTGCTGGACTCAGCATTGAAATCTTCTTACTGTAAATGTTCTACAGAACAGACGGGTAATGACTGATTTCACATGTAGATTTTCATTCACAGCTCACTGTTAAAGGTAGTCTGTCACCTAATCTGAGCCTTTTAGACCGCTCGGATCAGGTTATAGTCTCCTGTGCGCTCATTACAATGGTACCTTCATTTATTCTGTCCCTCGCCGAGATCTTCAAAAAAAGACTTTTTAAACTTATGCTAATGAGCAAGTGCCCAGAGGCGGCGTTGGTGCAGCGATGTGCCCAGGCCCCTCTGCGATGTGCCCAGGCCCCTCTGCAATGTGCCCAGGCCCCTATAATAGGAAAGAAGGGCGGGCCAGAGGGGTGAAAGGTGTGGTTTTCTGGCCACATCGCTGAGGGGCCTGGGCACTTGCTGCACTAACGCCGCCCCTGGGCACTTGCCAAACCTCATTAGCATAAGGAGTCTATAACCTGATCTGAGCGGTCTAAAAGGCTCAGATTAGGTGACAGACTACCTTTAGCCACCTTTTTACTGGATTCCCAATATGTCCTCATTTGTCACATCTAAATCCCCTCCCCTAATACAGACTTACACCCTGTTCTGTTTCTGGGAAGTATTGCTTATGACGCCTTTCTATTTCAGATTTGGGGAGAATGTACAATCTTGTATCAAGAATTCAGGACGGCCTGGGAGAACTGAAAAAGCTTTTAGAAACGCATATCCACAATCAGGGACTTGCTGCCATAGAGAAATGTGGTGAAGCAGCACAAAATGCAAGTATTCTTCTGTCAATAAAATCGTGCTATGGGGCCAACAGTTACTCCTATTGTATTTAAAGTGCCTTCTAGTCAAATGGGTCTCGTTGCCCATGTTTGCAGTGGGGGGCAAATTGAAATGCCTGGGGAGGCCGGTGACCCATATTAGGGCCTGATGTATGGGGCAACTGAATACAAGTCTGGATATCCACAGTGCAAGATGGGCGTCTTGTGTGTACAGTGGTCCCTCAGTATTAATTGGTTCCAGGTCGACCATTGTATGTTGAAACCATTGTAACTTGAGTAATCTGTTCCAAAGCCCCAAAATGTCATCCAAGATAAGAGAAAATGAAGATTTAAGAAAAAATATGCAGATAAATAAGACAGATAAAACAGGAATAGCTAATTTCTAGCAACTAATACATCTATTTTACCAGAGACGTGGCCTTGATTGGTTGGATCTGAGTCTGAGTTTCAAGTAACGATGGGTCAGAAAAGGGCATTGTACAGTTAGGTCCATATATATTCAGACACTGACAAATTTATTTATTTATTTTAGTTTTTTTGCTTGTTTGCTAAAACATTTAAGTTATAGTTATATATCGGACAAGGACAAAGTCCAGACTTTTAGCTTTCATTTGAGGGTATCCACATTAAAATTGGATGAAGGGTTTAGGAGTTTCAGCTCCTTTGCATGTGGCACCCTGTTTTTAACCACTACAGGACCGCCGTACGCAGGATTGCGTCTTTGCGGCGGCCCTGTTATTCTGGGTGGACACGCCGGCGCATCCTCTCACGAGACGCAAGATTTCCTGTGAACGCGCACACACAGGCGCGCGCGTTCACAGGAACCGGAGGTAAACTATCTGATCTACAGCCTGCCAGCGGCGATCCTTCGCTGGCAGGCTGTAGATGCGATTTCTTTTTTTTTTAACCCCTAAAAGGTATATTAGACGCTGTTTTGATAACAGCATCTAATATACCTGCTACCTGGTCCTTTGGTGGTCTCTTTTGCTTGGATCTACCACCAGAGGACACAGGCAGCTCTGTAAGTAGCACCAAACACCACTACACTACACCGTCCCCCGTCCCCCCATCACTTATTAACCCCTAATCACCCCATATTAGACTTCCTGATCACCCCCCTGTCATTGATCACCCCCCTGTAAGGCTCCATTCAGACGTCCGTATGTGTTTTGCGGATCCGATCCATGGATCTGCAGATCCGCAAAACACATACGGACATCTGAATGGAGCCTTACAGGGGGGGTGATCAATGACATATAGCCCATATAGACTCCCTGATCACCCCCCTGTCATTGATCACCCCCCTGTAAGGCTCCATTCAGACGTCCGTATGTGTTTTGCGGATCCGATCCGTGGATTGGATCCGCAAAACACATACGGACGTCTGAATGGAGCCTTACAGGGGGGTGATCACCCCATATAGACTCCCTGATCACCCCCTGTCATTGATCACCCCCTTGTAAGGCTGGCTCCATTCAGAGGTCCATATGTGTTTTGCGGATCCATGGATCGGATCCTCAAAACACATACGGACGTCTGAATGGAGCCTTACAGGGGGGTGATCACCCCATATAGACTCCATGATCACCCCCCTGTCATTGATCACCCCCCCCCCTGTAAGGCTCCATTCAGACGTTCGTATGTGTTTAGCGGATCCGATCCGTGGATCCGCAAAACACGTACGGACCTCTGAATGGAGCCTTACAGGGGGGTGATCAATGACAGGGTGGTGATCACCCCATATAGACTCCCTGATCACCACCCTGTCATTGATCACCCCCCTGTAAGGCTCCATTCAGACATTTTTTTGGGCACAAGCTAGCGGAAATAGTTTTTTATTTTTTTATTTATTTTTTTGTTTTTTCTTACAAAGTCTCCTATTTCACTAACTTGTGACAAAAAATAAAATCTCACATGAACTCACCATACCCTTCACGGAATCCAAATGCTTAAATTTTTTTAGATATTTATATTCCAGACTTCTTCTCACGCTTTAGGGCCCCTAAAATGCCAGGGCAGTATAAATACCCTACATGTGACCCCATTTTGGAAAGAAGACACCGCAAGGTATTTTGTGAGGGGCATGGCGAGTTCATGTAAAATTTTATTTCTCGCCCATTTTCCTTGGGGGACACAGAAGACCTTGGGTATAGCTCATCTCCCTAGGAGGCGTGACACTAAGTGAAAACTGTTAAGCCCCTCCTCCACAGCTATACCCTCAGCCTGGAGAGAGAGACTGCCAGTTTTTTGCTTAGTGTCCAAGGAGGCAAGACACTCCCTGCTCTGCAGGGCTGTTTTCTCCTTGTTTAAATTTAGATTTTTACTTTTTTCTTTTCTTTTTGTTCCAGACCATCAGGGACAACAGAGACGCACTAGACCTCTCTGCTTCTCCCGGGGTTGAGCTGCGCCAGTGCCGGTCACCCGCACTGCTGCCTCCCCCACAGAAGGCAAGGTGGACCAGGGCAGCCCAGCTCCCCTGCATCCCGCCAGCGCAAGGGTCGCCCGCACGCCAAGTCCCTCTTCCAGCGTCCTGCCACTACGGTGCCAGTAGCTGAAGGGGCGACCCTGCTGGAACGGACCGAGGATGAAGACGGCTATGGTGAGAGAGTGGCTTCTCCAGACCTATGTCCGTCCCCCCCCATCCCCCTGTCTCCTGCGTGCCTGACCCCCATACTGTGCCTCTGGACCCTTCCCCTGCTGGATCTAGGCTGGCCCCTGGGGTGCCGCAGAGAGGCAATCTGCTCCCTGCTCCCCCCCCCCCCCCCCTTCCTGGCCCCCATAGGACATGCAGCTAGTGGCTGTCTCCCCACCGCTAGCTGCAGAATGCTGCGACATAGTTTCTGCCGCGTTGCCTGCCTTCTCCTGCCGGTTCCTCCTCTATCCGCACGGGCACCCGATCTCAGGGTCCCCTCATCTCCTTATCGGAGTGTTGCTCAGGGCCTGGGGCCCGCTCCTGACGGCAGTGGCGTAAGGCCTCGCCTCTGGCCGGCATTGACATTCCGGTGCGGCCGGGCGCGCAAAAATTTTGGCCCAGGCTTTGCGGCCTGCTATGCCGCCATTCCGGGCCCCTGACTCTTCTGGCAGGCGGGGTGGGCTCCAGCGGCCGGCATTGGGCTTGACCACTATGCTCCAACAGGCCCCAGCCCAGGCTTCGCGGCCTGCTGGGCCGCAATTCTGACCGGCCTGCAGGGTGGGCACCCGCGGCCGGTTTGATGCGCCACTCCGCCTCAGGTCCTGGCGGTACATAATACTGTGCGGGCCGGGCGCCGCAAAAATTTAGACCCCGGCTTCACGGCCTACTAGGCCGCAAAATTCTGGCCTCTGTTGGAGGTGGCGGGAACTTCTCCAGGCGCGAATTCTTCCCGCCTGGGGGTTCCTCCGCCCCCCAGGCCGGATCCCTGTTAACCCTTTGGGTACAGGCCGGCTCCCAATGGGCCTGTATGGTTAGCCCCCCTTTTTTTTCCTGCCCCTCAGAGAATCTGTGCCCCTATATGGTGGCTCCCCTTTAGCCTCAGAGAGGCCGTGTTAAAAAAAAAATAATAATAATAAATAAATGAATAAATAGATAACCGATTTCTTGTGGGCTGCGCAGGACACTGCAGCCTCATCTCAGTAGTGCTGCCTGTCTGCATGCCCTCCTTCCATAGGCGGCATGGTGTTGCGCTCCCAACCTGCGTCGCTGCTAGATGCATTTCCCATTTTAGGCGGTTTCTTGCCCTCTTCCAGGATACGGCGCTGGCCAAGTGCATGCGGCCCTTCCGTAGGCAGCATTCATCACCCTCTCCAGTTATAGTGCCTGCCATGTGCATGACCCCCCCTCCTAGGCGGGATACTGCACTCTCCCTGGCTGCCGGCTGGCCTTGTGCATGACCCCCTTCTTAGGCGGAATACTGCACCTTCACCGGTTACGGTGCTGGCCATGTGCACAACCGCCTTCCATAGGCGGAACGCTGCACTCTCACTGGATTCGCTGCCGGCCATGTGCGTGACCCCCTTCCATGGGCGGAACGCAGCACTCTCACTGGATTCGCTGTCGGCCATGTGCGTGACCCCCTTCTCTAGGCGGAACGCTACACTCTCACTGGATTTGTTGCCGATCATGTGCATGACCCCCTTTCTTAGGCGGAATACTGCACTCTCACCGGATACGGTGCTGGCCATGTGCACGACCCCCTTCCATAGGCGGAACGCTGCACTCTCACTGGTTTCGCTGCCGGCCATAGGCATGACCCCCTTCCATAGGCGGTATGCTGCACTCTCATTGGATTCGCTGCCGGCCTTGGGTATGCCTCCTTCCCTCAGGCGGCATACATACATTCCCTCTGTCTGTGGTTGTTCTCTCGCAGGTACGTTGCTGGCCATGAGCATGGCCCTCTAACATGGGTGGAACGCTTGCACTCCCATTGGATACGCTCATGAGATTCACGGCTGTCCTTGTATGTGCGGTGCTGGACTTGTACATGTCCCCCTTCATTGGCGGAGTAGTTGCACTCTCGCAAAGTTCGGTGTTGGGTGTATTATTGCACACTCAATGCTAGGATAACCCTGTGCATGCCCCCCTTTCACTAGGTGGACCTCCTGCGTTCCTGCTGGATTATATGGTATGTCCTGCTTCTCTGAAGTAGGTACGGCCTTAGGCATCACCCCCTTTTGGGGCGGGCCTTTGCACTCTTGCCGACTGCAGTTTGCCAGGTACATTTCCCCCCTTTTTGGGGCAGACTGCTTGCGTTCCATCGCATGCCATACTAGGCTTGTGCATAACTCCCTTTCAGGTTGCACTTTGCAATTCCGTAGATGCTGTGGCACTCTGTGGCTGACCCTTTTCGCTGAGTGACTTTTTTGCAGTGAGCGGACGTTCTTGTGCGTTGTTTGGGCCTTCTCCTCCTGTAGGTGGGTTGGCCTTCTCACTGCTTACGGGGCTGCTCGTACGTATGCCTCCCCTCCTTCCTGCGACATACTTTTGTTTTCTTGGGATACGATGCTTGCCGCAAGCCTTGCACTCGTCTCTAGGGAGTTCATTCTGTCCACCTGACCCGGACGGGCTCTACTTGCTCTCTACTGCACCGAGCTGGGTGGTACTCATTCATTTCATTGGCCCTTCATCCCGGGGAGTGTTCGTGGTTCCTAGATGCGTGCCCATTCGTCCTTCCGTGGCATTGCTTCCCTGCGCTAGTGGTCACATGGTCGAGAGTGCTGTTGTCTGCAGCGCCCCTCGAATTCTTTTTTGTCTCTGGCGGGACTGCGGTTCCCTTGCCTACTGCAATTTCCTCCTCTTCGGATGCAGTGTGGTATGAGTCCTTCCTCTTGGCGCCTCTACGCTTCAGTCTGATCTGCTACCAGGTTCGGGCCGCTCTTCTCGGGAAGGTCACCCAACTTCTCTTGGGTGCTCGATTACCCAGGTCTGGAGGACCTCCACCTTGGGTTCTTCAGGGTATTCGCCTTCTGCGAGGCGGTGAACCAGGCGTCTCACAGTGTAGTGGGGTTCTGCTTTTGGGCTGTCCTATGGCTTCCCTGTTACTCCTCCTTTCGGTTGGAGGGTGTTATGCCGGCCTCTGTCTCGACTACCTTATCTCGCCGGCTCTGTTTGGCTCCCGCTCAGTACAGATCACTCCGATGTGGCTTCTGCCCCGCCAGGCTTCAGAGGCTGTTCCTTCACTGTCCTCCCCTCTGGGGAGAGCATGGTTGTTCATGTGGATGGTTCCGGTGTTCCTTTTGGCCTCGTACGGTCTCCCTTGTTCACACTGGCTGTATTAGCTGTGTGCCTATTTACCGAGTCTACCGCGTTCTGTCCTCCCGCTGGGTGCAGATTGCGTTTTCCATTCTAGACAATGGTCCTGCTGTAGACTTACCTTTATCGGTAACTTGGGGGGACTACCTTTCGGTCCAGATTGTCCTTTGATCTCCCACACCGGGACTGTAGAACGTGGCTACATCAGCATGGACTTTAGCCTGTCTTGTCCTGGCATCTGGCGGATGCTGGGCGGACCCTTTGGTTCCTTTCCGTCTGTCCTTCTGCTCCCCCACTCCGGGTGGATACGGGACAACGTTGCTCGGGGGCCAACGGGACCAGTTTTGCCGACCCTTCTGCCCGTGTTACTGGTCTGCGCCTGATCACATTGGGTTTTCGCCTGCTTGCCAGGCGACTCCAGCGGGCTCGCGAATGTTCGCTCCTGGCTGTGTTTCGTCCAGGATCTGTCGTAGGACTTAAGGTTTTTTTGTCTGGGGTTCTGTGGGAAGCTGGGCATTCCCCACTCTGCCTTTCTCTCCCCATGGTTCTGTCTTTCTCCAGTCCAGCCTGGACCTGGGACTGGGACTCTTTTACTTGAAGTGTCAAGTGTCGGCTCTGTCCTTCCTCTTCCAGCGTTCCCCGGCCCTCTGGGCCTGTCAAGACCTTCTTCCTCGGAGTGGCTCTTTGGTTCCTCTGTACTGTCCTCCGGTACCGCCCTGGGAACTACATGCTGAGCTCTCGGCGCTCCAATCTTTTCCTTGGAGCCATTACAGAAGTTCTCTCTACCCCTTCTGTCCTGTATGGTTGTGTTTCCGTGGCAGTCGTGCCTGAATGGTGGCCCTTCTTGTTCCGAGCCTTCTGTCTTTCCCCAGGACAGGGCTGGTCTACATCCCGTCTCTTCCTTCCTTCTGAAGGTGGTGTTTGCCTTTCGCTTCAACACTTCACCGATTTGGACGTTGTTTGGGCCTTGCCGTTTTTACTTGGAGATCTCCGACTCTTGTCGACGTTCGGTCTCTTGGGTTTCCAGGAGGTCCGCGCATAGGGTTGACGGACTCCAGGGTGGTTTTCCTCTGCTTTATCAGATTGGCTATTGCTGAGGTTACCGCACCAAGGGCAGGATTCTGCCTTTGGTGTCACCGTTCATTTCACCAGAGCGGTCGGTGCCTCCTGGGCAGGAGGCATTGGGCTTCGGCCATGCATTTGGGCAAGGCGGCCACTGGTCTTCCTTGCACGCCTTACCGAGTTCTACAGGGTGCATACTCTGGCTTCGGCGGATGCTGCCTTGGCCCGCCTGGGTCTGCAGGCGGCGGTTCCTTGATGCCTTCGGGTGCTTCGCCTTGGTGCTGTGGTCCCTCCCCTTTTGGACTGCTTTTGAACGTCCCAAGGTCTTCTGTGTCCCCTAAGGAAAATGGGCGAGAAAACAACAAGATTTTTGTATAACTTGCCAGTAAAATCTCTTTCTCGCTCTTTCCTTGGGGGACACAGCACCCACCCATTCATTGTTTTTCTCTACACGGTTTCAGAGTTTGTGTTACCCGTTGGGTAGTTGGCTTGTTGGTTCCTTGTTGGACTTTGCCTTTTCTCACTACTTGGACACGCAACTGGCAGTCTCTCTCTCCAGGCTGAGGGTATAGCTGTGGAGGAGGGGCTTAACAGTTTTCACTTAGTGTCACGCCTCCTAGGGAGATGAGCTATACCCAAGGTCTTCTGTGTCCCCCAAGGAAAGAGCGAGAAAGAGATTTTACTGGTAAGTTATACAAAAATCTCGTTTTTTTTGTCACAAGTTAGCGGAAAGGGAGACTTTGTGAGAAAAATAAAAATCTATTTCCGCTAACTTGTGCCAAAAAAAAAAAAGTTCTATGAACGAACTATGCCCATCATTGAATACCTTAGGGTGTCTACTTTCCGAAATGGGGTCATTTGTGGGGTTTTTCTACTATCTGGGCATTGTAGAACCTCAGGAAACATGACAGGTGCTCAGAAAGTCAGAGCTGCTTCAAAATGCGGAAATTCACATTTTTGTACCATAGTTTGTAAACGCTATAACTTTTACCCAAACCATTTTTTATTTTTTTTACCCAAACATTTTTTTTTTTATCAAAGACATGTAGCACAATAAATTTAGAGAAAAATTTATATAGAAATGTATTTTTTTTTTATTTACAACTGAAAGTGAAAAATGTCATTTTTTTGCAAAAATTTCGTTAAATTTTGATTAATAACAAAAAAAAGTAAAAATGTCAGCAGCAATGAAATACCACCAAATGAAAGCTCTATTAGTGAGAAGAAAAGGAGGTAAAATTCATTTGGGTGGTAAGTTGTATGACCAAGCAATAAACCGTGAAAGTAGTGTAGTGCAGAATTGTAAAAAGTGGTCTGGTCATTAAGGGGGTTTAAGCTAGGGGAGCTGAAGTGGTTAAAGGGACCAAAAGTAATTGGACAATTGACTCAAAGGCTGTTTCATGGGCAGGTGTGGGCAATTCCTTCATTATTTTATTTAAAATTAAGCATATAAAAGGCCTGAAGTTGATTCAAGGTGTGGTGCTTGCATTTTGAAGATTTTGCTGAGAAGTAAACATGCGGTCAAAGTAGCTCTCCATGCAGGTGAAACAAGCCATCCATCTGCGAAAACAGAAAAAACCCATCCGAGAAATTGCTACACTATTAGGAGTGGCAAAATCTACAGTTTGATATATTTTGAGAAAGAAAGCAAGCACTGGTGACCGCAACAGTGGTGGATGATCGCAGAATAATTACCATGGTGAAGAGAAATCTCTACACAACAGCCAACCAAGTGAACAACACTGTCCAGGATCTAGGCGTATCAATAACCAAATCTACCATAAAGAGAAGACTTCATGAAAGTAAATACAGAGAGTTCACTGCACGGTGCAAGCCACTCATAAGCCTCAAGAATAAGAAGGCTAGATTGGACTTTGCTAAAAAACAAAACAAGAACAAAAAAATCTTAAAAAAACCAGCACACTTCTGGAAGAACATTCTTTGGACAAATGAAACCAAGATCAACCTCCACCAGAATGATGGATAGAAAAAAGTATGATGACTGCATGGTACAGCTCATGATCCAAAGCATACCAAATCATCTGTAAAAGACGGCGGAGGCAGTGTGATGGCTTGGGCATACATGGCTGCCAGTGGCACTGGGTCCCTAGTGATTATTGATGATGTGACACAGGTCAGAAGCAGCCGGATGAATTCTGGGGTTTTCGGAGACATACTGTGTGCTCAAATCCAGCCAAACTGATTGGTCGGGGTTTCATAATACAGATGGAAAATGGCCCAAAACATAAAGTCAAAGCAACCCAGGAGTTTATTAAAGAAGTGGAATGTTCTTGAATGGCCAAGTCAGTCACCGGATCTGAACCCAATAGAGCATTTCACTTGTTAAAGACTAAACTTCAGACAGAAAGGCCCACAAACAAACAGCAACTGAAAACCGCTGCAGTAAAGGCCTGGCAGAGCATTAAAAAGGAGGAAACACAGCGTCTGGTGATGTCCATGAGTTCAGGACTTCAGGCGGTCATTGCCAACAAAGGGTTTTCCACCAAGTATTAGAAATTACATTTTATTTACAATTATTAAATTTGTCCAATTACTTTTGAGCCCCTGAAATGAAGGGATTGAGTTTAAAAAAATGCTTTAGTTCCTCACATTTTTATGCAATCATTTTGTTTAACCCACTGAATTAAAGCTAAAAGTCTGAACTTCAACTGCATCTGAATTGTTTTGTTCAAAATCCATTGTGGTAATGTACAGAACGAACTTTAGAAAAATGTTGTCAGTCCAAATATATACGGACCTAACTGTTGAAAATATTGTATCCTGAGGGATGACTGTATAGACATCTACTCCCAGTGGGGGTCAAGTTTCCACAGGAAATAGGATGAAGCAGAGTTGATCACCTTTATTGCGTTTAATGTGTATATATAGTACATTGACAATACTCTAAAGAAGAGCCCGCGTTTATTCTTACTACCCGAGCAACACATGGTTCTGCAGGTTTACTGTACTAGTAGTCCATTACAATAATGTCACTATCATTATTCCTGTCATTTATGCCAGAGGTGCACAACATTTAGCTACACCGTAATAAAATGTAGCGGTATCTCCCACATAAATGTGTAACAGGTTGTAGTTCCACTTTTGAGATTCCCTACTAGCAGGAGAACAAGGTCACGGATAAACTACAATGGAGAGCAGCAGGCATGCATGGCCGTCTCGTATCTTCCTTCTTGGAGTACCATAAATGTTTTAGATACGGACACCTCTTGAAAATATCTCTTTGGGTAACACTAATACGCTGTGTTAAGCCTAGTGCAGGACTTAAAGGGGTTGTATACAACCCAGAGATTCAAAGGACTCCAAAGAGAGTATACAGTGCTGCCCCATAAGGCCTTCACTATGCATAACACGGTATCAGTTTTTCCTGTATTGCTCCTTTTAAAGGGGTTGTGCCACGAAAAATATTCTTTATTTTTCAACCCAACACCTGGATCTGAATACTTTTGTAATTGCGTGTAATTAAAAATTTAGTGTAGTCACTGAACTATTCAATAAAATGTACCTGTATAGCGCCACCTGCTGTTTCTTTGTCTCCTTATTCTCCTGTCCAGAGTACGGTTGGTTGCACGCGCTCAGTTTAAATCTTCAACTGCCACCAGTGGTATCTTCTGTTAGAAGTTGTGGCAGTTACAGGGAAAGAGAAGTGGCATCTATAAACAAAATGGGCGAAAGTGCAGAACGTCCGCAGGTTCAGAACCACTCATTTGTGTAGAGAGCACAACAGCCTTTCGCGCTTGTACGCGGTCCTTCCGGTGTCCAATCCGGAAGCTGAACTGTAAGTGAAAGAGAAGAAGGCTGGGACAGTATGCGGCGCTGCAGAGCAGGCACGACTCTGGGAAAACTTTATTGGTGCTAGAAGGCAGCGCATTTTGGCATCGAACAGATCCCTTCATCCAGCAGACTACACCACAATTGCCTGATGAAGGGATCCGTTCAATCCCAAAACGTGTTGTCTTCTAGTGCCAATAAAGTTTTCAAACTTAACTCTCCCAGAGTCTCGCCTTCTCTGCAGCGCCACGTACAGTCCTGGTCTTCTCTTCTATCTCTAGTTACAGGGAGAGAGCTACAGCAGAAAGGACACGCCCTCTGAGCTGCCAGCCTAAAATAAATGTAGCAGAACAATTAGAGCAATGATCTCTGGTTCCATGTGAGGTACAGGGCTGGTTATTTGTTAGAGATTGTTATGTACTATATTATGTCTGATTTTCATTTTACATCAATTATGGCATAACCCCATTAAGTTGCTTAACATAGAACTGGTGATTGGGGGACGCACACGGCAGCATCACGTGTGTACCACTGGTTTATACTATTTGTGTTACATGGGTTTTATTTTTTCCTTTTTATTCAGGATCCCAAAATGTATGTACAGACTGTTTTGGATGTCCATAAGAAATATAATGCACTAGTTATGTCTGCTTTTAACAATGATGCTGGATTTGTGGCGGCACTAGATAAGGTGAGTGTAACTGCACCAGATAAATCTGGACAGATATGGTGGCATGGCGTTTGGATTTCTTCTCATGTCCGTTTTCTTAATATTTCATGGCAGGCTTGTGGCCGATTTATAAATAACAATGCAGTGACAAAAATGGCCCAATCTTCCAGCAAATCTCCAGAGCTGCTCGCCCGTTATTGTGATTCACTACTGAAGAAGAGGTGAGTGTATATGCTGTAATGTCATGTGCTGATATCCGTGTTCTCTTCCCGGTGTATTCATACAATATTCCTTCCATCTACCCTAGTTCTAAGAACCCAGAAGAGGCAGAATTGGAAGACACACTCAATCAAGTTGTAAGTGTCTCTAATTCATCTCTACACTGCAGTTACATATCTTAGATATATATGTTAAGGCCCCTTTACACTGCCCAAACATCGGGCAGATCATCGTAAGAACGCTCATTAGTGATCTGCCGCCAATTAGCCGTTGAGCGAAGCGCTCTCTCATCTGGTAATGGTATCGTTCATGCAGTCGCCTAAAACATTGATTGCCAGCAGCAGATTGTGCCATCTAAACGGCACTGTGCTGCTGGCAAATAATGATTCTGTGTGAGGGCGAGCAGTGGCGTTAGTGGTCGCTCCTCCCCTTTTCATTTCCTGGTCATTGACCCATGTAAAAGGGCCCTTAGGGCTCTTTCACACTTGCGTTGTCCGAATCCGGCGTGTACTCCATTTGCCGGAATTACACGCCGGATCCGGAAAAACGCAAGTGAACTGAAAGCATTTGAAGACGGATACGTCTTCAAAATGCGTTCAGTGTTACTATGGCACCCAGGACGCTATTAAAGTCCTGGTTGCCATAGTAGTAGTGGGGAGTGGGGGAGCAGTATACTTACAGTCTGTGCGGCTCCAGAATGACGTCTGAGCGCCCCATGCGCATGGATGACGTGTCCATGCGATCACGTCATCCATGAGCGTGGGGCGCCCTGACGTCACTCTGGAGCGCCCGGGGAGCCGCACGGACGGTAAGTATACCGCTCCCCCGCTCCCCACTACACTTACCATGGCTGCCAGGACTTTAGCGTCCCGGCAGCCATGGTAACCATTCAGAAAAAGCTAAACGTCGGATCCGGCAATGCGCCGAAACGACGTTTAGCTTAAGGCCGGATCCGGATCAATGCCTTTCAATGGGCATTAATTCCGGATCCGGCCTTGCGGCAAGTGTTCAGGATTTTTGGCCGGAGCAAAAAGCGCAGCATGCTGCGGTATTTTCTCCGGCCAAAAAACATTCCGGTCCGGAACTGAAGACATCCTGATGCATCCTGAACGGATTTCTCTCCATTCAGAATGCATTAGGATAAAACTGATCAGGATTCTTCCGGCATAGAGCCCCGTCGACGGAACTCTATGCCGGAAGAAAAGAACGCAAGTGTGAAAGAGCCCTAAGTCTGTTGCATTTCAACTCGATAAAGGTCTGAGTAGTGGGAGATGTGAGGACGCACATGAACTGGTCCTCTTTGGAGAATGCAGTGTTCTTTGGCCCGGCAGACTCTTGTCTTCTTTCTTCAGAACTATGTAATTTTTTTTGGAGTTGCATGTAAACAGAAAGCTCTTCATTTTTACAGATGGTCGTCTTTAAATACATTGAAGATAAAGACGTGTTCCAGAAATTCTATGCAAAGATGCTTGCAAAACGACTTGTCCATCAGAACAGTGCGAGCGACGATGCAGAAGCGAGCATGATATCCAAACTTAAGGTAAGCAGAGAAGTTGAGCTGAAGGCTGAGTGGTGGCTTCATGGTGAGGTTGTGGAAGAAATTGCGTTGACCTGTAAATCATTACGCTGAAATGGAAAGCGTAACATCCAGGGGTACATTATTCATGGTACTTGTCATAGTGGACCTAAAGTTTTGGCACACATCAGTTTTGTTTTGTTTTTTGTTTTTTTAATACAGCCCCATGCTTTTCTCCCTTTATGGGATGAACTACCTCTGGCGCCCCATCTCTTCTGAAACTACATTTCCCAGCATGCAAACTTGGACTGTTCTCAGAACTGCCATAAAAATGAATGGAAGATTCCGGGGTTTGTAGTTTGAGAACAGCGGGAGTGTTGACGGTTGCTGACCCCTGACATAGTATCTAATAGGCTTACTATAGCAGTCACATGATCACAAGCCACCACTTGGTGTCTACTTAGTAGACCCATAGTAATGAATTCCATATTGCTATTTACCCTTCGGTAACATGGGTACATTACACTGCATGCTGACGCAGTGACTTCAGCCTGATGCCAGGATATAGTGAAGAGCATAGACAGAGTTTTCAATGGCATACATTAGATCTCATGGAAACTGAGCATCATCGTAAGGTACAGTTTTTGATGCTTTTTTGGCCAAAGCTAGGAGTTGGACATATTAGCAGCTCATGGCTGCCTTAAGTATGGCAGTACATTCATGCCAAAAGGTGGCACCTGGTGCATCTCTCAACTACCCCAAGTTGCGCCTTTTTCAAAACTGTCGAGGTAGCTGCAAAAACGTGCATGTCGCAGTCAGACACATTGGATTTTTTGGGGGGACAATTTCTAAACTAATTCTGGTGCAGTTTGCTTAGTAAAGCTCTCCAATGTTTGTATTTCTGAGAGATACCACTTAGACCTTTCTCTCATTTGCCTGTAGGAGCTGACTTGCCAAATGAATCTTTTATGGTTTCTATTCAGTTTCACTATCGATCTTGTAGCTTTGTGTTCACGTCCCTTTATGTTCTTTTTCTACAGCAAGCGTGTGGTTTTGAATATACCTCGAAGCTGCAGAGAATGTTTCAAGACATCGGCGTCAGCAAAGACCTAAATGAGCAGTTTAAAAAGCACCTGACGAATTCAGAGCCGCTCGACTGTAAGTGCACCCACCATGTATTCAGTTACAAGTACTGGAGGTCGCTATTCCCCCCCCCCCCCCCACCCCAGTTACATGCCGGCTGTGTCTGACTTATAACCTCATTGTATATAATTGTTTCTAGCAGCTCTTTAAAGAGGACCTTTCACGGGTCCGAACATTGTCAAATAACTAGCGGGTTGTGTAGGGCATCGTGAAGTGATGTTACAGCGCTTACTAGTTTCTCTATGTTCTGTTTGCCCGCTGTGCCCCCTGTACTGGTTTCCCACCTGGTATATAAATTCATACCATCGGTACAGAGAGGAGGAGACGGCCCTGTTTCTCAATGGGCGTCTCCTTCTGCCTGGCTGTTAACGATCCAATCACAGCCAGGGAGAAGAAAAAAGCCTAACCTACACAACCCGCTAGTTATTTGATAATGTCCGGACTTGTGAAAGGTCCTCTTTAATTTACCAGCTTTTGGCAAATGCGATCACTAGAAACTTGCCCCACTGCTGCTTGTAAGACACCTCACATACATCACACTACACATGTCTGCCAAAACCACTGTTGTGGTTGGGCTGTGTCAGCTGAGAATCTTAAGGAGTATGAGGAGCTCCAGACTGTCCCTCAACAGATGTCAGGAGAAAGAAGGATTGGGGGCATTCAATCATAAACCTTTTATTCTCTTGTGTCCAGCATGGGGAGAAGGCTGCTGTCAAACAGTGGTTTATGTCCCTGAGAAAACAAGGTTCAGGCATGTTAAAAATCCAGTTGCCTGATCCTTATGTCCCTCGACACCTGCTCCCACACACATTAGATGGTCAGCTGGTTCCACCAACCTTTGTGAATTCTGCAATCCTTTATCTTATATGTATGGCGGCTTAATTGATCTCCCTTTTTATGTCTAAGTATTGGGGGAAGAAACTGCCACAAAGCATCGTACAGAACTGTCTGGAAAGTGCCCATTAACTAAGGGGTACATGGATCTCCATGCATGTCTTTGGACTCTGCTTTTTCTCAGACTCCAGTGGGACTTTACCATGTAGGGCTGCCATTGCAGGTTAGGACAAGCACCTCCATCCAGTTGGCTGAAGTGCCTATTCCGTTTAGCTTTCCCAGGCTCCTGGAAGTTCTGTGAGATGCGGCTGAGCCCACCACCACTGTGCACTTTCCGACATACATGCCTTTATAGTAGAAGGGGCTTTTGAGAACTAGATGTTTCGCTCATTTAGTAATCTGCCTATGCCCGTGTACTCCTGTATAATTTGCCATCCAGCATATGACTTGTAAGCATATTGTAAGACGTGTTGATTTCTCTTCCTTCACAGTGGATTTCAGCATACAGGTTCTCAGCTCTGGATCGTGGCCTTTTCAGCAATTCTGCACATTTGCTTTACCTTCTGAGGTAGGTTACGGTGTGACGTGACTGGTATTATGATTTCTACCTGGGTTGTTCAGGTTATGATCATTATTTTAACAGGAAGGAATCTATGAACATGTGGTTGTAGTAATATGCAGTCATTTCAGGACAAAATGTGGCACAAAATATCCATAACGCTGCATAATTTACAAGGTGCTGTGCCTCAGTGTAAGCTAAAAGCCGCACTGAATATTTTATGACATTTTGTCAGCCCTGTAAAACTGTTTAACCTCTATTCCCATTTTGAATCTACATTCAATGGGAAGATTTCCCTTACCTTTAATATCTGTAGTTTTGGGAATGAAGGTTTTCACGCTATCCATGGTAATGCATGGGCTCCCTCCTTGTGGTGGTTGTCCATACTGGCCTATGTAGTCTAAACTGTTCCATCTGAAGTGTAAGGCTAAGTTTCATACATGCGGCAGAGTTATCCTTTCCCGGAACAGCGTGCCAGGGTCCTCAGGACTATAATGGGAACTGGCCAGTCCTCGGATTCAGCCGGACATAAGCTGTTGTGTTCAGCTGCCAGATTTCTATGTTGCATATGTGTTTTTTTTATTTTACTTAAGTAATGCTTTTTTTCCCCCCTTACAGTTGGAAAGAAGTTATCAGCGGTTTACAGCTTTTTATGCCAGTCGGCATAGTGGGAGAAAACTGACTTGGTTATATCAGTTGTCTAAAGGAGAGTTGGTTACCAACTGTTTTAAGAATAGATATACCTTACAGGTGGGTATACACATCATGACCACGTCTGCTCATGTTGTGGCACTTTGACATTGCCTCTATTTGGATTTTAGGCCTCCACGTTCCAGATGGCGATCCTCCTTCAGTATAATACAGAAGATGCCTACACAGTACAGCAGCTGACAGACAGCACGCAGATAAAAATGGTAGAATTGACTTTTATTCCCTTTATATTTGTTAGAAGGTCCATGTAAACTCCTCTGTTCTATGGCGAACCCGTATAGTACAGCCCCAGGGTGTGTGCAGCCTTCCTTAAATGGGAATGCACGTTTATTTGCTACCATTTATATAGATATGTGGTGCTTCGTACAGAATATATCAGATCACTCCCTATCCTACCGTCAGAAGTTCTGCTGTACTTACATGTCATATTAGACAATCTGCTGAACAAGTAAACCACAAAGATAACTGTCACTGTAACCTGCGTGTCTTATGGAATATTTGGGGGCTTCTCTCATAGTAACATAGTTTATAAGGCTGAAAAAAAGACATTTGTCCATCCAGTTCGGCCTGTTATCCTGCAAGTTGATCCAGAGGAAGGCAAAAAAAAACCTGTGAGGTAGAAGCCAATTTTCCTCACTTTAGGGGAATAAAAAATTCCTTCCCGACTCCAATCAGAATAACTCCCTGGATCAACGACCCCTCTCTAGTAGCTATAGCCTGTAATATTATTACCCTCCAGAAATACATCCAGGCCCCTCTTGAATTCCTTTATTGTACTCACCATCACCACCTCCTCAGGCAGAGAGTTCCATAGTCTCACTGCTCTTACCGTAAAGAATCCTTTTCTATGTTTGTGTACAAACCTTCTTTCCTCCAGACGCAGAGGATGTCCCCTCGTCACAGTCCTGGGGATAAATAGATGATGGGATAGATCTCTGTACTGACCCCTGATATATTTATACATAGTAATTAGATCTCCCCTCAGTCGTCTTTTTTTCTAACGTGAATAACCCTAATTTTGATAATCTTTCAGGGTACTGTAGTTGCCCCATTCCAGTTATTACTTTAGTTGCCCTCCTCTGGACCCTCTCCAGCTCTGCTATGTCTGCCTTGTTCACAGGAGACCAGAACTGTACACAGTACTCCATGTGTGGTCTGACTAGCGATTTGTAAAGTGGTAGGACTATGTTCTTATCACGGGCATCTATGCCCCTTCTGATGCAACCCATTATCTTATTGTCCTTGGCAGCAGCTGCCTGACACTGTTTTTTGCAGCTTAGTTAGCTGTTTATTAAAATTCCTAGATCCTTTTCCATGTCAGTGTTACCGAGTGTTTTACCATTTAGTATGTACGGGTGACTTGCATTATTCCTTCCCATGTGCATAACTTTACATTTGTCAGTGTTAAACCTCATCTGCCACTTATCTGCCCAAGCCTCCAATCTATCCAGATCGCTCTGTAGTCGTATACTGTCCTCTTCAGTGTTAATTACTTTACACAGTTTAGTGTCATCTGCGAAAATTGATATTTTACTGTGCAAGCCTTCTACAAGATCATTAATAAATATATTGAAGAGAATAGGGCCCAATACTGACCCCTGAGGTACCCCACTAGTGACAGTGACTCAATCTGAGTGTGTACCGTTAATAACCACCCTCTGTTTTCTATCATTGAGCCAGTTACTTACCCACTTACAGACGTTTTCTCCTAGTCCGAGCATTCTCATTTTATATACTAACCTTTTATGTGGTACAGTGTCACTTCGGTTAGCTTAATCAGAACATTTCCCAGGCTTGTCCAGAATGTGTCGTTCCCCCGTCCCCTCCCAAGATAGGAAGTGCTTTAAAATATAAAAAAAATCGTCCCGCAACTCAATAGTCCCCATGAGTCTCTGCATACTCCTGTGTAGCTGGTCATGTGCCGTCTACCTACTTGACAGCTGCAGCAGATCCCAAGCTTCAGCGACCTTGCACCCTAAATGCAGGCAAGTCCACTTAGGCCAATGATTGGCTGCAGCCGTCATGTGCATAGACTGCATGGTAATCTAGGAAGTATACCCAGACTGGCAGGAACCGCTGAAGTAGCGAAGGATTAAACAGGCAAGTGACGATGAAAGCATGTATTTATTTTTAACTATTTCCTATCTTAAGAAATAAAAGAATATTCTCTTTCCTGGACAACCCCTTTAAGCTGTTGGTAGACAGCCTATCTGAAGACCATAAAACGGCTCTTTGACACCCAGAGTAATACCAGTGACAGTTTTCTGTTTGTTCAGTTTGATTGACACATTGATTAATGATTTCATGTATATAAAGCACTTAATGAATATCACTTTTTCAGGACATCTTGGTGCAGGTTCTGCAGATATTATTAAAATCCAAGTTACTGGTGAGTCATTGAGTTTGTGTTCACATTATATAGTATGAAATATTGTTTTAACAGGGTTCTGTGAAAATGTCAGTGGAGAAAAATCACGGTATTGTAGAGTTAAGAAATACATACATGGCTGCCAATGGACCTGGGCCATTGGTGTTTATCGATGATGTGACTCCAGATAGAAGTAGCAGGATAAATCCTGAAGATCATAGAGCTATACATGCTGCTCCGATTCACTCAGATGCTGCAAAGCTCTCTACTACAAATGGAGAATGACCAAAATCTACACCAACAGCACTCAACTGGAGTATTAAATGGCTGACTGTCATCTGACCTCAAGATGATTAATCCTGCTTTTCACTTACTGAAGATAGTAGTCCTTATGGAGACGACCAGGTTGGCGTATGGAGTCTTATAGGCCAGCCAATTCTCCCTGTAAAAGGCGTATAAATCTCGAGGGCGGCAAACAAGCTCTCTTAGTGCCATCTATTAAATGGCTACCACTTACATCAATATCCGGCCTTGGAACATCACTTGGGATATAAGCCAAAACCAGATGGTCCTCTCTGCCCAGTCAAGGACATTTAGAATAGTTTCCATGTAGCATAAGAAGGGGTAGACATTTTCTGCACTACACAGATTAAAAAACATGGGAATACATGGTTTATTATCAAATGTTATACAAACATATGGAATATAACCTTAGAATATATCAAATAAAAAAACAATAAAAACTATTGATTTAAAAAAATAAAATACATGGGAAAATAGGGAACAGGTTAATGAAGACTAGACTTTACATTTCCACCTATATCGGCAGTGTTTCCGTCTTTGTGCCATGTTTGAATCTGCCCCCTTTCAGGCTTGCGTGTACTTTATATAGTGACAGCATGTGTATTGTGCATACAGCTCAGTATATGCAGGGTACATTTGTACTTTGAAGATGTGTTGTTTTTTTTCTATTAAACTGCAGGTGTTAGAAGACGAGAACGCAAATGTAGACGAAATGGAACTGAGGCCAGACATATTAATAAAGCTGTACCTGGGCTATAAGAAGTATGTTCATATAACTTACAACTATTACACATTTTGGCAGGTTCCTGAATTTTTAATAGGTGTAGATGATGTATCACTTTGTATTTACCGTATTGTTTTAGTTAAATGGGTTGTTAACCCTCTGGCCCTTCCCCCTCCATCGTGGTCAGACCTGTGGAGACAATCACACTTACTTGATCCCCGCTGCTGGAGTCCGGCTCCTTCACTCCTCCCTGACTGCTGCAACTCGCGGGTCTTCCCAATGTCAACATCCAGGTTGAGGCTAACCGGATTAGAGAGCTGCGGCAACCGAGGGGGAGCAAAGGAGCTGGACTGCAGCATCAGGGATCAGGTGAGTAAGAGAAATCGTCTTCTGAGAGGCCCCCCAGGGATGAACAAGCCCTTTAAAGATGAGGTCACGTATTGCTGTTCTGCTGCATTATTATCACACTTTTTAGAAAATCGGGATCATGTTGTCTAGGTCTCTTCTGCATTTCCTCTGTAGAGTAGAATATTGCTGCCGTACTACTACCATCACGATTCTGGAATTTGCATTTCTTTTTAGAGTTAATGATTTGTTTCTTTTCTGTGTTTCTGCAGTAAAAAGCTTAGAGTGAACATTAATGTCCCCATGAAGACTGAGCAGAAGCAGGAGCAGGAAACAACGCACAAAAACATTGAGGAAGATCGCAAACTTCTTATTCAGGTACATGTCCTTTTCTCTCCAGAGTCTGGTAAAGTCCAGCCTGGGTATTTATCTGGTTTCTCTATAGGAGATCTAGAACAGACAAACAGGGCAGGGAAGATTTTTTATTTTATTGCATTTAACATCTACATTCAATTTGTATTGGTCTTTGTAAAGATAGATATATATTTATCAACCAACTACATAAAGTTCCATGTCTTAGGGGTGGGTGTCTTTCAGGATTTTATTACGTGCCTGTACATCTAGTCCAACATTGTTCTGTATGTCTTATTTGCTGTAAGAGGAAGATACTCTTAAACCCCTTCACTATCGGCAATGAGTGCAAGTGCGACTAAAATAAAATAGAAATGTAAAGTGGTAAATCTGAGTGAAGGGAGGTCTGCTAATTGACAAAAAGCCAGAGATGTACTTTGCAGAGGTTGTCCAGTGTTAGGTATTGTATGATGCAGAGTATCCAGCTGAATACACTGTAACGTGCCATCAACATATGGGTTGTGACAGAGACTCAGCCTATGACAGCAACCATAAATAGTAGTAAAGCCTATATTTATTTAGAAAGTTACACAATTTTCAATCTGCCCTGTCTATAGGCTGCCATTGTAAGAATCATGAAGATGAGGAAGGTCCTAAAACACCAGCAGCTTCTTGGAGAAGTTTTGACCCAGCTGTCTTCAAGATTCAAACCACGTGTTCCAGTTATCAAAGTGAGTATGGTTCAATGAACATCTTATTCAGCTAGGAAAAGGTTTGATGACGTACCAGGGGACTGTGGGTATGATTTTGAGGAAGCAAAAATCATAATTATGTGATCTGTCACCCTGTCCAAGTCACAGTCAGCATTCTTCAGGCATCTGGCAGAACAGGTTTCAGAAGTTCCTGGTGCTGTATTATTATTGCAGTCTGTGCATGTGTGAAGAAGCCTCCATTATATAGATCCGTGTGCCGGGTAACTCCTAAACAACCAGCCACTCTGCTTTTATTTTTATAACTGTTAAAATGCTCTAGAATA
The DNA here is from genome assembly GCF_905171765.1 of Bufo bufo. Taxonomy (NCBI): domain Eukaryota; kingdom Metazoa; phylum Chordata; class Amphibia; order Anura; family Bufonidae; genus Bufo; species Bufo bufo. The sequence goes on from NC_053393.1 coordinate 216,876,391, forward strand.
ACACATCGTAAGCCCACTTATGGTTGTGAAGTTATCCCATATCTACAGGATAGGGAATAACTTAAATTAGTGGGGGTCCTACCACTGGGGCTCCCACCAATTATGAGAACGGGGAGCACCCCCAAAACGAATGGAGCGGTCTGTCCGGCATAGGCGTAGCTGATCCATTTCTGAGGAAGTTCCAGAGGTAGCAAAGTGCAGCGCTTGGTTATCTCCAGAAGTCCTCTAGAAAAGAATGGAGCTGCTGCACACATCCCTGACCGGCCACTGCGATCATTTCAAGGGCTCTACAGTGTATGTGGTCCCTGTTAAGAAAGGAATGCAAATGATGGTACCCCTCCCCAAAAAAGAAAAAAAATGCCCACACTGATCAAATAGTAATCCCCTATCCTAGTCCCATAACTGGAATATCCCTTTGTGGCTAAAAATACCTTTTATTTAAAAAAGAAAAAGCTAAAAATCTTCCCGATTTTAAAAATATAGCCGTTTAAGTGGCATATAACAAATAGCTATAGTCAAAATGTGTGGTAAAAAGGGATTCTCTGGCCGTTTTTGTTTTGTGTGCGTTTTTTTTTAAAGAAAATTATTATTCATGTTATACATACCTCACCGCTCCAGTTTTGCGGTTCCCTGGCGGTCTCTGCTTTCAGTTCACCTCTCAACACACAGGAAATGACTGCTCAGCCAGTCACACTGAGTGTATACATTGAATTGGTGGGGGTTCATGACATAGCAATTCCTACTTGCTTAGTTCAAAAGTACACTGCTCAAAAAAATAAAGGGAACACTTAAACAACACAATGTAACTCCAAGTCAATCACACTTCTGTGAAATCAAACTGTCCACTTAGGAAGCAACACTGAGTGACAATCAATTTCAAATGCTGTTGTGCAAATGGGATAGACAACAGGTGGAAATTATAGGCAATTAGCAAGACACCCCCAATAAAGGAGTGGTTCTGCAGGTGGTCACCACAGACCACTTCTCAGTTCCTATGCTTCCTGGCTGATGTTTTGGTCACTTTTGAATGCTGGCGGTGCTTTCACTCTAGTGGTAGCATGAGACGGAGTCTGCAACCCACACAAGTGGCTCAGATAGTGCAGCTTATCCAGGATGGCACATCAATGCGAGCTGTGGCAAGAAGGTTTGCTGTGTCTGTCAGCGTAGTGTCCAGAGCATGGAGGCGCTACCAGGACACAGGCCAGTACATCAGGAGACGTGGAGGAGGCCGTAGGAGGGCAACAACCCAGCAGCAGGACCGCTACCTCCGCCTTTGTGCGAGGAGGAACAAGAGGAGCACTGCCAGAGCCCTGCAAAATGACCTCCAGCAGGCTACAAATCTGCATGTGTCTGCTCAAACGGTCAGAAACAGACTCCATGAGGGTGATATGAGGGCCCGATGTCCACAGGTGGGGGTTGTGCTTACAGCCCAACACTGTGCAAGATGTTTGGCATTTGCCAGAGAACACCAAGATTGGCAAATTCGCCACTGGCGCCCTGTGCTCTTCACAGATGAAAGCAGGTTCACACTGAGCACATGTGACAGACGTGACAGAGTCTGGAGACCCCCGTGGAGAACGTTTTGCTGCCTGCAACATCCTCCAGCATGACCGGTTTGGCATTGGGTCAGTAATGGTGTGGGGTGGCATTTCTTTGGAGGGCCGCACAGCCCTCCATGTGCTCGCCAGAGGTAGCCTGACTGCCATTAGGTACCGAGATGAGATCCTCAGACGTCTTGTGAGACCATATGCTGGTGCGGTTGGCCCTAGGTTCCTCCTAATGCAAGACAATGCTAGACCTCATGTGGCTGGAGTGTGTCAGCAGTTCCTGCAAGACGAAGGCATTGATGCTATGGACTGGCCCGCCCGTTCCCCAGACCTGAATCCAATTGAGCACATCTGGGACATCATGTCTCGCTCTATCCACCAACGTCACGTTGCACCACAGACTTTCCAGGAGTTGGCAGATGCTTTAGTCCAGGTCTGGGGGGGAGATCCCTCAGGAGACCGTCCGCCACCTCATCTGGAGCATGCACAGGCGTTGTAGGGAGGTCATACAGGCACGTGGAGGCCACACACACTACTGAGCCTCATTTTGACTTGTTTTAAGGACATTACATCAAAGTTGGATCAGCCTGTAGTGTGCTTTTCCACTTTAATTTTGAGTGTGACTCCAAATCCAGACCTCCATGGGTTGAAAAATTTTATTTCCATTTTTATTTTATTTTTTGTGATTTTGTTGTCAGCACATTCAACTATGTAAAGAACAAAGAAGAATTTCAGAAGAATATTTAATTAACTCAGATCTAGGATGTGTTATTTTTGTGTTCCCTTTATTTTTTTTGAGCAGTGTATTTATAGCCCAGATCCGTGGTTGTTAAAGAGGACCGGTTACCTTCTGGCATGCTTGTTTTAGTCAATATTCTCCATGAAATAAGAATTCTGAAGCATCTATACTTATAATATAGTTGTTCCTCTGTTATTCCTCTAGTTGGGTGTTACCGGTTGGGCGTCTGTCCCTGCACACTCCGACACTGTCCAGACAGTGCTTATAGTGTCAGTGTGTAGGGACCTACCCCTTTGATAAGGAAGAATGGTAACACCCAGTTGTGAATTTATTATTAAATGTCTACGAGTCAAACGGCAGGCTGCAGGATTCTCAGAAGAGATGATCTAGAATTCTAGTTTAGGGGAAATGAAAGTAATTTCAGGCTGATTAATAGTAAAATTTGACCTGTGACAGTTCTGTGGTTAATACCAACCTGTGGTTCTTGGAAGTTCCCCGTTTATTATCTCCATGTTCCCATTTATTATCTAGTACTTGTCACCTGTTTAACCCCATAAGGACCTATGACGTACATGTACGTCATATCTGGCCGTGACTTAAGGACCAGTGACATACAGGTAGGTCATGCTGATCAGGTTGGTGCAGGAGCTATGCCTGCCCGATCAGCTGCAGGGGTCCAGCAGTCACTGATAGCCGGAGCCCTACTGTATGCGCCGGCATCAGTGCTTTCACTGATGCCGGTGCATTAACCCTTGCACTGCCGCGGTCAGCGCTGACCGCGGCACGTGCGGGATCCTGACTGGTGTGGGGTGGCCATCTGGTCCCCGTGCTGCTGTGACAGGGAAGGCAGCCTGACGCAGCCTAATACACTTAGACAATGCATCGCAATTCAGAAGTATTGTAATGCATTGTAAAGGGGATCAGAACCCCAAAAGTTAAAGTCCCAGAGTAGGACACAAAATAAAGTGAAAAAAGAAGTAAAAAAAATAGTTTTACAAAAAAAAAAAAAAGTTTCAAGTAAAGAAAAATGGTCCTTTCCCCAAAATAAAGTAAAAAAAATAATTAAAAATGGGGGAAGAAAAGTAGACACATTGGGTATTGCCGCGTCTGTATAGATCGGCTCTATAAAAATATCACAAGACCTAACCCCTTAGGTGCACACCGCCCAAAAAAATACACCAAGCGATCAACAAGGCGTAGGCCCCCCAAATTAGTACCAATCTAACTGTCACCTCATCCCGCAAAAAATGAGCACCTACCTAAGACAATCTCCCAAAAAATAAAAATAAACTGTCTCTCAGACTATGGAGACACTATAAAACATTTCTTTTTTTTGTTTCAAAAATGCTTTTATTGTGTTCATTGTAAAAAAATAAAATAGACATATTAGGTATCACCGTGTTCGTAAGAACCTGCTGTATAAAAATATCACATGACCTAAAAACTGTCAAGCCATTTTTTTGGGCACCTTACATCACAAAAAGTGCGATGCCAAGCGATCAGTCATATGCACCCTAAAATAGTACCAATCAAACCGTCATCTCCTACTGAAAAAATTAGCCCCTACATAACAGTCGTCCCAAAAAATAAAAAAAAATATGGCTTTCAAAATATGGAGACACTAAAAAATCATTTGTTTCAAAAATGCTTTATTATGCAAAACTGAAACAACAATTTGGTCATATTTGGTATTGACGCGTCCGTAACAACCTGCTCTATAAATATACCACATGATCTAACCTGTCAGTTGAACATTGTAAATAACAAAAACTGTGCCAAAACAGCTATTTTTTGTTACCTTGCCTCACAAAAAGTGTAATATAGAGCAACCAAAAATCATATCTACCCTAAAATAGTACCAACAAAACTGCCACCTTATCCCGTAGTTTCCAAAATGGGGTAATTTTTTTGGAGTTTCTACTCTAGGCGTTCATCAGGGAGTCTTCAAATGTGACATGGCAACTTAAAATTATCCCAGTGAAATCTGCCTTCCAAAAACTATATGGCGTTTCTTTCCTTCTGCGCCCTGCCATGTACTCATACAGCAGTTTATGACCACATATGGGGTGTTTCTGTAAACTACAGAATCAGGGTAATAAATATTGAGTTTTGTTTGGCTGTTAACCCTTGCTTTGTTACTGGAAAAAATGGATTAAAATGGAAAATCTGCCAAAAAAGTGAAATTTCATCTACATTTTCTTTTAATTCTTGTGGAACACCTAAAGGGTTAACAAAGTTTGTAAAATCGGTTTTGAATACCTTGAGGGGTGTAGTTTCTATTATGTAAGCCTCACAAAGTGACTTAAAAACTTTCTGAAAAATTTAAAGATTTGCTTTTAAAATTATAAGCCTTCTAGCGTCCGTCCCCGTCCCCCTCCCCAAAAAAATGTAATTTACAAAATGATCCAAACATGAAGTAGACATATGGGAACTGTAAAGTAATTATTTTAGGAGGAATCAGTATCTGTTTTAAAAGCAGAGAAATTGAAATTTTGAGAATTTTTCCAAATGTATTTTTTTATAAATAAAAATGAAATATTTTGACTCCATTTTACCAGTGTCATGAAATACAATATGTGACAAGAAAACAATCTCAGAATGGCTTGGATAAGTCCAAGCATTTTAAAGTTATCACCACATAAAGTGACACGTCAGATTTGCAAAAAATTGCCTGGTCCTTAAGGTGAAAAATAGCAGGGTCCTGAAGGAGTTAAATGTTCAGAGGAATCTACAGGACAATGTATTTTTCATCAGTTATTTTTAGCTTCTTACATTTTTTTTTCTTTATATTCTCTCTAGAAATGTATTGATATCCTAATAGAAAAAGAGTATCTAGAGCGCGTGGATGGCGAAAAGGACACATACAGTTATCTGGCTTGAATGAAAAGAAAATTTTATACGTATATTTAGAAATTGCCTGATTGGTTAAATGTCATTGTGTGACACTGCAGATAGTTGTGTGATGGAAAGAATGGCGACACAGGAACTTCAGAGGAGCTGCTATGCTGCCACCTGGTCCAACACTTTTTAATCACACAGGAAAAGAAAATGGATGCCCAAATGCCAGCTTCGGGACTGCCACAGTTTCAAGCATGTAAATATGAATATATGGACACCAGTGCGCTTTAATTTAAGAACTGAGGGTAGCCTGTACCCAAACAGAACAGATGTTTGCATGCTACCACCTCTTTCCTTTTAAATCAGTACATTTTGGCTGTACGGGCAACAGGTGTCAATGGAGCTAGTCCCTAGTTATATTGGCAGCACAATGAGTATGAATGGACCTAATGTAATCTGCTATGAAATACCATTTGTATAGTGTGTTTAATTTTTTTTATGTGTGTATGAATAAAACAGATAAAATACACAAAACCTGTGAGTGTTCTTTCCTTTTTTTAAATAAAAAATTAAAGGGGGTTGTCCTACGAAAAATATTCGACAGTTTTCAAACCACCAGCATTTGGATCTGAAAACTTTTGTAATTGCCTGTAATAAAAAATTTACCGTAAGTTATTCAATGAAAAATTTCTGTATAGCGCCGCCTGCTGTTTACTTTATTTTCTAATTTCTCTGTCCTGCTCACTGAGATGGAAGCACATGCTCTGTTCCATCCTTCAACTGCCACTGCCTGCAGCTGAAAGGACACACCCCTGAGCTGACCGTTTGAAATCAATCTACCAGAACAATTGGAGCAATGAATGGGGAGATCTCCAGATCCCTGTGAGGTACAGGACTGGTTGTAGCTGTGGTAAAGCAAGGTTATCATGTACTAGATTATATAGGATTTTAATTTTTACATTATTCTTGGGATAACCCCATCAATAAATGTATTGACAACCACTTCATGACTTTGACATCCAGGATAAAAAATGTGACCCTGACCAAACATTTTTTGGAATGCTGCATTTTAGTGTTATTTCTAAAAGTGCCCTAGATAAAAGTCAGCCAGTTGATGTGTGGGAGATATCCTTTCTATTCCACTACAGGAAATGTCAGACGGAAGGAAGGATCAGACATTGTTTTTTAATATGCCCAATCTTTCGTTCCCTCTGAAAAAAAGCCTAGTGTCAGCGACTATGTCCCCCAGTGAGAAAACATGAACATTCTGCCTTTGGGAGGAATGGCAGATGCCTTCTAAGATGTATGGTTTACTCTCTCCAAATAGGCTTTCTGGTTCACAAAGGTGGAGCTATGATAATATGAATAACACAGATGACTTGTTTGCACAGGTTTATCTGTGTGACTAGAAGACGGGTCACCATAGGTCATCTATTACACATCTGGTGGGATTGTCCCAAAGTGAAGATGCTTTGGCAAGGAGTCCACAACCTTATTTCTCGTTCATTCCATTGGGGGACACAGACCATGGGTATAGCTTAGAGATATTACTAGGAGGGACACTATGCAAAAAAAAAAGCTCCTCCTCCTCGGGCTATACCCCCAGGCACCTCCAGGAAAACTTCAGTCTTTGCTTAGTGTCCGTTCAAGGAGGTTGACATTTATTCTTCTCCTGTTTGTTATTTTTTTCTGGTTTCAGATGGGGACGCAAGTCAGCATTGCGCTTTCCTGGCCCCTGTGGAGGGTCTGCCACGGTCTTCTGAAGGTTCCTGGCTACCTCCCATTCCCCCACAGAAGAAAAGTGGATCCAGGCTCGACATGTTAGCTCTGGCATCCCACCAGCTGCTGGGACACCTGCTGCCTACACTCCACCAGAGCACTGCTCTCCTTGATTGGAGTCAGACGTCTGAAGAGGTGAATCCCTGCTGGTCCGGACATCGAGGGAGCATGCTGTGCAGATAAGTATTGCCTGCTTCTGACTTCTAAAAGGCAGCGTGAGCGGCAGCATTCCTCCTCGGATGACTCCGCTTCTCCCCCTCGCCTTGAGGCATGCCCGGTTGACTCTCCCCCTCGCAGGGAGCGCAAATCCGATGGGGAATTGTCCGGATCGGACGAAGTCACGGAGCGGGAACCCCTGCCTAAGCTTTCCACCATGGTAACCGAGTTGGTGGCAGCTGTCCGTGACACTTTTAATATACAAGGGGATTCTCCTCCCTCCACTAGTCGGGAGTTCTCCCTTTTTCCACCCAAGAAACAGGAGTCCGCCGTGTTCCCTATTCATGAGGAATTCACTGCGGTCCTATCAAAAGCTTGGGATCGACCTAATCAAAAATTTTCGGCCACCAAGCGTATGGATACACTTTATCCTTTTCCAGCTGACACAGTGGAAAAGTGGACTTCTTCCCCTAAGGTAGATCCTCCGGTGGCCAGGTTAGCCAAGAACACGGCCCTTCCCGTCCTAGACGGTTCCTCTCTGCAGGATGCGGTGGACAGACGTTTGGATTCACTTTCCAAGTCCATCTTCTCACTGGCGGGCGCTTCCCTGCGACCGGCCTTTGCGTCGGCTTGGGTCGCCAGAGCCCTTACAACGTGGTTGCAGTGCCACCACCAGGATCTGTCAGAGCAGGACGCCTCTGCAGATACTCTGGATTTTATCATCCAGATGTCTCAAGCTTCTAAATATCTCTGTGAGGCTTCAATGGACATCGGCTCCCTCTTTGCCCGTATTTCGGCCCTCTCTGTCATTCAGCGCAGGGAGGTCTGGCTGACGGTGTGGGATGCTGATGCCTCATCCAAGCGTTCCCTCGCTAACCTTCCCTTTGAAGGGTCCAGGCTCTTTGGGGCGCAACTAGATGAATTCATTTCTGCCGCAACGGGGGGCAAGAGCACTCATCTACCCCAGCCCAGGACCAAGCGTCCCTTTCGGTCTCGGCCTTCAGGTTTCCGGGGCCAGTCCTTTCGTCGCTTCTCCACTACCAGGACGCCGTCGTCCTCATCAGCAGGGGGATCCCAGGACTCCCGCAAGAAGCCTTTCTTCAAGCCCCAGCCCTCTTGGCGGCCTCGGGCGCAGTCAGTCCGTCCTCCTGCTCCCAAGCAACCCTCCGCATGAAGGGGTGCCCCCATCCCTCGTGGTGGGGGGCCGTCTGCTCTCCTTTCAACAGGTCTGGAGGGCTCACGTTCAGGACGCCTGGGCTCTGGAAGTGGTGACGTCCGGCTACAAGTTGGAGTTCGCGTCCAGCCCGCCGGAACGTTTTTTCCCTTCTCTCGTTCCGGGGGATCCAGCCAGGGCCTCGGACCTCTTTTTTGCGGTCGTCTCTCTTCTGGACCGTGGTGTCATTTCCCCCAGAATAGCAAGGGACAGGTTTTTACTCAAACCTGTTCGTTGTTCCAAAGAAAGAGGGGTCAGTGCGTCCAATCTTGGATCTAAAACTTCTCAACAAGTTTCTACGGGTGCGAAAGTTTCGCATGGAGTCCCTTCGCTCCGTTATTGCTTCTCTGCTTCCAGGAGAATTTCTTGCGTCTGTGGACATTCAAGACGCCTACTTGCACGTCCCTATTGCAGAGTCCCACCATCGCTTTCTGCGCTTTGCCATAGGGGGGCGTCATTACCAGTTCGTCGCCCTACCTTTTGGGTTGGCGACCGCCCCTCGAGTTTTTACGAAGATTATGGCGCCTCTCATGGCGCTTCTTCGCACCAGGGGCATCTCTTTGTTACCATACCTAGACGACATCTTGATAAAAACTCAGTCTCTTCCACAGGCCGAGGACAGCGTCCGAATCACGGTTCAATCCCTGGAACGGTTCGGATGGCTGATCAATCTCCCCAAGTCCTCTCTGCACCCCTCCCAGAGACTCTCGTTCCTGGGGATGATCTTGGACACCTCGATTTCTCGGGTGTTTCTTCCAGATTCCAAGGCTTCCCAGATTCGTCTGGCAGTGGTGCTCCTTCTACGCTCTCCACGTCCCACCATTCGGGAGTGCATGCGGGTGCTGGGCCTTATGGTCTCCTCTTTCGAGGCGATTCCGTACCCCCAATTTCACACTCGTCCGCTACAACAGATGATCCTTGCCCTCTGGAACAAGAACCCTCGGGGTCTAGACACTCCTGTTCGTCTGTCCCGGCAAGTTCGAGCGTCTCTCCCTTGGTGGCAGTCTTCCCTGAACCTATCGTCCGGAAAGTCCTTCCTTCCGTTCTCCTGGACGATAGTCACCACCGATGCCAGCCTCATCGGTTGGGGAGGTGTTCTCCGGAACTTCACAGTTCAAGGTCTCTGGTCGACGGAGGAATCCCGTCTCCCGATTAAACGCTTTGGAATTAAGGGCGATTTTCCACTCCCTCTCCCATTGGACTCCTCTCCTTGCGACTCGCCCGGTGCGGGTTCAGTCGGACAATGCCACGGCTGTGGCTTATGTCAACCATCAGGGCGGGACTCGTAGTCGGGCAGTAATGCGGGAAGTAGCGAGGATCCTCTTATGGGCGGAGTCTCATGTTCCAGTATTGTCGGCAGTGTACATCCCGGGAGTCGACAATTGGACGGCGGATTTTCTGAGTCGCACCAAGGTGGATCCGGGAGAGTGGTCTCTCCATCCGGAGGTGTTCGAGGACATCTGCCACCGATGGGGCCGTCCGGACGTAGATTTGATGGCTTCCCGGCTCAACCACAAGGTGCTGGTATATCTAGCCTGCGCTCGAGACCCGCTGGCGGGGTGGACGCGCTGGTATTTCCATGGCAGCGGTTCAGCCTCCTTTACGTCTTCCCTCCGATTCCTCTGTTGCCGAAGGTGCTGCGCAAGATCGAGGCGGAGGGGATACCAACCATTCTCGTCGCTCCGGATTGGCCTCGCCGCGCCTGGTTCTCCAGCGTCGCTCGTATGTTGGCGGACGTTCCGTGGCCTCTGCCCGACAGAGAGGATCTCTTGTCTCAGGGGCCGCTCTTCCACCAGAATTCACGGCAGCTGCGTTTAACGGCGTGGCTGTTGAGACCGCCATCCTGAGGAAGAGAGGCTTCTCTGATGCGGTGGTAAGAACCATGATCAGGGCTCGGAAGCCGGCTTCTTCACGGATCTATTATCGCACCTTCCTGGTTTTTTGTGAGAAATCGGGCTACCCGCCCCTACGTTTCTCTGTTCCAGTGGTGCTGTCTTTTCTCCAGTCCGGCCTCGACATGGGTCTGTCGCTCAGTTCTTTGAAGGGTCAGGTTTCTGCTTTTGGCTATCTTTCAGAGGTCCATCGCCTTTATGGGACCTGTGAAAACCTTACTGTAGGGGGTGGCGCATTCTGTTCCCCCGTATGTGCCTCCCTTGCCCCCCTGGGATCTCAACTTGGTTCTGCGCGCCCTTCAGGCGGCGCCTTTTGAACCTCTGAGGGAGGTCTCTCTGGTTTTACTCACCTGGAAGGTAGTTTTTCTGGTGGCCATTACCTCCATCAGGCGAGTTTCGGAGCTGGCCGCACTTTCCTGCCGGGAACCTTTTCTGGTCTTTCACCAGGATAAGGTGGTGCTCAGACCGGTGCCTTCTTTTTTGCCCAAGGTGGTTTCTCCCTTCCACCTTAACGAGGATGTTGTCCTGCCCTCTTTTTGTCCTTCTCCGGCGAACCCCAAGGAATGCGCTCTCCACTCCCTGGACGTCGTCAGGGCCCTGAAGGTGTACCTGGGGGCTACCGCTTCCTTCCGGCGTTCAGACCCTCTCTTTGTGATTCCTGAAGGGTCCCGTAAGGGCCTGGCGGCTTCCAAGGTCAACGTGGCGCGGTGGATCCGTTCCGCTATTGCTGCGGCATATCGCGCTCGTGGCCATGTTCCGCCGTTGCGGATTACCGCTCACTCCACAAGGGCAGTGGGAGCTTCCTGGGCTAGACGCAATCGCGCATCCGTTTCCCAGTTGTGTAAGGCGGCCACTTGGTCGTCCTTACATACTTTCACAAAGTTTTATCAGTTACACTCTCTGGCCTCGGCTGATGCTGCTCTTGGGCGCAGGGTATTGCAGGCTGTGGTTCCGGTTTGACTACTGGACGTTTATTCCTGGCGGTGTTGGATTTGTTCTTTTTTCCCACCCCATGGACTGCTTTGGGACGTCCCATGGTCTGTGTCCCCCAATGGAATGAACGAGAAAAGGAGATTTTTGTGAAACTCGCCTGTAAAATCTTTTTCTCGTAATTTCCATTGGGGGACACAGCTCCCGCCCCTTTTTTGGTTTACGCCTTATGGTGTGCTGTGTGATGGTTTCCATAGTGTTTTGTTTCCGTTCTCCTTCTCCTACTGCTTTTGCAACGACTGAAGTTCTCCTGGAGGTGCCTGGGGGTATAGCCCGAGGAGGAGGAGCTTCTTTTTTTGCATAGTGTCCCTCCTAGTAATATCTCTAAGCTATACCCATGGTCTGTGTCCCCCAATGGAAATTACGAGAAAAAGATTTTACAGGTGAGTTTCACAAAAATCTCCTTTTTTCTTGTAAACTGGTATGAATAATGTCACATTTTTCACCTTCTGTTGCGATTTGGTTTTGGGTTCGAAATCCTATACTTGGCGATATTCAATTTTTAAATAAAATTATGGATGCCTAAAAATGTTTCAAACTTATTAATCTGTTTAGTGGGCGCATATTTTAATCCCTTTAATAAAACCACACTCTTATTTGGTTATTCACACAGTGTTCGGTCAGTGATTTCAATCAGTGATTGCGAGCCAAAACCAGATGAGGCTCTAAACACAGAACAGGTGCAGATCTTTCCTTTATACCTCATGTCTGTGGAGGCTTCAATCCTGGTTTTGGCTCACAATCACTGATGGAAAACACTGACATGTAAATGAGGCTTAACCCCTTAAGGACATAGGACGTACCGGTACGCCCTATTTCCCGAGTCCTTAAGGACACAGGACGTACCGGTACGTCCTGACTTAAAATCGGAATTCCGGCGCCGCGGGGGTTAATCGGAACGGGATGCCGGCTGAAATCATTCAGCCGGCATCCCGTAACAATGCAGGGGGGGGTCATTTGACCCCCCCGTATCGGCGATCGCAGCAAACCGCAGGTCAATTCAGACCTGCGGCCCTGGCCGCGGGGATCAGAAACTTGAGAGTGCATAAAATCAATATTTTTCACCCCCCCCCCTGCACCCCTGCACGATTTGATGCCGGCGGGTGGTGCGGGGGGGGGTGTCGCAGGCGGTGGGGGCGTTGCGGCAGGCGGATGGTGTGGCAGGCGGGATCGCGAACCCCCGCCCGCCTCCCCATGAACGATCGTTGGCTTCTAGTGGTTATACCAGGGTGCCAGCACATTGCTGGCACCCGGGTATAAACAGCTGACATCTGTGCAGATGTCAGCCGTTTAACCCTTTCCATACCGCGGTCTGTACGGACCGCTGTATGGAAAAAGTTAACTGTCATCGGTCAGGGAGCTCCCTCCCTCTCGGGGGCTGCTGTGCCTTTGCAGCCCCCCGATGGAGAGGGAGAGAGCCCCCCGACAGCCCCCCTCAGCCCTGTGCTTACCCTTCCCCATCTGCGAAGTTGTGGCAGACGGGGAAGGTTCCCATGGCAACAGGACGCCTGCTCAGGCGTCCTGCTGTCCATGGTGCTGAACAGATCTGTGCTAAAAGCAGAGATCTGTTCAGACAAAGTGTAAGTAAAATACAGTGCAGAGCCCTATATATGGTTCTGTACTGTATTAAAAAAAAAAAAATCACTGAATAAAAAAAATTAAAAAAAATAAAGTACACATATTAGGTATCGTCGCGTCCGTAACGACCTGATCTATAAAACGGTCATGTTACTTTCCCCGCATGGTGAACGCCATAAAAATAAAAAATAAAAACTATGAGAAAATTGAAATTTTGCCCACCTTACTTCCCAAAAAAGGTAATAAAAGTGATCAAAAAAGTCGCATGTACGCCAAAATAGTACTAATCAAACCGTCATCTCATCCCGCAAAAAATGAGACCCTACTCAAGATAATCGCCCAAAAACTGAAAAAACTATGGCTCTTAGACTATGGAAACACTAAAACATGATTTTTTTTGTTTCAAAAATGAAATCATTGTGTAAAACTTACATAAATAAAAATAAAGTAATACATATTAGGTATCGCCGCGTCCGTATCGACCGGCTCTATAAAAATATCACATGACCTAACCCCTCAGATGACCACCGTAAAAAAAGGTGTAAAAAAAAAAAGCTATTTTTTGCCATCTTACGTCACAAAAAGTGTAATAGCAAGCGATAAAAAAGTCATATGCACCCCAAAATAGTGCCAATCAAACCGTCATCTCATCCCGCAAAAAATGAGACCCTACTCAAGATAATCGCCCAAAAACTGAAAAAACTATGGCTCTTAGACTATGGAGACACTAAAACATTTTTTTGGTTTTAAAAATGAAGTTATTGTATAAAACTTACATAAATAAAAAAAATTGTATACATATTAGGTATCGCCGCGTCCGTGACAACCTGCTCTATAAAATTACCACATGATTTAACCTGTCAGATGAATGTTGTAAATAACAAACAAAAAAAGTGCCAAAAAAGCTATTTCTTGTTACCTTGCCGCACAAAAAGTGTAATATAGAGCAACCAAAAATCATATGTACCCTAAACTAGTACCAACAAAACTGCCACCCTATCCCTTAGTTTCTAAAATGGGGTCACTGTTTAGGAGTTTCTACTCTGGGGGAGCATCAGGGGGGCTTCAAATGGGACATGGTGTAAAAAAAAACAGTCCAGCAAAACCTGCCTTCCAAAAACCGTATGGCATTCCTTTCCTTCTGCGCCCTGCCGTGTGCCCGTACAGCTGTTTACGACCACATATGGGGTGTTTCTGTGAACTACAGAATCAGGGCCATAAATATTGAGGTTTGTTTGGCTGTTAACCCTTGCTTTGTAACTGGAAAAAAAATATTAAAATGGAAAATCTGCCAAAAATGTGAAATTTTGAAATTGTGTCTCTATTTTCCATTAAATCTTGTGCAACACCTAAAGGGTTAACAAAGTTTGTAAAATCAGTTTTGAATACCTTGAGGGGTGTAGTTTCTTAGATGGGGTCACTTTTATGGAGTTTCTACTCTAGGGGTGCATCAGGGGGGCTTCAAATGGGACATGGTGTCAAAAAAACAGTCCAGCAAAACCTGCCTTCCAAAAACCAAACGGCGCACCTTTCACTCTACGCCCCGCTGTGTGGCCGTACAGTAGTTTACGGCCACATATTGGGTGTTTCTGTAAACGGCAGAGTCAGGGCAATAAAGATACAGTCTTGTTTGGCTGTTAACCCTTGCTTTGTTAGTGGAAAAAATGGGTTAAAATGAAAAATTAGACAAAAAAATGAAATTCTCAAATTTCCGCCCCATTTGCCAATAACTCTTGTGCAACACCTAAAGGGTTAACAATGTATGCAAAATCAGTTTTGAATACCTTGAGGGGTGTAGTTTCTTAGATGGGGTCATTTTTGGGTGGTTTCTATTATGTAAGCCTCGCAAAGTGACTTCAGACCTGAACTGGTCCCTAAAAATTGAGTTTTTGTAAATTTCTGAAAAATTTCAAGATTTGCTTCTAAACTTCTAAGCCTTATAACTTCCCCAAAAAATAAAATATCATTCCCAAAACAATTCAAACATGAAGTAGACATATGGGGAATGTAAAGTCATCACAATTTTTTGGGGTATTACTATGTATTACAGAAGTAGAGAAACTGAAACTTTGAAATTTGCAAATTTTTCCAAATTTTTGGTAAATTAGGTATTTTTTTGTGCAAAAAAAAATTTTTTTTTTACTTCATTTTACCAGTGTCATGAAGTACAATATGTGACGAAAAAACAATCTCAGAATGGCCTGGATAAGTCAAAGCGTTTTAAAGTTATTAGCACTTAAAGTGACACTGGTCAGATTTCCAAAAAATGGCCTGGTCCTTAAGGTGAAAATGAGCCCGGTCCTTAAGGGGTTAATGCAGAGAAAAGCGAGCAGAAAAGCCCAGACTGGAAGTTACATGAACCCCAAGGGACAGGATCTTAAATAGAAAGAAGGGGTCTGTGAGAACGATCCATGAGAGAATAGTCTGACCAAGGAGTCCAAATCTCCAAGAACCGGTCATGACAATCTGTAGTAATGGAAGTTAGTTTTTTTGTTAAAGAGGACCTTTCATCACTTTTGTAAATGTCAAATTAGGTTTTTACCTGATAGGGCGGTCCCCACTGATGCAATCGCTTTTTATTTTTTTCAATCCAAAACAAGGATTGGAGCCTCCACGGATATAAGGTATAAGGGAGATTCGCGAGAACTTGAGCATCTAGTACAGGCATGGCCAACCTGAGGCTCTCCAGCTGTTGCAAAGTTGGGAGTTGTAGTTTTACAACAGCTGGAGAGCCGCAGGCCATGCCTGATCTAGTACTTCGGGAGCGGGCGCCATCTTGGAAGCCCAGCCAGAGCTGCAGGTATGTCGGAAGAGGCAGGATCAGCGTCAGCGTGTAGGTAAATATAATATCATAAAAATAGAATGGGCACTCATATATCCAGTTCACAAGATAGGCAAAGCGACTCAAACAATATATTAATAATATGTCAATTTATTAGTTTATTTAGGACAGTATAAAAGCGGATGGGTAGCGATAATATTATAACCATACGCAATGGGTAGTGAAACCTAAACCAAAGCTGTGTCCCCAATACAGAATATTTAAAACTCACATAAAATATATATTAAAAAGGCAATTTATCCACTGTTATAGCTAATAGAAACTGGAAAACCGGTCCGGCATATATGAAAGAACTAATATAATTCTGTTATCTAGAACAGTGGTGCAGCAGATATATCTCCAGAATATATAATTGAATAAATAAATGAACAATAAAAAGTGTGAATATCAAAATTAGTAGTGATAGTGCATGGTATAAAACATTAACATATAGTGCATATAGTGAAATACCTGTAGGATAAATATATTAAATAAATATATAAGTGTACAATTAATTAGTGAATATATATATAATAAATCTCTGGAGAATCAACATTAATAGATAACTTGTTGCATCCCACTGATGGTTTTATTCCTAGAAAACAGTCTTTTACTGTTGGAGCATATAGCCTGGAAATCGGCTTGGTCCGCGCAATTTCCCAGGAGTATAGTAGATTTCAACAAAGTCAGCCGCAACAAATGTGGCAAGATAATTTGAGCAGTAATATAAATGTATCCACAGTAATGTGCCGATGATTGTGCAACAGCACCAGATTACTCACGTACAGTCCTGCTCTCACCGTGGCGTCCCACGTGGTAGAGATCCGGGGTGAACTTGTCTTTCAGTAGCGCAATCAAAATCTGCTAGATTTGTCTACTAGCAGTGGTATGTCCACCCGACTGTGGACGGAGGTGCTTCGTTGTAACACACTGCAGAGCTGCGTCAGGTTTCTCTGATTAGAATGGGTGTTCCACCTGTCTGGGTCAGTACTGGTGGAACTTTAGCCACTGAGGAAGAAGGCAGCTAGGCTTTGAAACGCGTCTGGTGAGGAGCAATTGGACCTGATGAAATACCAGCTTTAATTCCTATTATATATTGGACTGAGAAAGCGCTTTCTAAAGGACAACTCTATTGCGGTTTCCAGGAGCAACTGAACTGCGGGTTTTTCTGGACACACTATAGTGATTGACGGGTGAGATCCTCACCACCAGTACTGACCCAGACAGGTGGAACACCCATTCTAATCAGAGAAACCTGACGCAGCTCTGCAGTGTGTTACAACGAAGCACCTCCGTCCACAGTCGGGTGGACATACCACTGCTAGTAGACAAATCTAGCAGATTTTGATTGCACTACTGAAAGACAAGTTCACCCCGGATCTCTACCACGTGGGACGCCACGGTGAGAGCAGGACTGTACGTGAGTAATCTGGTGCTGTTGCACAATCATCGGCACATTACTGTGGATACATTTATATTACTGCTCAAATTATCTTGCCACATTTGTTGTGGCTGACTTTGTTGAAATCTATTATACTCCTGGGAAATTGCGCGGACCAAGCCGATTTCCAGGCTATATGCTCCAACAGTAAAAGACTGTTTTCTAGGAATAAAACCATCAGTGGGATGCAACAAGTTATCTATTAATGTTTATTCTCCAGAGATTTATTATATATATTCACTAATTAATTGTACACTTATATATTTATTTAATATATTTATCCTACAGGTATTTTACTATATGCACTATATGTTAATGTTTTATACCATGCACTATCACTACTAATTTTGATATTCACACTTTTTATTGTTCATTTATTTATTCAATTATATATTCTGGAGATATATCTGCTGCACCACTGTTCTAGATAACAGAATTATATTAGTTCTTTCATATATGCCGGACCGGTTTTCCAGTTTCTATTAGCTATAACAGTGGATAAATTGCCTTTTTAATATATATTTTATGTGAGTTTTAAATATTCTGTATTGGGGACACAGCTTTGGTTTAGGTTTCACTACCCATTGCGTATGGTTATAATATTATCGCTACCCATCCGCTTTTATACTGTCCTAAATAAACTAATAAATTGACATATTATTAATATATTGTTTGAGTCGCTTTGCCTATCTTGTGAACTGGATATATGAGTGCCCATTCTATTTTTATTACTATTGTTCTTTGGTGATTGGGTACAACACCTGTTTGGTGCACCTGGCCATCTTAAATCGGAGGTGAGCCGTCCTTAACCCTTTGTTCTACAAATATAATATCATCCCTAGAAAACTAGCAAGTTGGGCAATCTGCAGGAATACTCCCCCTAGATAACGAGCATGCTGGGGGTTATGATAGTTTGCACCACAACCCCCTCACACAACGAGCATACTGGGGGTTATTATAGTTTACACCACAACGAGCATGATGGAGGTGATTATACATGCACCACAACCCCTCAGACAATGAGCATGATGGGGGTTATTATACACTGCTCAAAAAAATAAAGGGAACACTTAAACAACACAATGTAACTCCAAGTCAATCACACTTCTGTGAAATCAAACTGTCCACTTAGGAAGCAACACTGAGTGACAATCAATTTCACATGCTGTTGTGCAAATGGAATAGACAACAGGTGGAAATTATAGGCAATTAGCAAGACACCCCCAATAAAGGAGTGGTTCTGCAGGTGGTAACCACAGACCACTTCTCAGTTCCTATGCTTCCTGGCTGATGTTTTGGTCACTTTTGAATGCTGGCGGTGCTTTCACTCTAGTGGTAGCATGAGACGGAGTCTACAACCCACACAAGTGGCTCAGGTAGTGCAGCTTATCCAGGATGGCACATCAATGCGAGCTGTGGCAAGAAGGTTTGCTGTGTCTGTCAGCGTAGTGTCCAGAGCATGGAGGCGCTACCAGGAGACAGGCCAGTACATCAGGAGACGTGGAGGAAGCCGTAGGAGGGCAACAACCCAGCAGCAGGACCGCTACCTCCGCCTTTGTGCAAGGAGGAACAGGAGGAGCACTGCCAGAGCCCTGCAAAATGACCTCCAGCAGGCCACAAATGTTCACGTGTCTGCTCAAACGGTCAGAAACAGACTCCATGAGGGTGATATGAGGGCCCGACGTCCACAGGTGGGGGTTGTGCTTACAGCCCAACACCGTGCAGGACGTTTGGCATTTGCCAGAGAACACCAAGATTGGCAAATTCGCCACTGGCGCCCTGTGCTCTTCACAGATGAAAGCAGGTTCACACTGAGCACATGTGACAGAGTCTGGAGACGCCGTGGAGAACGTTCTGCTGCCTGCAACATCCTCCAGCATGACCGGTTTGGCATTGGGTCAGTAATGGTGTGGGGTGGCATTTCTTTGGAGGGCCGCACAGCCCTCCATGTGCTCGCCAGAGGTAGCCGGACTGCCATTAGGTACCGAGATGAGATCCTCAGACCCCTTGTGAGACCATATGCTGGTGTGGTTGGCCCTGGGTTCCTCCTAATGCAAGACAATGCTAGACCTCATGTGGCTGGAGTGTGTCAGCAGTTCCTGCAAGACGAAGGCATTGATGCTATGGACTGGCCCGCCCATTCCCCAGACATGAATCCAATTGAGCACATCTGGAACATCATGTCTCGCTCTATCCACCAACGTCACGTTGCACCACAGACTGTCCAGGAGTTGGCAGATGCTTTAGTCCAGGTCTGGGAGGAGATCCCTCAGGAGACCGTCCGCCACATCATCAGGAGCATGCACAGGCATTGTAGGGAGGTCATACAGGCACGTGGAGGCCACACACACTACTGAGCCTCATTTTGACTTGTTTTAAGGACATTACATCAAAGTTGGATCAGCCTGTAGTGTGTTTTTCCACTTTATTTTTGAGTGTGACTCCAAATCCAGACCTCCATGGGTTAAAAAATTAGATTTCCATTTTTTTGTGTGTGTGATTTTGTTGTCAGCACATTTAACTATGTAAGAACAAAGTATTTCAGAAGAATAATTAATTCAGATCTAGGATGTGTTATTTTTGTGTTCCCTTTATTTTTTTGAGCAGTGTAGTTTGGACCACAACCCCCTCAGACAATGAGCATGATGGGGGTTATAATACCATGTACCACAACCCCCTCAGACAACGAGCATGATGGGGGTTATAATACCATGTACCACAACCCCCTCAGACAACGAGCATGATGGGGGTTATTATACACTGCTCAAAAAAATAAAGGGAACACTTAAACAACACAATGTAACTCCAAGTCAATCACACTTCTGTGAAATCAAACTGTTCACTTAGGAAGCAACACTGAGTGACAATCAATTTCACATGCTGTTGTGCAAATGGGATAGACAACAGGTGGAAATTATAGGCAATTAGCAAGACACCCCCAATAAAGGAGTGGTTCTGCAGGTGGTGACCACAGATCACTTCTCAGTTCCTATGCTTCCTGGCTGATGTTTTGGTCACTTTTGAATGCTGGCGGTGCTTTCACTCTAGTGGTAGCATGAGACGGAGTCTACAACCCACACAAGTAGCTCAGATAGTGCAGCTTATCCAGGATGGCACATCAATGCGAGCTGTGGCAAGAAGCTTTGCTGTGTCTTTCAGCGTAGTGTCCAGAGCATGGAGGCGCTACCAGGAGACAGGCCAGTACATCAGGAGACGTGGAGGAGGCCGTAGGAGGGCAACAACCCAGGAGCAGGACCGCTACCTCCGCCTTTGTGCAAGGAGGAACAAGAGGAGCACTGCCAGAGCTCTGCAAAATGACCTCCAGCAGGCCACAAATGTGCATGTGTCTGCTCAAACGGTCAGAAACAGACTCCATGAGGGTGATATGAGGGCCCGACGTCCACAGGTGGGGGTTGTGCTTATAGCCCAACACCGTGCAGGACGTTTGGCATTTGCCAGAGAACACCAAGATTGGCAAATTCGCCACTGGCGCCCTGTGCTCTTCACAGATGAAAGCAGGTTCACACTGAGCACATGTGACAGACGTGACAGAGTCGGGAGACGCCGTGGAGAACGTTTTGCTGCCTGCAACATCCTCCAGCATGACCGGTTTGGCATTGGGTCAGTAATGGTGTGGGGTGGCATTTCTTTGGAGGGCCGCACAGCCCTCCATGTGCTCGCCAGAGGTAGCCGGACTGCCATTAGGTACCGAGATGAGATCCTCAGACCCCTTGTGAGACCATATGCTGGTACGGTTGGCCCTGGGTTCCTCCTAATGCAAGACAATGCTAGACCTCATGTGGCTGGAGTGTGTCAGCAGTTCCTGCAAGACGAAGGCATTGATGCTATGGACTGGCCCGCTCGTTCCCCAGACCTGAATCCAATTGAGCACATCTGGGACATCATGTCTCACTCTATCCACCAACGTCACGTTGCACCACAGACTGTCCAGGAGTTGGCAGATGCTTTAGTCCAGGTCTGGAAGGAGATCCCTCAGGAGACCGTCCGCCACCTCATCAGGAGCATGCACAGGCGTTGTAGGGAGGTCATACAGGCACGTGGAGGCCACACACACTACTGAGCCTCATTTTGACTTGTTTTAAGGACATTACATCAAAGTTGGATCAGCCTGTAGTGTGTTTTTCCACTTTAATTTTGAGTGTTTCTCCAAATCCAGACCTCCATGGGTTGAAAAATTTGATTTCCATTTCTTTATTTTTGTGTGATTTTGTTGTCAGCACATTCAACTATGTAAGAACAAAGTATTTCAGAAGAATATTTAATTAACCCAGATCTAGGATGTGTTATTTTTGTGTTCCCTTTATTTTTTTGAGCAGTGTAGTTTGCACCACAATGAGCGTGATGGGGGTGATTATACATGCACCACAACCGCTCAGACAACAAGCATGATGGGGGTTATTATAGTTTGGACCACAACCCCCTCAGACAACGAGCATGATGGGGGTGATTATACCATGCACCACAACCGCCTCAGACAATGAGCATGATGGGGGTTATAGTTTGCACCACAACCCCCTCAGACAACAAGCATGATGGGGCTTATTATAGTGGCAGCAAAGTGGGATCGAGATACTAGTGTGTGTGAGTGTGGGACCCATACTCCCAGACACTAAAGACTACCAGCAGTAGCTTTTGCCGCTAGAGTCTTAAGATCAGCTCAACACTAGACAGTCTGAGTGCAAATACATAAGGTGTGTGTGTGCATCAGGTTGCAGTCTGTGTCAGTGATCATCAATTGCAATGACGGCCAGTATCACAAGGAGCAAAGCCAAGGAGATGGCCAATGCTATGAATGGTGGCGGGGAGGACGCAGTCCAGATGGGGGGCCGAGAGGAGTTTGCAGCGGGGTTCTACCCAGAGCTGGGCCAATCACATGCGGGCCTTGTTGAGAGCGATTGATCAATGGACCACAGGATTGGAGCTCACCACCGTCTAGCAGCTGAAGGAGCTCATCGCCACAGAGCAGTTCTTGTGGAATTCCCCGGAGGACCTACAGCAATACCTCCGCGACCGGAAGCCAAAGGGGGCCTCCGCAACAGCAGCCCTGGCCGATGAATACACCAACAACAGGATTTCCGAGGCCCGGAAACCTGTCGACTGGAGAGGGGATAAGACACACGCTGCACCTGCTACCCCTGCCCCTAGGCCCAAGTGGGCACCAGCCCATCTGTGGGGGAACCCCGACTTTGCCACCTGTGTAAGCAGCCAGGACACTTCAAAGCCATGTGTCCCCAGCGCCCGAGGGACCCGTCCCAGTCATCAACCTGGAAAACATCCACTGTGTTGTGTGGGGGTGGTGGGAGGTCCCTTGACAATTTTCAACCAGTCACCGTGGGCCAGGCCGTGGCAATGGGACTTAGAGACACCGGCGCTGAGATGACTCTGGTAGGCCTGAACTGGTGGCACCCCATGATTTATTGCCCGGGAGATCCCTTACTGTTTCCGGGAGTGGAGGAGTAGAACTGGCGCTGACCGTCGCTAAGGTCTATTTGGACTGGGGCGCCGGTCGAGGAGTAAAGGAGGTGGGGGTATTCTCAAATATCCCTGCCAGTGTTTTGCTTGGGACGGACCGGGGGCGGCTTGTGTCTAAGTACGTGGCCGCCGACACCCTGAAGTCCGATCCCCCAGAATGTGATGTCATGTCCACCCCTGTTGGTACTGTTATTGTTCATAAAATGCCTGTTGAAGGGGATGTGGGGGTGGGGGTGGGGGATGTAATGTGTGCCTTTCCCCTCAGGGGGGAGGGGGTCATTCACGCCATCTGTGCTGAGGCCCCAGGGTGTGGCCAGCAAGCATGCTAGAACCTGTTGTCCTCAGGTGTGGCTACTGAGGGGACAAGCAGGGGGTAGACAGCTGCTGCGGAGGAGGATGCAAATGAGGTCAGGGCTGTCCCAGGAGAAGTAGGGCTCCCAGGTAAAGCCTCAGTGCAGGATTCCTCCACAACTGGGATATCCGAGGGCCAGGTTAGTCCGTCTGGACTGGCGACTTGGTCAGAAGCCGAGGGGAAGCAGGCACTACCAGCGGTGGCCATAGCTGCTGTCACGCGCAGTGGCAGTTCTGGGGCCCTTTAGGGGTCTGATGACTTTCCCCCTTCCGACCAAGTGGCTGCCGAGTCAGATGGAGGCCAGGAGACAGGTGTTTTGACCTAACGACGCCCCTGGGGGTTAGTATACCATGCACCACAACCCCCTCACACAATGAGCATGGTGGGGTTAGTATACCATGCACAATAACCCCCTCAGACAACGAGCATGATAGGTTATAGGTTAGTACTACACCCGCCAACCCAGTCCACAATAGGAGACATCATGGGCCACTGTGGGCAATATTACTGTTGCCATTGCCACTATGGGGGACTTCATATTAGTCTGGGGTAAAAAATTTGGTCAATGTCCGCCAAAGAAGCTGTCTTACTGTCTTTTTATAGTAATGGAATATATAGAATTTTCATTGTTATCTGTTTATATTTTCTTAGGTCGTATCTTGGACTACATCAGAATCGCTGAAGAGCATAAAAGAGTCGTGGAATTTATTGATTAAAATGGTTAACAAAGGCAGTAGTTGGGGAGTATTTATTTCAATAAAGGTATTTCTAACATGGCATTTATTTTGTGCGCTTCATTTCTTGCAGTGGTAGTAATGGGTGGATCTTTACAGACGCTCCAATAACTATGTCTGGGTCTTATTGTCAGCCAGCGTTTTTTTGCACTCCAGTGCTGACAGTAAACCCCCCTCAATTACCCCGGTACCCAAAGCCCAAGGGGTGCCTGGAAGATCTGGGTTGCCGTCAAGGGTAAAACTATTTTATATGATGGTTCTGCTCTTCGGGTGGCTGCAGGCTGTTATTACTAGGCTGAGAAGGGGCCAAAAACCGTGGACCTTCTCACCATGATAATGACAGCCCACAGCTGTTGGTTAAACCTTGGCTAGTTATGAAAAAAGGGCCCCACGTCATTTTGTTTTTCAAATTTTGGTGGAAATGAAGGACTTTTTATCATAACCAGCCATTGATTATCCAACTGATGCAAACCCAGCTTTTTCCCTGCAAACCCGGATGGTTTGGGCACTGGGGTAATGGAGGTAGGGTTTATTTTGGCTTTTGGGTGGATCAACACCGCCGGCTGACAATTATACCAAGTATTAGTCATGGTAGCGTCTGTTAGATCTAAATGTCTCCATTACTACTACTGTAAGAAATTGTACCAAACACAAAAACCATTTTGGGAAAAAAAAAACTTTATTCAAATCAACGCTCCACTACAACAGCCCTTTCTTACAAATGTGTTTAATCCACCCCACGCAACTCTTTCATTTCTTTGAGAATTTGTTGTGCTACACTACAAGTTATGTGGGAAAATACACAGATATCAACATGTACATTACAATAATAAAACCCTTGCACGAGACAGGTTGTCCATTTTTTAGGGAGGATTGGTTCAACCTTCCTGTTCGTTTAGTCTCTAATAATACTTGTCCTAACACCCCTTTGCAAACAACTGACTGGGCTGATACTATTTCTCCTATCCACCTAGGATTCTACTGCTTTTAGCCATACCACCTGCCACACCCATGCCCGCAAGCTCCCTGTGGCATAGTTTGTAATATTTTAAAAAAAATAATTCAGGTTTAAAGATGGATGGAGCCTCAGAACAGCTACCACCTAGTGCTACCGGATCACGATCAGAAAAAGTAATTATTAAAAACCAATAAAAAAAAATTAAAAGATAAAACAAAAGCCAGCTGTTTTAATTTTTCATATATGTATACACTTATGCTGCAGATATCATTGCGGATATTTTTTTTTGGTATTTTTTTTTTATGGAAGTTTCATATTTTTACTGACTAATTTATTGATTTACTTTGCACAGAATTTCTTGCACCTTAGAAATAATATTTCTTTTATGGCACTAGTGCTAGCCATACATGGAATATAATGATTGATCCATTCACAATTTTTTTATTTAATACATTTTCAGGTTAATCCATTATTAACAATTCATATTTGTCTTCACTATCTAAATAGTTGCAATGGCTGAAGATGCGACTGCAAAGAAAATATGGAAGCCCTGTTGATTCCGAACCATGTTTTCCAGAAAATCCCACTCGATCACCAAACAATGAAGATAACATTGGGACCGAAGAGTCAGGCAACAGAATTGGCAATAACGTATGGTGTAATTGTGCAAATTGTGAACCGATGCCGACTGAAGTGGAATCAATCTGTTGCAAAGAAGTGGCAAATATTGATCCATATTTAGAAGACATAGGATGTATAATTGAACATGATTACTTTCATAAATTTTGTCAAGATCGAGGAAGGGTGGAGGTCTCAATGCGGGCAATTGGTCAAGTCATGCATCCTCCCCCGGATAAAGACTTGAACAGGTTTGCAAATTTGTGTTACGTACGGTTCACTATATTATCGTATTGATGCAAAACCATGGTACAGGCAGTTTGGGTTTTGATACAGTAATGCTTGTCAAATTTATGAAAATATGTATTATTTTATTGTTCATAACTGAAAATATTCATATTTTTAATATATGTTACAGGCTACTTAGAAAAACTGCATATCGTGGATTCACAGCCTGGATACACGGCTATCTTGGCGTTGGAAAGAGAAGACCAATTCCTTCTTGTGCTGTCTCCGTAATAAGAAAAGTTTTTCCTGACCCGGACCAAGATTACTGTGGTTTTCTAATGTACAGAGAAGAGCCAGCAGAGTATCTGGCCATGGAGTACGGTAATCTTGTTAATATGCAGTGTACAGTTGCAAAATTTTTATTTCTATATTATACATTTTTGTTGTTCTTGTTGGCCAAATAAATCTCAAACATTTGAAAAACATATTTTCAAATTTTTATTATAAAAAGAATCTAGGAAAAATGTTCTACAAAATGTCACTTGTGTGGGATACATCACATTTTTTACGCTTATTTATTTATCAAATTAGCCCTTTTGTTGTGTTGTGTTGTGTTGCATTGCATCCAACCAAAGTCCACATAGTTGTGGTATTGGCACATAGTAGATAGGACTAGTATGCACAGGTAGAACTGACCTGCTAAATGATTCAGCCATGATTGTATAACATTTTTTAAACAATTCAACCAAAATTTGTTATTCTTACATAAGATTTCAGAATGGCACTTTCTAATACAACCATGTTGGCGCAAGCAAATAGTGTTATGCAGAACAAGGTGTAACGGTCAAGTGAAACATGTAATGCTCTGTGTAAAGATTGAATAATAAGTACTTAGTTGTCAAGATACGGCAAAAGATTAGACACATTTGATCTTTTGCACTGCAGAGTAATAGAGATGAAAGCCCTACGACAGTGATATGTGTGCTCCCATATCGAACGTCCACTAATTCTAAAATAGGAATTTGACTATCTTGTACTATTTATTGGCGATCAAGTACCCATTATAGTAAATTGTTCCTGACCGAAAAAAAAAAATTATAGTTAGAGGTTACATTCCTTGAGACCTACAACATGTGTGCTTTAGAGAAAGGACTATTTATTGGCTTTGCCAATATTGCACTACAGATAACCTATCCTCGGTTCAGGTCTTCTGTAGCTGTTGCGATGCATCCGTCCCTCAGCTCAGCAAGCATACGTTGTATGGCAGCTGCGCTTTGTTTCTCACTGGGCCTCATTTCCTTCAATGTGGTACAAGCGACATCTAGGCCATGTGTGAGATGAACTTGTGGTCACCGCCCTTTGAAAAACTCACAAGGCACTGGTCTTACAACGAAGTGTTGATGCCTTTTCAATCTGCAGATTGACTTGGGTCAGACTACCAACAATCATATTCTGATGACCCATGCAGAGGATTTGTCACTAACAATGTAGTAACTGCAAACCACTTATGTAACCATAGTGCACAATGAAGGAATACAAAATCGTAGATTACAATATAAATTGAATATATTTTTATTCAATAATAAATACCACAAAAATATACACAGATATTAAAAACAAAAAAGTGTGTGTATATACAGTGGGGGAAATAATTATTTGACCCCTCACTGATTTTGTAAGTTTGTCCAATGACAAAGAAATGAAAAGTCTCAGAACAGTATCATTTCAATGGTAGGTTTATTGTAACAGTGGCAGATAGCACATCAAAAGGAAAATCGAAAAAATAACTTTAAATAAAAGATAGCAACTGATTTGCATTTCATTGAGTGAAATAAGTATTTGAACCCCTACCAACCATTAAGAGTTCTGGCTCCCACAGAGTGGTTAGACACTTCTACTCAATTAGTCACCCTCATTAAGGACACCTGTCTTAACTAGTCACCTGTATAAAAGACACCTGTCCACAGAATCAATCAATCAAGCAGACTCCAAACTCTCCAACATGGGAAAGACCAAAGAGCTGTCCAAGGATGTCAGAGACAAAATTGTAGACCTGCACAAGGCTGGAATGGGCTACAAAACCATTAGCAAGAAGCTGGGAGAGAAGGTGACAACTGTTGGTGCGATTGTTCGAAAATGGAAGGAGCACAAAATGACCATCAATCGACCTCGCTCTGGGGCTCCACGCAAGATCTCACCTCGTGGGGTGTCAATGGTTCTGAGAAAGGTGAAAAAGCATCCTAGAACTACACGGGAGGAGTTAGTTAATGACCTCAAATTAGCAGGGACCACAGTCACCAAGAAAACCATTGGAAACACATTACACCGCAATGGATTAAAATCCTGCAGGGCTCGCAAGGTCCCCCTGCTCAGGAAGGCACATGTGCAGGCCCGTCTGAAGTTTGCCAATGAACACCTGAATGATTCAGAGAGTGACTGGGAGAAGGTGCTGTGGTCTGATGAGACCAAAATAGAGCTCTTTGGCATTAACTCAACTCGCTGTGTTTGGAGGAAGAAAAATGCTGCCTATGACCCCCAAAACACCGTCCCCACCGTCAAGCATGGGGGTGGAAACATTTTGCTTTGGGGGTGTTTTTCTGCTAAGGGCACAGGACAACTTATTCGCATAAACGGGAAAATGGACGGAGCCATGTATCGTGAAATCCTGAGCGACAACCTCCTTCCCTCTGCCAGGAAACTGAAAATGGGTCGTGGATGGGTGTTCCAGCACGACAATGACCCAAAACATACAGCAAAGGCAACAAAGGAGTGGCTCAAGAAGAAGCACATTAAGGTCATGGAGTGGCCTAGTCAGTCTCCGGACCTTAATCCAATCGAAAACCTATGGAGGGAGCTCAAGCTCAGAGTTGCACAGAGACAGCCTCGAAACCTTAGGGATTTAGAGATGATCTGCAAAGAGGAGTGGACCAACATTCCTCCTAAAATGTGCGCAAACTTGGTCATCAATTACAAGAAACGTTTGACCTCTGTGCTTGCAAACAAGGGTTTTTCCACCAAGTATTAAGTCTTTTTTTGTTAGAGGGTTCAAATACTTATTTCACTCAATGAAATGCAAATCAGTTGCTATCTTTTATTTAAAGTTATTTTTTCGATTTTCCTTTTGATGTGCTATCTGCCACTGTTACAATAAACCTACCATTGAAATGATACTGTTCTGAGACTTTTCATTTCTTTGTCATTGGACAAACTTACAAAATCAGTGAGGGGTCAAATAATTATTTCCCCCACTGTATATATATATATATATATATATATATACACTGCTCAAAAAAATAAAGGGAACACTTAAACAACACAATGTAACTCCAAGTCAATCACACTTCTGTGAAATCAAACTGTCCACTTAGGAAGCAACACTGAGTGACAATCAATTTCACATGCTGTTGTGCAAATGGGATAGACAACAGGTGGAAATTATAGGCAATTAGCAAGACACCCCCAATAAAGGAGTGGTTCTGCAGGTGGTGACCACAGATCACTTCTCAGTTCCTATGCTTCCTGGCTGATGTTTTGGTCACTTTTGAATGCTGGCGGTGCTTTCACTCTAGTGGTAGCATGAGACGGAGTCTACAACCCACACAAGTGGCTCAGGTAGTGCAGCTTATACAGGATGGCACATCAATGCGAGCTGTGGCAAGAAGGTTTGCTGTGTCTGTCAGCGTAGTGTCCAGAGCATGGAGGCGCTACCAGGAGACAGGCCAGTACATCAGGAGACGTAGAGGAGGCCGTAGGAGGGCAACAACCCAGCAGCAGGACTGCTACCTCCGCCTTTGTGCAAGGAGGAACAGGAGGAGCACTGTCAGAGCCCTGCAAAATGACCTCCAGCAGGCCACAAATGTGCATGTGTCTGCTCAAACGGTCAGAAAAAGACTCCATGAGGGTGATATGAGGGCCCGACGTCCACAGGTGGGGGTTGTGCTTACAGCCCAACAGCGTGCAGGACGTTTGGCATTTTCCAGAGAACACCAATATTGGCAAATTCGCCACTGGCGCCCTGTGCTCTTCACAGATGAAAACAGGTTCACACTGAGCACATGTGACAGACGTGACAGAGTCTTGAGACGCCGTGGAGAACGTTCTGCTGCCTGCAACATCCTCCAGCATGACCGGTTTGGCATTGGGTCAGTAATGGTGTGGGGTGGCATTTCTTTGGAGGGCCGCACAGCCCTCCATGTGCTCGCAAGAGGTAGCCTGACTGCCATTAGGTACCGAGATGAGATCTTCAGACCCCTTGTGAGACCATATGCTGGTGCGGTTGGCCCTGGGTTCCTCCTAATGCAAGACAATGCTAGACCTCATGTGGCTGGAGTGTGTCAGCAGTTCCTGCAAGACGAAGGCATTGATGCTATGGACTGGCCCGCCCGTTCCCCAGACCGGAATCCAATTGAGCACATCTGGGACATCATGTCTTGCTCTATCCACCAACGTCACGTTGCACCACAGACTGTCCAGGAGTTGGCAGATGCTATAGTCCAGGTCTGGGAAGAGATCCCTCAGGAGACCGTTCGCCACCTCATCAGGAGCATGCACAGGCGTTGTAGGGAGGTCATACAGGCACGTGGAGGCCACACACACTACTGAGCTTCATTATTTTTTTTTAGGACATTACATCAAAGTTGGATCAGCCTGTAGTGTGTTTTTCCACTTTAATTTTGAGGGTGACTCCAAATCCAGACCTCCATGGGTTGAAAAATTTGATTTCCATTTTTTTATTTTTGTGTGATTTTGTTGTCAGCACATTCAACTATGTAAAGAACAAAGTATTTCAGAAGAATATTTAATTAACTCAGATCTAGGATGTGTTATTTTTGTGTTCTCTTTATTTTTTTGAGCAGTGTAGTTTGCACCACAATGAGCGTGATGGGGGTGATTATACATGCACCACAACCGCTCAGACAACAAGCATGATGGGGGTTATTATAGTTTGGACCACAACCCCCTCAGACAACGAGCATGATGGGGGTGATTATACCATGCACCACAACCGCCTCAGACAATGAGCATGATGGGGGTTATAGTTTGCACCACAACCCCCTCAGACAACAAGCATGATGGGGGTTATTATAGTGGCAGCAAAGTGGGATCAAGATACTAGTGTGTGTGAGTGTGGGACCCATACTCCCAGACACTAAAGACTACCAGCAGTAGCTTTTGCCGCTAGAGTCTTAAGATCAGCTCAACACTAGACAGTCTGAGTGCAAATACATAAGGTGTGTGTGTGCATCAGGTTGCAGTCTGTGTCAGTGATCATCAATTGCAATGACGGCCAGTATCACAAGGAGCAAAGCCAAGGAGATGGCCAATGCTATGAATGGTGGCGGGGAGGACGCAGTCCAGATGGGGGGCCGAGAGGAGGTGGAAGGCGACTTTCTTCAAGGCGAGGGGGAGCACAGCCAAAGCTCCCCAAGGAGCCAGTTGCCGGCGGTGAGGTCCGCGGTGGGCCTTTCTCCACCTGCCCATCCCCCCAGCCAGGCAGGGATCTCCTCCCAGACCTGGACTAAAGCATCTGACAACTCCTGGACAGTCTGTGGTGCAACGTGACGTTGGTGGATAGAGCGAGACATGATATCCCAGATGTGCTCAATTGGATTCAGGTCTGGGGAACGGGCGGGCCAGTCCATAGCATCAATGCCTTCATCTTGCAGGAACTGCTGACACACTCCAGCCACATGAGGTCTAGCATTGTCTTGCATTAGGAGGAACCCAGGGCCAACAGCACCAGCATATGGTCTCACAAGGGGTCTGAGGATATCATCTCGGTATCTAATGGCAGTCAGGCTACCTCTGGCGAGCACATGGAGGGCTGTGCGGCCCTCCAAAGAAATGCCACCCCACACCATTACTGACCCAATGCCAAACCGGTCATGCTGGAGGATGTTGCAGGCAGCAGAACATTCTCCACGGCGTCTTAAGACTCTGTCATGTCTGTCACATGTGCTCACTGTGAACCTGCTTTCATCTGTGAAGAGCACAGGGCGCCAGTGGCAAATTTGCCAATCTTGGTGTTCTCTGGCAAATGCCAAACGTCCGGCACGGTGTTGGGCTGTAAGCACAACCCCCACCTGTGGACGTCTGGTCCTCATATCACCCTCATGGAGTCTTTTTCTGACCATTTGAGCAGACACATGCACATTTGTGGCCTGCTGGAGGTCATTTTGCAGGGCTCTGGCAGTGCTCCTCCTGTTCCTCCTTGCACAAAGGCGGAGGTAGCGGTCCTGCTGCTGGGTTGTTGCCCTCCTACGGCCTCCTCCACGTCTCCTGATGTACTGGCCTGTCTCCTGGTAGCGCCTCCATGCTCTGGACACTACGCTGACAGACACAGCAAACCTTCTTGCCACAGCTCGCATTGATGTGCCATCCTGGACAAGCTTCACTACCTGAGCCACTTGTGTGGGTTGTAGACTCTGTCTCATGCTACCACTTGAGTGAAAGCACCGCCAGCATTCAAAAGTGACCAAAACATCAGCCAGGAAGCATAGGAACTGAGAAGTGGTCTGTTGTCACCACCTGCAGAACCACTCCTTTATTGGGGGTGTCTTGCTAATTGCCTATAATTTCCACCTGTTGTCTATCCCATTTGCACAACAGCATGTGAAATTGATTGTCCCTCAGTGTTGCTTCCTAAGTGGACAGTTTGATTTCACAGAAGTGTGATTGACTTGGAGTTACATTGTGTTGTTTAAGTGTTCCCTTTATTTTTTTGAGCAGTGTATATATATATTTATTTAAAGGCCTCCTCCATATCCCCTCATAGCCTTAACCAATCCTCACATGATGATTTTGGACATCCATTAATATATTTCAGAAAATGTCAGATTATGGATTTACAAACTCTCAGAGAAAACTCCACATTATGTTATAGGCAAATGGCTATTTGCCGCATTTGTGTGAGGGGAGGTGGGGCTATACTGCTTATAAGCCGCAGCCTCCTCCTCACCTTACCGGCGGCTCGTTTCTGCATCACTTCCGGGCGCCTGTACGCACGTGAGTATACGGTCTCTGCCTCTCATCGGCATTGACGTCTACATCCCAGCGTTCACGTCTTCCAGCGGTAAGATCGGGGCCTTGCGGCTTCTTTCCTGGGCAGGGTGGGAGGAATCGGCACCGACACGCCGCACGTTGTTACCTGCACGTCTCGGCGGGCGGCAGAGCCGGCTTCCATGTGTTCAGAGCCGCGCTCTTCTGCCTTAGGTTGTCCCAGCATGCCATCTGCTGGTCGGCGGTGTTATTACAGCTTACATTTGCCCGTCATGTCTTGATACATTCTGGTTATGGTTGTGTAGTATTACAGTGATAAAAAAAAAAGGGGGAAAAAGGTGTGTTACAGGAAAAAAGAAAATAATAATAAATTAAAGGGGTTAAAAATGATGAGGAGTGTTTTATACGTATATATCCGGTATTGTTACATCATAGGACGGGGCAGTACATAGGCTATATTCAGTCCCATCAGGCTTATGTCTGGCTGCACAGGGACCTTGGTTGCATTGCTTTTCCTGATTCATGAATGTAAGTGACTTACTGCGGTCTTTCGTCCTCTCAGTCTGGCCGGTGGTATGTCGGCTCATTTAGGTAAGGGAGCACCACCGTACCAGAACGTTTCTGCCTGGCAGCATCAGTTCCCCACGCGGCAGTCTCTCAGGTTGCAGGAGTCAGCGCGACTCCGCTCTCAACACATTGTAATGTATAGCACGGGCTGCCGTGCTCGTAGTGAGGCAGGGGTGCATGCAAGGCTGTTTTGCTTCTGGTAGGCTCTTGAATCATCTGGTCTGCTGCAGCCTCCAGGCAGCAGATGATAGTGGTTAAAAAAAAATAAAAAAAAAGTGGCAGTTTGGGTTGAAAAAAAAAGTGGGAGTTTGGGTTGAAAAAAAAAAAATTTAAAAAAAAAATAATGTTAAAAAAATAAATAAGAAAAAAAGGGGCTGTTTGAAGAGGGAAAAAAAAAATTAAAATACAAGGGGACTCTTTAACCCCTTAAAGACCAGGCCATTTTTTGGAAATCTGACCAGTGTCACTTTAAGTGCTAATAACTTTAAAACGCTTTGACTTATCCAGGCCGTTCTGAGATTTTTTTTTCGTCACATATTGTACTTCATGACACTGGTAAAATGAAGTCAAAAAAAATTTTTTTTTTGCACAAAAAAATACCTAATTTACCAAAAATTTGGAAAAATTTGCAAATTTCAAAGTTTCAGTTTCTCTACTTCTGTAATACATAGTAATACCCAAAAAAATTGTGATGACTTTACATTCCCCATATGTCTACTTTATGCTTGAATTGTTTGGGAATGATATTTTATTTTTTGGGGATGTTATAAGGCTTAGAAGTTTAGAAGCAAATCTTGAAATTTTTCCGAAATTTACAAAAACTCGATTTTTAGGGACCAGTTCAGGTTTGAAGTCACTTTGCGAGGCTTACATAATAGAAACCACCCAAAAATTACCCCATCTAAGAAACTACACCCCTCAAGGTATTCAAAACTGATTTTGAATACATTGTTAACCCTTTAGGTGTTGCACAAGAGTTATTGGCAAATGGGGAGGAAATTTGAGAATTTCATTTTTTTGTCTACTTTTTCATTTTAACCAATTTTTTCCACTAACAAAGCAAGGGTTAACAGCCAAACAAGACTGTATCTTTATTTCCCTGACTCTGCCGTTTACAGAAACACCCAATATGTGGCCGTAAACTACTGTACGGCCACACACGGGGGCGTAGAGTGAAAGGTGCGCCGTATGGTTTTTGGAAGGCTGATTTTTATGGACTGGTTTATTTACACCATGTCCCATTTGAAGCCCCCTGATGCACCCCTAGAGGAGAAACTCCCTAAAAGTGACCCCATCTAAGAAACTACACCCCTCAATGTATTCAAAACTGATTTTACATACGTCGTTAACCCTTTAGGTGTTGCACAAGAGTTATTGGCAAATGGAGATGAAATTTGAGAATTTAATTTTTTTGCCTAATTTTCAATTTTAACCCATTTTTTCCACTAACAAAGCAAGGGTTAACAGCCAAACAAAACTGTATTTTTATTGCCCTGGATCTGCTGTTCACAGAAACACCCCATATGTGGCCGTAAACTACTGTATGGCCACATAGCGGGGCGTAGAGTGAAAGGTGCGCCGTTTGGTTTTTGGAGGGCTAATTTTGCTGGACTGTTTTTTTGACACCATGTCCCATTTGAAGCCCCCCTGATGCACCCCTGGAGTAGAAACTCCATAAAAGTGACCCCATCTAAGAAACTACACCCCTCAAGGTTTTCAAAACTGATTTTAAAAACTTTGTTAACCCTTTAGGTGTTGCACAAGATTTAATGGAAAATAGAGACACAATTTCAAAATTTCACATTTTTGGCAGATTTTCCATTTTAATATTTTTTTTCCAGTTACAAAGCAAGGGTTAACAGCCGAACAAAACTCATTACTTATGGCCCTGATTCTGTAGTTTACAGAAACACCCCATATGTGGTCGTAAACTGCTGTACGGGCACACGGCAGGGCGCAGAAGGAAAGGAACGCCATACGGTTTTTGGAAGGCAGGTTTTGCTGGACTGTTTTTTTTTACACCATGTCCCATTTGAAGCCCCCCCGATGCACCCCTAGAGTATAAACTCCCAAAAAGTGACCCCATTTTAGAAACGGCAGGATAGGGTGGCAGTTTTGTTGGTACTAGTTTAGGGTACATATGATTTTTGGTTGATCTTCATTACACTTTTTGTGCGGCAAGGTAACAAGAAATAGCTTTTTTGGCACTTTTTTTTTTGTTATTTACAACTTTCATCTGACAGGTTAGATCATGTGGTAATTTTATAGAGCAGGTTGTCACGGACGCGGCGATACCTAATATGTATACAATTTTTTTTATTTATGTAAGTTTTATACAATAACTTCATTTTTAAAACCAAAAAAATGTTTTAGTGTCTCCATAGTCTAAGAGCCATAGTTTTTTCAGTTTTTGGGCGATTATCTTGAGTAGGGTCTCATTTTTTGCGGGATGAGATGACGGTTTGATTGGCACTATTTTGGGGTGCATATGACTTTTTGATCGCTTGCTATTACACTTTTTGTGACGTAAGATGGCAAAAAAATTTTTTTTTTTTTTACGGTGGTCACCTGAGGGGTTAGGTCATGTGATATTTTTATAGAGCCGGCGATACCTAATATGTATACTTTATTTTTATTTATGTAAGTTTTACACAATGATTTCATTTTTGAAACAAAAAAAAATCATGTTTTAGTGTTTCCATAGTCTAAGAGCCATAGTTTTTTCAGTTTTTGGGCGATTATCTTGAGGAGGGTCTCATTTTTTGCGGGATGAGATGACGGTTTGATTGGTACTATTTTGGCGTACATGCGACTTTTTTGATCACTTTTATTACCTTTTTTGGGAAGTAAGATGGGCAAAATTTCAATTTTCTTATAGTTTTTATTTTTTTATTTTTATGGCGTTCACCGTGCGGGGAAAGTAACATGACCGTTTTATAGATCAGGTCGTTACGAACGCGGCGATACCTAATATGTGTAGTTTATTTAATTTTTTTAATTTTTATTCAGTGATAAATGTTTTTTTTTTATCTTAACTTTTTTCACTTTTTTTTACATTTTTTTGACCCAGACCCACTTGGTTCTTGAAGATCCAGTGGGTCTGATGTCTGTATAATACAGTACAGTACAATATATATTGTTCTGTACTGTATTTTACTTACACTGAACAGATCTATGCTTTTAGCACAGATCTGTTCAGCACCATGGACAGCAGGACGCCTGAGCAGGTGTCATGTTGCCATGGGAACCTTCCCCGTCTGCCACAACTTCGCAGACGGGGAAGGGTAAGCACAGGGCTGAGGGGGGCTGTCGGGGGGCTCTCTCCCTCTCCATCGGGGGGCTTCAAAGGCACAGCAGCCCTCCGATGGAGAGGGAGGGAGCTCCCTGACCGATGACAGTTAACTTTTTCCATACAGCGGTCCGTACGGACCGCGGTATGGAAAGGGTTAAACGGCTGACATCTGCACAGATGTCAGCCGTTTATACCAGGGTGCCAGCAATGTGCTGGCACCCTGGTATAACCACTAGAAGCCAACGATCGTTCATGGGGATGCGGGCGGGGGATCGCGATCCCGCCTGCCGCACCGCCCGCCTCCCGCAACGCCCCCACCGCATGCGACACCCCCCCCCCCCTGCACCACCCGCCGGCATCAAATCGTGCAGGGGTGCAGGGGGGGGTGAAAAATATTGATTTTAGGCACTGTAAAGTTTCTGATCCCCGCGGTCAGGGACCGCGGGGATCAGAAACTGCAAAAAGCGCAGCAAACCGCAGGTCTGAATTGACCTGCGGTTTGCTGCGATCGCCGACACGGGGGGGTCACAGGACCCCCCCTGGCGTTGTAACAGGATGCCGGCTGAATGATTTCAGCCGGCATCCTGTTCAGATTAACCCCTGGGGCGCCGGAATGCCTATTTAAAGTTAGGACGTACCGGTACGTCCTTGGTCCTTAAGGACTCGGGAAATAGGGCGTACCGGTACGTCCTATGTCCTTAAGGGGTTAAGGTTCTGCAGCGTGTGTCGCAAGTTGATTACCCATCATCTTCTTTAGTGGGGTCATCTCAAGCAGTGCGTTACTTATCAATTATTGGGTCAATTGTCTACAGGTTTTTCTTTCATATATGCATCCATACGTTCGTGGCTCCTTCTATCCACCCGATGCACGGCTTCGTACCAGCAGACGCAGCTATTCTTAGTAGACACATTTAGCATCAGGGTCAAAGTAAGCTATTGTGCATCACGGGAGTAGATTTAAGACTAGGGGGTTGGTACAGTTGCTAATACTCCGTTTTTAACATGTTCAGCTACGTTCAGTCATTTCATCAGCAAGGTAGCAGTTAAATAAAAAAAAAAACTTAAGTCCAAAAAAACTTAAGTCCTGTCACGTTTACAGGCATGAATTCGATACGTCTGTCACGTCTACAGACACGTTTACGTTTAAGTCCTGTCACGACTACAGGCATCAATTTGTTACGTCTGTCACGTCTACAGACATGTTTAAGTCCTGTCATGACTACAGGCATCAATTTGATACGTCTGTCACGTCTACAGTCACGTTAAGTCCTGTCACCACCATGTCTCAGTCTACACTCGTTCGGGGCTTACAAGGCTACTTAGATCACATTCTGCTATGTACACATCTTCCCATATTCAGTCACTTCGGTGAAAGGGTGCTCCGCATGCTGGACGGCATCTCGTGTGCTGGTACGGCGGTTCTTGGCACATCGGTGGTCCGTGATACTGGTGAATGGCACAAACTGGTGTTGGGTATTCATCTTCTGCATTAATCATGTTGTGTTTTAGTAGGATGTCTCAAGAATCATTGATGGGTGATACATCATCATCCCGTGGGAGCGTGGTGTCACATTCCGCAAGAGACTCCACACCACCATTAGATCATGGACGGTGCCCAAGTTGACGGCAGAGTTATCCAAAAGAGGCATTCCATTTCCAGCTTCTGCAAGGAAGGCGGAACTGATCCGTCTTCTGTCTTCAGTTCCGGAGGTCCAAAATCCGCAGGTGGTGTTCATGGACACTATTCAGACCTCGCTTACGCAACTGCATGCGGCCATCAACTCCATAGCGTCATCAATGTTGAACTTTCAGGCCAGGCCAGAGTCGGTCGAGGCAGGCGATACAGCTGCCCGTTTGGTGTGCCAAAGTCCGGCAGGTTCTTCTAGTCTCCAGGCTAGTGTTGCTGGTGGGTCAGGTTCTGTACCCCCTATCACACCGTTCCACCTCGTTCCAGCCAACATTCGACAGGAAATAATTGATGGCAAGGACGTGAACTTAGCGTCCTTACTCATAACAGCTCATGAGGCGCCAGACAACAAGACCATAGTCTGTGGGGAGGTCTCGGTGGTCCTCAAATCTAAAGACGTGAGGTTGAATAGAAACTCAGCATACCAGAGTTTGTCTTAGCCTTTAGTCTGTACAGGGATGTTGTCTTATCCTGTTAGGGTCCCATCCACATGCAGACTGGGTACAGTATGTTATCAATGGTCTTTCCGCAGGTTTCCATACAGGGCTATTGGCTCTTCTCTTTTTGCAGGTCTCTCCACGAGCAGACCGCGTACCATCACCAGTGACCAGCTAGTGATGGACTAACGGTTCATCTCGCCACCGCCAGGTCCCTTATGACTAAAGCCCTGTCCTGTAACACCCTGAGGATATATAAGAAGGCATGGACTTCGTTCTGTAATTTTAAGAGAACCCATTCTTCAGCAGGAGTGGAAAACATCTCTTACCTACTGGCCTTTGCCAAATTTTTTGCCACTCTCACCACAAGCTGTTATTTAGCACTATTAAGTTATACCCAGCTGGGATTCAACATCATTTGTATCTACGGCATCCTAATCAACCCCCCTTGTTTTCAGCCCATCCAATTAGAATGCTACTGAAGGGTATCCAGAAGGGGTCCGCTGTGGCCCGCCCTACACGACAGCCATTTACAGGGTCAATGTTCAGATTGCTTTCAGCTAAACTATGCAAAGCCCCTTCAGTAAGCACACTAGTTTATTGATCAAGACAACCATGTACCTAGCCTTCTACGGCTTCCTCAGACCAGCCGAGTTCACCTGCGCCACAACATGCAAGAGCTATCTGAGGAAGGATCAGCTGTCATGGGATAGGTCATGCTAAGTTCTTACTTTAACGTCCACAAAAACGGCCCGAGCGGGTCAGCTCACAGAGGTTTGATACTTCCCCGCTGGTAATAAGTGGTGCCCAGTTATGGCAGTGCAGGATTGGACACACTTTACCGAAGCAACCCCAGGGATGCTCTTCTGCTAAGGCTGGGTTCTGCGCCTTTGAGTTGTCAGAACTTTCTCAAATTCATCCGAATATTATTAAGGTATGTTGGGGTCAGTCCCAGTTCCATCACAGGGCATTCCTTTCGCACTGGTGCGGCTTCGCCGCCTCCAAGCACAACGTCTTAGTGCATGTTATTAAGAAGTTATCCGCAATGTGAAATGTTTAATGCTTTCAGGAACCTGGTATTGTAATTTTGTTAATACCACTATTGCCCTGAGCTATGTTTGTTATTTTTGGCCCCTTTAGCCTACCCTCCATATAGCAGTCTCGGCATACCCCTACTGCTTAGCATAGTAGGTAGGTAGGCGTACTCATCTTGAGCCGACCTGAATACAAGTTATAGGCAAATGGCTATTTGCCGTATTTGTGTGAGGGGAGGCGGGGCTATACTGCTTATAAGCCGCAGCCTCCTCCTTACCAGCGGCTCGTTTCTGCCCCACCCTCCCAAGTCTCCTTTTAGCTGTAATTCCTCGGACAGTTTTCAAATCCATTTTTTTTTTTTTTCGAAAATAAATTTCATGGATGCCCAAAACTAAAAATTGATTTTATATATATATATATATATATATATATATATATATATAGAGATAGAGAGAGATCATACTATCATACATTACTTGGAATAAAAATATTTTTATTAAACATATGGACAGTTTCCTCCAGTCACTTGTGGGAAAAAAATTATTAAAACACAAACTTCTCCAACACAGTTGCATCCCAACTGTCGAATTAGAAAGAAAATTACAAAGGGATAAGGCATCAAAGGATAATAAAAATGGATTTGTTAAAGCTGGCGCTGTGCGCGGTGTGCTGTGCGCACCTGGTCTACGCATTGCAGGGATCTGTCCGGTCGAGGCAAGCCACAGGGTTTCCACGTTCTCCGCCTGCTTAAAAAGGTAGATGTTAGTAACAAAACAGAGAGCTAGAAAGTGCCTGTGGAAAGATACATTGAAGCACTTTCCCTCCTAAACATTTTAAACTCTCATGCACCTACCGATAAGTGACCTCAAGTATTCACACGGCACGGCTACAGAGCAGTACTCCTCCACACAGGCCTTCCACCTATAAAATACGGCACAAACAAAGAGAAAGGGAGATGGAACAAGAGATTCAAAGACAGCTAAGGATAAAAAAAAAGGGTAGTTGGTTATGTCGATGCTGTGCACAGTGCACTCTGCTCACCTGGTCAGCACACCGCTTGGGGCCGTCCGGTCGGGGAAAGCCATGGGTTCTCTGCCTGCGTAAAAAGATAGATGATATTGCATAACTGTTTTATTTATTTTTTGCCAGCACTTACCATTTAAATACAACAAGAAATGCTGAGGGCACCGTCTTCCCACCTGTATTGACACAGAACCAAAACCTGGCCTCCTCCGACTGTCCAGGACAGCGGGGTGCAGGGCTTAAACAGTTCAGTCACAGGATGCAAGGTAAAAAGATCAGCCGCACTCACCGTCCGTCTTCATATCTTTATTGCAGAGTACATACAGGGGGCAGACTCACATGGAGAATCGATATACAGCGACGGCCGTTTCGCGGTATATACCGCTTCTTCCGGCTGTTTAATCCATGCTGAGAATCGTGTGTGCGCTGACTTATAGCATCATCTAGGGGAGGGTTCAACCGACCCATCACTTAAATAACTTTAAATGAGAGTACAGATACTCAAGAGAGAAATATATCCACCATGTTATGTTGAATGACAAGATTGAACAGTTGAACCACCATCTTATGCATACCGCCATTTTATGATACTTTATTCAACACGTGTTTTGTACATGGACTATCTGTTGCGGAGGCGGCAGTGTTATATATGAAGAAAAGTTGAAGTTAATAGAGAAGTTATTTCACACATTTGGCGTGCTCTTTAAACCTACTGCTTCAATAGAACGGCGCTAGAGGAATTACAGAGTAATAGACAGTCTATTTAGACTAAAAAGTCAGGAGATATCAAAATTCTTCTAATGCCACAGCACAAAAGTCACTTCATAGTGCTGCACCTGCCACAGACTGCTAATCTGACCATCTAAAGCATTATGGGCGAGAGCCTGCTGCCGCTTTGATGACTCTAGATAACCTGGGGCCGATCGCACGTCCCTGTGACGGCGACGATCTATTCGGATGTCTGCCCTATCAAGTTTCGATGTTATTTTAATCCCAAACATGTAGACTATGGGTAACTGGGAAATCATGGTTCGATTCCGGAGAGGGAGCCTGAAAAACAGCTACTGCGATCTAAGCAAGGCAGCATGCGCGCAAATTACCTATTAGGTATAATTAGGTGAGGGCCTGCAGGTGAGCTGACCCTGTAAAAGATTTTAGGTGCGGGCCTGCAGGTGAGCTGACCCTGTAAAAGATTGTAGGTGAAGGCCTGCTGGTGAGCTGACCCTGTAAAACATTATATGCGAGGGCTTGCTGGTGAGCTGACCCTCTAAAAAATGATATGCGAGGGCCTGCTGGTGATCTCACCCTTTAAAAAATGATATGCGAGGGCCTGCAGCTGAGATGACCCTGTAAAACATTATATGCTAAGGGCATATATGCGAGGGCATTATATGTGACGAATAAGCATGTGTTGATATGATGGAAGAGGAGAAGGAGGATGAGAAAAGGAAGATTCAACCATATACCCTTCATTATGGTGGAAGGGGTGCATGGGAATACAGTGTACTCAGTACATTATGAACAACACATTTAAAGTGCCTTTATGTTTATCAGCTTTCCTCTGGTGGAGTTGAGAAGTCATGGTCAATCCAGGCCTTGTTCATTTTTATAAGAGTCAACCTGTCAGCATTTTCAGTTGACAGGTGGATACGCTTATCTGTTATAATGCCACCAGCAGCACTAAATACCTGCTGAGACAAAACGCTGGCGGCAGGGCAGGCCACACCTCCAAGGCGTAGAGCACCAGTTTGTTGTGCCACGTGTCTAGCTTGGACACCCAGTGTTTTTAAAGGCACTGAGGGATTATTGAGGGTGCTGACACCATCTTCCAAAATGTTTCCCTCCTTGTGACACTAGGCCACGCATCAGGGTGAGGGTGCTGGCGGGGTGTCATGAAACTGTCCCAGGCTTTGGAAAGTGTTGCCCTGCCTCTGTTGGAACTGTTTTGTGTTCCCCTTTTATCCCTTCATCAGTTGGCCAAGGAACTACAGACTCTGCTGCCAGCTTTGTCAGATGAAAATTTTTTGGAGCAATTTTTTAACAAGGATTTTCTGGTATTGCACCGTTTTGCTCGTCCTCTCCACCAGAGAAATGAGAGATGAAAAGTTCCCTTTGTAGCGGGGGTCAAGAAGGGTGAACAACCAGTAATTTGATGTTGTCTAAAATGCGTATAACGCGCGGTTCGTGGGAAAGGCAACCTATGATGAATTCAGCCATGTGTGCCAGAGCACTAAAAGGCAAGACTTTGCTGTCGTCATCAGGAGGATGACTCTGAATCTCCTCATCCTCTTCCTCCTCTTCTGCCCACCCACGCAGAACAGATGGAATTAAACTTCCATGGGTACTACCCTCTGTATCGGAGGCAACTGTCTCCTGCTCCTCCTCCTCCTCTTCATCGTTCAATTCGCGCTGAGAAGACGAACTGAGGGTGGTCTGGCTATCACCCTGTGTAATGTCTTCCCCCATTTCCCCCTCTTCCACATGCAATTAGTCCACTACTGCCCTCTGCTGCTCACAAAGCTTGGGCAACATGTGTAACGTGAAGTTCCTGCGCGTGCTCACGTCGCACAACAGCCAGTGAGCTGGTAATTTCAAGCGCTGCTGCAGCGTTGACAGGATGATGACTGGAAATGTGCACACACGCAGCACACCTTCACCAGTAGCTCAGGCAAATTGGGGTAGGTTTTGAGAAACCGTTGAGCCACAAGTTTGAACACGTGGGCTAGGCATGGGATGTGTCTGAGCTTGCCGAGCTCCAAAGCCGCCTCCAAGTTACAGCCATTATCACACACAACCATGCCTGGTTGTAGGTTGAGTGGTGAGAACCACAGCTCAGTCTAGTCTCTTATCTCCTGCCACAGCTCTGTGGCGGTGTGCAGTTTGTCCCCTAAGCATATCAGCTTCAGCACGGCCTGTTGCCGCTACCCCACTGCAGTGCTACACTGCTTCCAGCTACCGACTGATGACTGACTGGTGCTGCACACGGATAATTCGGAAGTGGAAGTGGAGGAGGAGGCGGAGGAGGAGAAGTGGGTTTTAGGGCCACTAACGTAGGTGCTGGCGGAAACCGTGATCTACGTAGGGCCCGCCATCCTTGGCGTCTGTAGCACCTGTGCCATCCCAGGGTACGAATCGCTCCTGGCCTCCACAATATTCACCCAGTGTGCCGTCAGGGAAATGTAGCGTCCCTGGCCGAATGCACTTGTCCATGTGTCCGTGGTTAAGTGGACCCTCCCAATAACTGCGTTGGTCAGGGCACATGTGATGTTACGGGACATATGTTAGTGTAAGGCAGGCACGGCACACGTTGAAAAATAGTGGCAGCTGGGAACTGCATAATGCGGACGGCCGCTGACATCAGGCTGCGATGTCCTCAGTGTCCACAAGCCTAAATGGAAACATTTCCAGGGCCAGTATTTTTGAAAGGTGCGCATTTAGTGCTATGGCCTGTGGGTGGGTGGGTGGCTGGGTATTTGTGCTTGCGTTAAAATGCTTGGGGTAATGACATTTGGATGCTGCGCTGGGACAGGAAAGTGGATGTGGTCGCTG
This sequence comes from Bufo bufo, assembly GCF_905171765.1. Lineage (NCBI taxonomy): Eukaryota > Metazoa > Chordata > Amphibia > Anura > Bufonidae > Bufo > Bufo bufo. The sequence goes on from NC_053393.1 coordinate 216,920,357, forward strand.
ATGGTGCTTGCGAAGGTACAGATGCAGGGCAGGAGGTATCCTCGCCTGCCCCTTCGACAGGCAATTAACCAGCACGTGCCATAGAGGAAGAGGAAGCAGTGGTGTGACTCACAGACACAGGTTGTGGACCCAGGCGTTCGTCCCACTTATTACAGTGCTTGGATGCCATGTGGTGGATCATGCTTGTGGTGGTGAGGTTGCTAATGTTCACGCCCCGGCTCATTTTGGTTTGGCACAGGTTGCAAACTACTATTCTTTTGTCGTCCGCACTTTCCTCAAAAAAGCGCCATACTGCGGAACACCTACCCCTAGGCAAGGGTGATTTACGCAAGGGGCTGCTCTGTGGAACAGTTGTGGACCTGTTTGGTGTGGCCCGCCTTCTCCCTTTCCCACTGCCTCTTCCAGCCTGTTGCGGTGCTGCAGATCCTTCCCCCTCTGTACTGCTGTCCTCACTCGGCTTTCCACCTTCCCAGGTTGGGTCAGTGACCTTATTGTCCACCACTTCCTCTTCCACTTCCTCACTCTGATCATCCTCTTGGTTTGTTGACCTAACCACAACTTCAGTGATTGACAACTGTGTACTCTTCATCAACCTCTTGAGACAGTAATTGCGGTTGACTCATTGGCAACTGTGTCTCATCATCATCCACCTCATTAAACACTAATTGCCGTTCCGCAACGTCATGTTCTTGTGACTGTGGCTGCTCAAGAGTTTGGGAATCAGGGCACAAGATCTCATGTCCTTCTTCGAGCGTGCTTGGCGAGAGGGCCAAATCAAGTAATGGAGATGAAAAGAGATCCTCGGAATTTCCGAGTGTGGGATCACTTGTTTGGCCAGGCTAGGAGGAAGGAGAATCAGGGAGAGGATTCTGTTGACCAGACACTTGGCTACTGAGACTGGACTTGGTGGAAGATAGGATGGTGCTTAACCGACTGGTAGCATTATCTGCTGCAATCCAACCGACCACCTGCTCGCACTGGTCTGACTTCAAGAGTTTTGTCCTGCGACGCACTGCAAAGTGGGACATGAAGCTAGGTATCGTGGGTGATTGTTTTTCTTATGCTCTGGCAGCAGGCACAGTTTCAACACGTCCAGGGCCACGGCCTCTGCATGAACCATCAGCATCATGGCCACTTCCCCGTCCCTTACTGCTCGCCTTGCGCATATTAAATGTTATATGCACGCTTGACACACAAGATGTCGCACGGATGTCACAGTTCACAACAAGCACAGTATATGGAAAAAGTACGTAAAAGTAGGGAAAAAGGAAAATAGATTTCAGTTATATTTCTCCAATCTCTGGCCCTGACACACAGAAGGTATTGGACAGATGTCTCTAGTCACTGAAGACACACTCTGTAGAATTTTTTGGGAAAATGATGGAAAAAATATAGTATTTTTCAGTTATATTGCTCCAATTTCTGGCCCTGACACACAGAAGGTATTGGACAGATGTCTCTAGTCAATGCAGACACACTCTATAGATAAATTATTGAAAATGATGGAAAAAATATAGTATTTTTCAGTTATATTTCTCCAATCCCTGTCCCTGACACACAGAAAGTATTGGACAGATGTCTCTAGTCACTACAGACACACTCTATAGATAAATTATTGAAAATGATGGAAAAAATATAGTATTTTTCAGTTATATTTATCCAATCTCTGGCCCTGACACACAGAAGGTATTGGACAGATGTGTCTAGTCACTGCAGGCGCCCTCTATAGAAAAATTATTGAAAATGATGGAAAAAATATAGTATTTTTCAGTTATATTTCTCCAATCCCTGTCCCTGACACACAGAAGGTATTATACAGATATCACTAGACACTGCAGACACCCTCTATATAAAAAGTATTGAAAATGATGGGAAAAGAATAATTGTACTGTAGCTATAAAATACTGCCAGCCTGCCACCACACACAATAGTCCTTAAAAGGACTTTTGGGTCTTTGAAACGTTTTTTTCTACTGAATTGATTGCGATCAGACTCCCTACAATCTCTCTGTCCCTTCCAAAGCGCAGCTCTCCCTGACTACAAATGAGCCGAACATGCGTCATCGGGTGTTATTTAGCACCCGATGACGTGTTCCGGCAAGCCAATCACTGTAATATCAGTAGCCAACATGGCTACTGGTATTGCAGTGCGGGCAGTACTTACCTACACGTTTATTTGCCGCATAGCAGCCGCAAAACGTGCGGGGAGGAGAGTCGAGCATGTTCGGCCGAGCATGCTCGCTCAAAACTATTGATAACGCTTTGTTCCTCTCTGTTATCTTTTTACTACAAAATCACAGTGACATCTTTATCTCACTGTGATTTTGTAGTAAAAAGGTCCCAGAGAGGCATGGAGCATTATCAATCATGTTAATACTCCGTGTCTCGGCAGTCCGGAGTGGGGCTTGGCACTCTTTCACACAGTGTGAAAGAGCCCTTAGGATTCTGCGAAAAGGTTGGTATTAATAATTTAGCGGCCGGCAATAGCATTGTAGGAAGATTATGCTTCCGGGGCTTAATTGAAGGGGTAAGGCACAATAGAAGGAGGTGTACGTGAGAAAGCACTGGAGAAGACTTCATTAATTCTGTCTTCAAATACTTCCCAGTAGCCTTTAGTGAGAGAAAGATCCGTTATTTATTATTTTAGGTGGAAAAAAAAATACTGAAATGTATCCCAAATGTGGTAACTGATGCACAAGATCCGTGTTTTTTTTTTTACAGGATATATTTTTTGTTTTCTATTCTTCTAATAATAATTTTTATTCATGTAGTACCAACATATTCTGCAGCGCTTTACAATCAGAGGGTTTATATACAAACAAAATCATACATTACACAGCAGCAAACAAGCCAACAATAAAAATAAGAGGAATGAGGGCCCTGCTCCGAAGAGCTTGCAATCTATGAGGAGATAGAGGTGAGACAAAAGGTAATGGAAGATCAGAAAAATAATGCTGATATAAACTCCCCTAAAGTGGATCCATGTTGTAGAAGGAAGCAATAGTGGGTGGACCCTTTATAGTGGGCGGGTCTAATGCACAAATAAACAATGAATTGCACAAATAGACAGAGCCAATGCAACAGAACAGTAGATGGCAAGGCGTAATTGTTTAGTTTTATACAGGACATACTAAAACACAAGTAAATATCAATTTGTAAATCCATAGAGAGCGGTATAATTAGTTTTAAGTATTTACTATGAACACATATTCCACATACCTGTATATAGGTGTATACTGTATTCCCTGTGCTGCTTACATATGGAAGGAACAGGATATATATGTAGTTTATAGAGGAATGACAACATATTCCACATATACAGGTGTATACTGAATTCCCTGTGCTTCTTACATATGAATGAACAGGATATACACTCACCTAAAGAACTATTAGGAACACCATACTAATACGGTGTTGGACACCCTTTTGCCTTCAGAACTGCCTTAATTCTACGTGGCATTGATTAAACAAGGTGCTGATAGCATTCTTTCGAAATGTTGGCCCATATTGATAGGATAGCATTTTGCAGTTGATGGAGATTTGAGGGATGCACATCCAGGGCACGAAGCTCCCGTTCCACCACATACCAAAGATGCTCTATTGGGTTGAGATCTGGTGACTGTGGGGGCCATTTTAGTACAGTGAACTCATTGTCATGTTCAAGAAACCAATTTGAAATGATTCGAGCTTTGTGACATGGTGCATTATCCTGCTGGAAGTAGCCATCAGAGGATGGATACATGTTCTCATTCGGTTTACGCCAAATTCGGACTCTACCATTTGAATGTCTCAACAGAAATCGAGACTCATCAGACCAGGCAACATTTTTCCAGTCTTCAACAGTCCAATTTTGGTGAGCTCGTGCAAATTGTAGCCTCTTTTTCCTATTTGTAGTGGAGATAAGTGGTACCCGGTGGGGTCTTCTGCTGTTGTAGCCCATCCGCCTCAAGGTTGTGCGTGTTGTGGCTTCACAAATGATTTGCTGCATACCTCGGTTGTAACGAGTGGTTATTTCACTCAACGTTGCTCTTCTATCAGCTTGATTCAGTCGGCCCATTCTCCTCTGACCTCTAGCATCCACAAGGCATTTTTGCCCACAGGACTGCCGCATACTGGATGTTTTTCCCTTTTCACACCATTCTTTGTAAACCCTAGAAATGGTTGTGCGTGAAAATCCCAGTAACTGAGCAGATTGTGAAATACTCAGACCAGCCCGTCTGGCACCAACAACCATGCCACGCTCAAAATTGCTTAAATCACCTTCTTTCGTATTCCGACATTCAGTTTGGAGTTCAGGAGATTGTCTTGACCAGGACCACACCCCTAAATGCATTGAAGCAACTGCCATGTGATTGGTTGACTAGATAATTGCATTAATAAGAAATAGAACAGGTGTTCCTAATAATTCTTTAGGTAAGTGTATATGTAGTTTAAATGTGGGGGATTCAGTCAGCACAACCCTGCATGCAGGTGCACATCGCTATGGCGAAATACATATACAAACGCAAAAACACAAATGCAATAGCACTCTGCAACCAGCACTCTGCCCTGCCTCTATGCTGGATGTTGAATGAGGCATTGGTGTACATTTTGGCCAAAGCGTAATAAGCCACTCACCACATCAAGGTCGCCTCTATGAGTGGTCCCTAACACTAGTTCCTACCTGTTTATGGGCCATGACAGCCACACAAAGTCCAGGGAGCCCAGCTACAGCATGCACGCCAGGCACAATCTGCTTTTAACCCCGTCCAGTGACGTGACAGCTTTCATCGGATCCAGGGATGCAAGTACCAACATGCATGCTGAGCCCACTATATACTTCTGCTGGAGCCAAATGGCTGCTGGTAGGCGCTGTAAAAGTAGACTCAGTTTTATACTGACTTTAAAACCAGCCTCCAGGGCAGACTAACTGGTCAGGTGTGCATGACTGCATGGAGATCGCCACGCCTCCAATATATACTACAAAGAAAAAATGTGGGGGATTCAGTCAGCACAACTGAGTCACAAAACTGAGTCTACTTTTACAGCGCCTACCAGTAGCCATTTGGCTCCAGGAGAAGTATATAGTGGGCTCAGCATGCATGTTGGTACTTGCATCCCTGGATCCGATGAAAGCTGTCATGGCACCGGACGGGGTTAAAAGCAGAGTGTGCCTGGCGTGCATGCTGTACCTGCGCTCCCTGGACTTTGTGTGGCTATCATGGCCCATAAACAGGTAGGAACTAATGTTAGGGACCACTCATAGAGGCGACCTTGATGTGGTGAGTGGCTTATTACGCTTTGGCCAAAATGTACACCAATGCCTCATTCAACATCCAGCATAGAGGCAGGGCAGAGTGCTGGTTGCAGAGTGCTATTGCATTTGTGTTTTTGCGTTTATATGTGTAGTTTATAGTTGAATGAACACATATTCCACATACCTGTATATAGGTGCATACTGAATTCCTTGTGCTTCTTACATATGGAATGAACAGGATATATGTGTAGTTTATAGTTGAATGAACACATATTCCACATTTACAGGAGTATACTGAATTCCCTATACTTCTTATATATGGAAGGAACAGGATATATGTGTAGTTTATAGATAGTGTTGAGCGAATCGAAGTTGATGAAGTGGAATTCAATCTAAATTTAAGGAAACGTTTGATACGTCACAAAGTTGAATTACCTCGCTCTTTGTGGTAACTAATCAGATTTTTACTAAAATGGCTGCTGCACATGTTAAAAAGAGGAAGTAAGAATCCCGGGAATGAGAGACCACCTGTGAGATTTTGAAACAGCTCTTATTGCATGAACAATGTTATTTTGCTGTTCGGCCACAAGATGCCGCTGTTTCTCAGACACAGCACACAGACTGCACATGTCACGAGGCGCCGACTTCACATTCTCCCTCCTCAGTGCCGCCGGCACTCTGCAGCTAGTACAGAACGAGGATGTGCTCTGCATCCTAATCTCCACAGCCACGGAGGGCACTCACCTCCTTAGCGCGGTCAGCGTCCTCCACTTCCATGGCAACTGTAAGGAGTCCGAGTGCCGAGCTGAGCACTCGGCTAGTTGCAGGAGAATGAGTCATGTGGCGCTGGCCACGTCACATGACTCCTCTTGCTGGGGAATGAGTCACGTGGCGCTGGCCACGTCCCATGACTCCCCTTCCCCACTATATATACAGGCAACCTGTTGGCCACAGGTTGCCTGTGAATAAGGTCCTATCCAGTGTTCCTTAGTGTGACTCCTGACTGGTTTATCATCTCCGTCCTTGTTTGCTCCTTGTGTCTGCTTCGCTTCTCCTGGTTTTTGACTTTGGCTTGTTTTAAAACCCGTCTTTGCTTATCCTCTGGTATTGTAGTTATCTCCTGGTTCTGACTCGGCTTGTTGACCATTCTATGTTTGTCTGTCTCAGGGCTGGGACAAGGCCATTTGGTGCCCAGGGCGAAGATGGCAAACTGCGCCCCCCCCCCCCCCCCCCGTTTTTAAGAAAGAATCAATGTTGTTTCAAAACAAGAATATACTTAAAGCAATAGAACAAAGGACTGTGGGACTTTGAAAGTCACAGACACTATAAAGTTCCCCCCCATCATCATGTGCCAGTATAAAGTCCCCCCCATCATCATGTGCCAGTTTTGTAATAAGCCCCCCCAATGTGCCAGTAACACTATTGTAAAAAAAAAAAAAAAAAAAACACTTATACTTACCTAAGTGTCAGCGATGCGATGCAGCCTCTTCCTGTGTCCCACGCTGTAATGTAAGGCTCAGGCGGCACGATGACGTCATTGCGCCGGCCTCTGATAGGCTGCCGGCCTAGTGCCTGCAGCCAGGGGCGTACATAAAAATCACTGGGCCCCATAGCAGGAATCTAAATTGGGCCCCCATTCCCCTTTTATAGCCCCTCCCTTTGTTCCATGAACTATTCTTGCTGCTGCGTTTTATAATTTATGCCATCAGGGCCGGAATGGGATTACAAAACAGCCCTGGCACACAAAAGAGGTATAATAGATGCAGATGTATATTATATACAGCAGTGTACAGTTATGTGAGGTACGCGGTATAATAGATGCAGTGTGTACAGGTATATAGTATATTCCCTAGTGTTCTGATATGTGAGGTACAGGGTATAATAGATGCAGTGTGTACAGGTATATAGTATATACAGCAGTGTACTGATATGTGAGGTACGGGGTATAATATATGCAGTGTATACAGTATATACAGTAGTGTAATATGTGAGGTACGAGGTATAATAGATGCAGTGTGTACAGGTATATAGTAAATACAGCAGTGTATTGACACCTCGTACCTCACATATCAGTACACTGCTGTATATACTATATATCTGTACACACTGCATCTATTATACCTCGTACCTCACATATATAGTATATACAGAAGTGTACTGATATCTGTACACACAGCATCTATTATACCTCATACCTCACATATCAGTGCACTGCGGTATATACTATATATCTGTACATATTGCATGTATAATACTGTGTAATATATGCAGTGTGTGTGCATGTATGTGTGTGTATATATATATATATATATATATATATACAGAGCAGTGTATTGATGTGACACATAGAAGGTATAATACTGTAGATGCAGTGTTTATAGAAATATGTGGTCAGTTATGCATTATAGTCACTGTGAGGTACATGAGGTAGTGGTAACTGTCTGAAGTAGTATACATGAGTGAGCAATGAGTAAAAACAGGGCATGGAGGGGGGGGGGGTAAATGATGAAAAGTGGAGGACCTCCTCTTACCTCTCCATTCCAGTCTGTATGGATCAATACAGAGCTGCTTGTGAACTTTTAATACTTGCTGTTAGGGGTTGAAGGACCTGTGATGATGTCATCACAGGTCCTGGCAGATGTACCTTTGAAACCTAGGAACTACACCATTTTTGGTGCAGTTCCTTTGCTAGATTCTGCAGGACCTGTGATGTTGAAGATGATGTCATCACAGGTCCTGGCAGATGCACTGTTCTAACCTGGGAACTACACTTTACACTGTGCAGTTCCCTTACAGGACCTGTGATGACATCATCAAAGGTCCTTTAGCTTTAGAAAGGTAAACAGGAGTAATTAGGGGGCGGGGCCTCTCCTCCACTTCGGTGCCTGCCTGCAGGCTATCAGAGGAAAGGGAAGGGACACGCCTCTCCCTCCCCTGCACCTCCGCTGGCACAGACAGTTTACAATGGAGATGAGCGCAATGGAAGCGCTCATCTCCCTGTGCCCGGCGGCGGCTGCTCACTTGGGGGGGGGGGTCATTTTAGTTGGGGGGGGACATGGGGGGGCACAGCATGATGTAGGGGGGGCCGTGGCCCCCTCTGGCCCCCCCCTGGCGACGCCACTGCTGCTGGCACTTCACCTGCGCCCCCCTCCTGTCCGCAAATGGTAGCGCCCAGGGCACCCGCTCCTTCGGCCCCTGCCTTGTACCGGCCCTGGTCTGTCTTGTTTGTCCCTCCGCACTTACCAAGGCTAGGGAATCCCGCCCAGTTGTGCTCCCTTACCTAGGATGGATAGTGCAAGTAGGCAGGGACAGGGGTGTGGGTGGAGTCAGTGGTGCACCATTCCCTCCCCCTCTTTGTGACAGATTCACAGGCCCACTTTACCACTATGAATCCCCTGCAAAACCTGACGGATCATGTCCTGAACCTGGCCCAGGTTGTTCAGGAGCTAGGAGAGAGGTTACAAGCTCAAGAAGCTGCCCGTAACCTCACTGTTTCCCCTCCATCCGCTTTACAGGTGGAACCCGACGTTAAACTTCCTGAGCGGTTCTCAGGGGACCACAAAAGTTTTCAAACCTTTAAGGAGAGTTGCAAACTATATTTCTTACTGCAACCCCATTCTTCTGGCCTCTGGCCACAGTGAGTGGAAATTATTATATCCCTGTTACAGGGTGACCGCCAGGAGTAGGCGTTTTCATTACCCCCCCCCCCCCCTTCCCGACTCGCTGTGTCTTGAGTCAGTAGGTGCGTTTTTTCAGGCCCTAGGGCTGCTATACGATGAACCGGACAAAGCAACCGTAGCAGAGAGTCAGCTGAAAGCTTTGGTGCAGGGTGACCGACCAGTAGAGGAATAATGTACTTAGTTTAGAAAGTGGTGCGTTCCGTCTGGTTGGAATAAACCTGCTCTCAAAAGTCAGTTCAGATCTGGTTTGTCTGAGACTCTTAAAGATATGCTTGTAGGTTATCCTTCCCCTGAGACCTTGAAAGAAACCATGACTCTTGCAGTAAGACTGGACAGACGCATTAGGGAGAGACAGCAGGAACATTAGTTTTTTCCCCAGGTTATGTCCAAACCAGAGGTCTGTTCCATGGGAATCAAGTCCGAGCCTTTTGCTGATGAACCCATGCAGATTGGTATAAGCAGAAGAGACCAACGCTGCCGCCATGGTACATGTTTATACTGTGGCGACTCCGATCATTTGATCCGCCAGTGTCCCAAAATCCCTCCTTCCGGAAGATCACCCAAAACTGAGGGATCTAAAGACAAGGTACTCCATGGGGTGGTTAAAAGTAAATTATTAGTACCGGTTACTATTTCATTAGGGACTAACAAGGGTTCAGGTAAGGTAAGTTTATCGACTCTGGATCTGCCGCTAACTTTATTGATATTAAGTTTGCTCTTCAGATGGGGATCCCCTGTTTACATGGTAGCCATAGATTCTTGTTTATCTTTTGTGCAAGCAGGGGTCTCAGCAGAATCCAAGACTTTACCTCCATTCATCGTGTAATATATAGTTTGTGTATCTTGATAATACTTAGATTTTTTCTTCGAGTTGGGATTCTCATGTTATGCATATCAGGCAAGTACTTGATATTCTAAAAATTTTTTTACTATCTGCTAAGTTAGAATTTTTTTTTGGGTACAATAAATTTTGTATCTTGGCTATGTCCTCACTCCACATGCGTTTAAAATGGATCCTGGTAAGGTACAAGCTATTTTAGACTGGGTGAGACGGTTATCCCTAAAAGCCTTAGGCTGGTTTCACACGGGCGTTGCTGGAAAAGATGCGGGTGCGTTGCAGGAACATGCGCGATTTTTCTGCGCGAGTGCAAAACAGAAGTTCAGGTTTGGGTTAGGTGTTGTGTACATTGTATTATTTTCCCTTATAACATGGTTCTAAGGGAAAATAATAGCATTCTTAATACAGAATGCTTAGTACAATAGGGCTGGAGGGGTTAAATTTTTTTTTTATTTATTAAACACACCTTAATCCACTTGTTCGCGCAGCCCGGCTTCTCTTCTGTCTTCTTCTTTGAGGAATAGGACCTTTGATGTCGTCACTGCGCTCATCACATGGTCCATCACATGATCTTTTACCATGGTGATGAATCATGTGACGGACCATGTGATGAGCGTAGTGACGTCACCACAGGTCCTTTTCCTACTGCACAGCCAAGATGAAGACAGAAGAGAAGCCGGGCTGCGCGAACAAGTGGATTAAGGTGAGTTAAATTATTTTTTCTTTTTTTTTAACCTCTCCAGCACTATTGTACTAAGCATTCTGTATTAAGAATGCTATTTTTTTTCCCTTATTACCATGTTATAAGGGAAAATAATAATGATCAGGTCCCCATCCTGATCGTCTCCTAGCAACCGTGCGTGAAAATCGCACTGCATCCGCACTTGCTTGCGGATGCTTGCGATTTTCACGCAGCCCCATTCACTTCTATGGGGCCTGCGTTGCGTGGAAAACGCACAATATAGAACATGCTGCGATTTTCACGGAACGCACAAGTGATGCATGAAAATCACCGCTCATGTGCACAGCCCCATAGAAATTAATGGGTCCAGATTTAGTGTGGGTGCAATGCGTTCACCTCACGCATTGCACCCGCGCAGAAATCTCACCCGTGTAAAAGAGGCCTAAGGCCCCTTTCACACGGGCGAGTATTCCGCGCGGATGCGCGAGTTGAACGCATTGCACCCGCACTGAATACCGACCCATTCATTACTATGGGGCTGTTCACATGAGCGGTGATTTTCACGCATCACTTGTGCGTTGCGTGAAAATCGCAGCATGCTCTATATTCTGCGTTTTTTACGCAACGCAGGACCCATAGAAGTGAATGCGGATGCGGTGCGATTTTCACGCACGGTTGCTAGGAGACGATCGGGATGGAGACCCGATCATTATTATTTCCCCTTATAACATGGTTATAAGGGAAAATAATAGCATTCTGAATACAGAATGCATAGTAAAATAGCGCTGGAGGGGTTAAAAAAAAATCAAAAATAATTTAACTCACCTTAATCCACGGTCAAGTGGATTAAGGTGAGTTAAATTTAAAAAAAATTTTTTTAACCCCTCCAGCGCTATTTGACTATGCATTCTGTATTCAGAATGCTATTATTTTCCCTTATAACCATGTTATAAGGGAAAATAATACAATCTACAGAACACCGATCCCAAGCCCGAACGTCTGTGAAGAAGTTCGGGTTTGGGTACCAAACATGCGCGATTTTTCTCACGGGAGTGAAAAAAACGCATTACAATGTTTTGCACTCGCGCAGAAAAATCGCGGGTGTTCCCGTAACGCACCCGCACATTTTCCCGCAACGCCCGTGTGAACCCAGCCTTACAGTGCTTTTTAGGGTACTCTAATTATTACCTTAGTTTATAAAAAAAAATTCGGTAACTGCTAAACCCTTAACCGACCTTACTAAGAAGGGGACGGATCTTGGCCTTTGGTGACCATTGAAGCCTTCGAACCCCTTAAAAGATCTTTTAGGAACGCCCCAGTCTTGATTCCGCCGGATCAAGAGAAACCTTTTATAGTGGAGGTGGATGCTTCTGAGGATGGGGTGGCGGCTGTTCTTTCCCAAGGACCCTCTAACCTCACTAATTTAAGACCTTGTGTGTTTTTCGCATGGAAGTTCTCTCCCACTGAGAGGAACTATGATATTGGTAATCGGGAATTGTTAGCCATCAAATGGGCTTTTGAGGAGTGGAGAATTTTTTTAGAGGGGGGCAAACATTGTATCACTGTTGTCACTGACCATAAAAATGTATTGTTTCTTGAGTCTGCGAAAAGGCTGAATCTTCATCAAGCTAGATGGGCATTATTCTTTACGCGTTTTAACTTCTCTATTACTTTTAGGCCAGGAAGTAAGAATGTGAAGGCTGATGCCTTGTCTCAAAGCTTTTGTGCATTTCAACCCCCTGACATTCCTCCTGAACCCATCTTACCAGCTAACATCATTGTGGCAGCATTATCTGCGGATCTTGCGTCTCATATTGAGGCAGAGCAACATCTAGCTCTGGCACAGACACCTACAAATAAGTTTTTTGTTTATGGGCATTTCCTGCTTGGTGAGTGTCATTATTCTGTTTTTTGTGGGTATCCCGGTATTGAGGGCACCAGAGAACTCGTGTCCAGGTGTTATTGGTGGCCCACGTTATCTAGAGATGTCAGGTCTTATGTCTCTGCTTGCAAGGTATGTGCCAAGTCCAAGACTCCACACAATTGTGTCTGACAGGGGTGTCCAGTTTGTCTCCAAATTTTGGAGAACTTTTTGTCAGAGATGTGAAATATCTGTCCTTTTCGTCAGCTTTTCATCCCGAGACCAATGGACAAACCGAACTGCTTGATCAGGCTGTTGAACAATTTCTAAGATCTTACATCTCTGATAACTAGCAGTTATGGGTAAAATTCCTCCCTTTGGCGGAGTTTGCCATTAATAACCGTGTGAACTCTTCCACTGGGGTGTCTCCGTTTTTCTGCAATTTTGGTTTCCACCCTCAATTTAATTCTGGCTCATCTGTTCCTTCACCTAACCCTGAAGCGGATAGGGTAACGTCAGAACTGTGCACAGTCTGGGCTCAGGTTCAACTGAACTTGGAAAAAGCTCAGGAGGATCAGAGAATTAAGGCTAATAGGAAGCGTTCCAGAGGGGTGGACTTTCAGGTCGGAGAAAAGGTTTGGCTGTCCACAAAAAAATTGTCGCTAAAGGTGTCGTCCAGGAAGTTTGCACCACGTTTTATTGGTTCATATGAGATCCTCGATGTTATTAATCCCGTATCTTTTAGGTTGAAGCTGCCAGATTTGATCCGTATTCACAATTTATTACACAAATCAATCCTTAAGAAACATGTTTCGCCCCTTAATTTCATCGCAGGCAGCCCTTCCCCCGGTACAGGTTAATGATCAAAATGAATTTGTCATTTCTAAAATCATTGACGTCAGGAGAGCTTGAAACTCATTTCAATACCTGGTTCATTGGAAGGGTTATGGACCTGAGGAAAGGTCCTGGGTACCAGTTAATAGAATTCATGTGAATAGGTTGATTAAAAAGTTTCATCATGATCATCCTGACAAACCGTCTCTGGTGACTTTGGGTCCGGTGGCCCCTCATAAAAGGATGGGTACTGTCACGAGGGCCGTCTTCAATTTGTGCATCCGCTAAAAAAAACGGATGCGGCATCCGTTTTTTTTGGAGGATCCGTTTTTTTCCACATATCCCTTGTAATAAATGCCTATCCTTGTCCGCAAATGTGAAAAGAGTAGGATATGCACTATTTTTTTTTTTTGCTGAAGGGAAACACGGACAACGGACGCGGAACACAAACGGATAAACTATCAGCATTTTTTTGCTGACCCATTGAAATGAATGGGTCCCCATCCTATCCGCAAACAAAAACTAAACGGAGGCCGATAAAAACAACTGTCGTGTGCATGAGGCCTAATTCAGTTCTGTCTCTCTGACTAACCAGTTTTAAGGCTCTGTTCACACTCCAGTCAGGATAACTGCGTCTCATTAGTCTCTGAACCATGTCAGTGGATTCTTTTTGGTAGTCTTGTTCACATGTGCAATTCCGCTTTGCTCTGACTAGTTCACCTACAGGTATACTTTTAATTGTATGTGCAGGATGACATGATTTACCATGGACTATAGTGTTACCTGCCATAATTTTTCTATAAGTGAATGTAATAATCCTCCCTGTGTCTGGTGAGGCTGTCAGATTCAAATCAAGAAAGGACATTATCAAAGGATCATAGTGATATGAAAAGAACAAATTATTTGTGTTATTGTTTATGTATTTTATGAAATCCGGTACGGTTGCCACATCTCCGACCCATATAAACAACAGGTCATCGATATAGCGACCATACCACTGCAGGTGGTCAATAAATGGATTGTTGTCAGAGAACAAATATTGATGTTCTCACAAACACATGAAAATATTTGCAATTGATGGTGATACCTTCGCCCCCATAGACGCACCAGATCTTTGTAAATAGTACGAGTTGCAAAACATGAAATAATTATGCATCAACAAATAATGTACGGCTGTACATAAGTAATCCCGCAAAGTTGGAGTATAATCGCTGTATGTTAAGAAAAGCCACTGTAACGCAGATATAGCCTGATCCTGGGGTATAGAAGTGCATAATGCTGTAACTTCAGCAGTGACCCATAGAAACTCTTTTTCCCACTGGAGGTTATGCATTACTTGTAGTACATGCTTTGTGTCAGGTATAAAACCAGGCATGGATCCAATTAGTGGCTGGAGTAGGCTGTCAGACCACTCAGACAGCCTTTCATTCAATAATTTAATGCCTGAAACTATAGGTCTGAGTGGTGGAGGGAAACTATTTTTATGGACCTTGGGCAAGGCATGAAAATTTGAAGGACTGGATATGCAGGGATCAAATATACAGATTGTTTAAGAGTAATAACACCACATTGTAGCCCTTCCGCTACCAGTCTTTCCAATTCTTTTTTGAATATTTGTGTAGGATCTGATTTTTTTATATGTTGACATGTCTTGTAACATTAATAAACATTGTTTTTCGTACAGACCTGCATCCAAAGCAACAATACCACCCCCCTTGTCTGCTTGCGATATAATTATATCATCCAGTTTACTCAGCAAGGTCAGAGCATCTCTTTCTGTTCTAGAAAGATTGGACATTTGTTTGATATTAGTGTGGGACTTCTTCACATCATATAATTTGACTAAGTCCCGCTCTACTAGCTCCTGAAACCGATCAAGAGCTGGTGACCTGGAGTTAACTGGATAAAACAAGGGGTTTTTTGTTACAAAAGCAGTAGACATACTAATATTTTTGACATTACCAGAATTGCAGCGTAGCATTTGTAGTTCACATATGGCTTTTAATTCCTGAAAAGATACAGTCGCTGAACTCCTGCTGGAAGCACAGTCTGGTGGAGCCACAGCCTCCAAATTCTCAGGAGGATAGTTATCCCTCAGAAAGTGCTTCCTGAAAGTGATATTTCTGGCAAATTTGCAAATGGTATTATATAAGTCAAAATTGCATGTGGGGGAGAACGTCAGACCCCTAGATAGAATCCCCAATTGCGCTTCAAGGATAATTTTTGCAGATAGATTATACACTTGTATGTCCGTTAATTCCTTCTGTGTCTCCGTGGATAGCGATAACCCTCTTTTGTGCTTTCTCCCCCTGCGTCGTTTTTTGCTTTTGGAATATGTTGAGGTGTTCGCAGAGCAGGTGCTTGATCCATTTTTCTAATTGTTTCACTGCTCTCAGAGGCAGTGTCTGAAAAGTTCATATCAGTGGAGCTAAAATTAACCCTTAAAGACTCGCAGCATTTTTTATTTTGTTTCCTGCGGTTAGATTTTTTAAGAATAGTTTTAGGAGTAGACTGGGTGTTGGATAGCTTCCTCCAATTGTAGACACTGTTCGTCTTATAATCTTGTAAGTCCCGCAAAAATGTATTATGTTTTACATCAGTGATCTCAGTTTCCAATTTTTCAATGGTCGCCTTTAATTTAGCATCACATATTTCCACTGAGGTTTTATCCACCATATTGTGAAGGACTTCATGTGTCTCTTTAAAACAGGCCTCACATCTCTCTGACGCGTTTCGGGCACACGCTTGTAGCACCCTTAGTCATAGAGTCACTAGATGTGACTACACCAGTTTTATGGTGGAAAGGAGGGAGAGGACACACCCAGTGGGTGTGATTGGCATAGAGGAATACTAGCCACTTCCAAAATAACCCCTTGACCACCATAGACAAATAGACTGTGTGTGAACAGGACCTTAAAACAACATTGCCAAATGAACACAAAATACAACAAAACATTTCCTTACATAAAATTTAAAACTTTGTGCACTGTCACAACAATATACATGACAATCTTCAAACATAGATTAATAATGTAAGATTAGATCTTGTTTTCTATTCAATCCATGCTTGAATATCCAAAAAGCCTCACGATTAAAAAGTTTTCTCTGTAAATCTCCACCCCTCTCATATAATCTTAATTTTTCAATACCCTGTACCAGCTCCATGATGGTGTAAGACATGCCACTTATACCACTTTCCAAACATCACTTTCTGTACGGCTGATGCCACCGCCTCCATCATGTCACTGCCACCATGATGCCACTGCTTTGCCCTTCCGACCATCATTTTCTGTAAGGCTGCTGCTGCTGCCTCCATCATGCTCCTGCCTTTCTTCCATATACCTTATGACTGCTGCTGCCCCTTGCTCTTAATCCCCTACTGCCACCAGCATTAACACTAAACATCTGCCACCACTATAACTTCTATCACTGCTACTTCTACTATTGCTACTACTACCCATAGACAGCCTCGGTTGTTCAATGCTATACTGCTCCTGCTGCTGCTACTATTGTGGGAGCATGCCACTATATCATACCTCCAAACCGTCCCGGATCTGACAGGACAATCCCGGATTTCAGTGGCTGATCCGCGGTCCCGGTACAGGGGAGGTATGTCCCGCTTTCTAGCAGCTGCCCCTGCTTCCATAGGAAGCAGAGACAGATGCCTGTAATGATGAAACAAGAGCCATCCGTCGTCTCCCTGCTCCATCATTCCTCCCCCTGTCTGCTCTTCAGACTGCAGGTCTGGGTAGGTGGCAGGGCCGGGCGGGGGCACAGTGTATTCTGCCACTGCTGGGGAATGAGGTGAGTATGTGGGGTTTATTATTTTTGCTGCCTGTGATGGAGGCACAATCGGGGTCATATTACTGTGCGTGCCTCACATTTACACATCCACACCGCACTGCTGCTGCTCCAATTAAAAGGGAGAATTTTTTACACCCATTCACAATGAGCCACTTTTTCTTCTGACAATCATTTGCGCCTGTTGTATGTACAGTTATTCCAACCCTGTCAAGGCATGATTTTTGGACCCTTGTTTTAACCCATAACACATGTGTGTGTTTAAACATCATCTGCCCCTGATAAGGGACATTTTCTGGAAGCTTTGGAAAATGAAAAAGCATAACATATGTGCCAGCGAGGTGTGATGTTAAACACGCTGTATGTTAAAGCCTTTAAATGAAGTTAAACCCTCCAGGGTCTTCAAACACCAGGGGTAAATCTAGGCATGGCCTATAATGCAGTGCACCTTATAGCATGAATTATGGAAAATGTGGGTTTATATTTAGTAACAAGATTTTCTGGACTCATAAGGAATATTGGTAAAAAACAGCCAACTACAATGTTTGGTATAAAAATAAATATATATTATTTACAATATATACAGTAATTACAATATTTACAATAATAGATAAATCTTATTTACAATATATACAAGAATTACAAAAGTATATATAGCTTATTTACAATATATACAACAATTACAAAAAATATCTTATTTACAATAAATACAATAATTAAAAAATAGATATATCTTATTTACAATATATACAAAATTACAAAAATATATATATTATTTACAATAAAT
Organism: Bufo bufo; assembly: GCF_905171765.1. Lineage (NCBI taxonomy): Eukaryota > Metazoa > Chordata > Amphibia > Anura > Bufonidae > Bufo > Bufo bufo. The sequence goes on from NC_053393.1 coordinate 216,938,075, forward strand.
ACACTAATTATTAAAATAGATATAGCTTATTTACAATATATACAACAATTACAAAAAATATCTTATTTACAATAAATACAATAATTTAAAAAAATAGATATATCTTATTTACAATATATACAAAAATTACAAAAATATATATATTATTTACAATAAATACACTAATTATAAAAATAGATAAAACTTATTTACAATATATACAATAATTACAAAAATAGATGAAACTTATTTACAATATATACATAAATATGGCGGTGGCGGCTGGAGGCAGTAGACGTGGGGCAGATTTTTTTCTTTTGGATTGTGGCGGCAGGAGGCAGTAGAAGTTCTGATCTTTAGTTATTTGGCTTAATGGTGGCTGGAGGAAATGGTGGGCGGCTTTCGGTTTCTGGTGGTGGTGGTGGAGGAGATGTTGGAGGCTTTTTGAACTCTTGTACTAT